>NC_044035.1:243199001-243505608 GCF_901765095.1 Microcaecilia unicolor | reverse complement strand
TTCAATGCTTAATAAAGATTCTTATAAATTAAAAAAAAACAGCAGGGACAGACAGGGACTCTGGAACAGAGCAAGGTAGGAACAGACAGGCAGGTACTCAGAAACAGGGCAAGGTAGGAACAGACAGACAGGATCTCTGGAACAGGGCAAAGCAGGAAGGAATGCAGGGAGGAATGCAGGTACAAGGCAGGCAGGGACAAGGTAACACCACTGGAGTCAGCAGGACACCAAGAAGCCTGTTGCTGAGGCACTGGCTAAGAGTAGAGAACTTTCTTAAATAGGCTGATCCTCCACACACCGCAAAGGACACTAAGGTCCTCCCAAGGACTTTCACTAGCCACACCTTCTCCAAAAGACATTTCATGATGTGATACCTGCAAGAGAACCTTTCCGGAGTAGCCCCCACACTCTGGAATGCACTGCCTGAAAGGCTCCACTTAACACAAGACTATCTGTACTTCAGGAAGCAGGTGAAAGCTTGGCTCTTCAACCAGGCCTTCAATGAAAGAAGTAACTACTTGTTAGTCTCACTCACACACACAAGGAGTGACTCGGGCTGCACATACTGCAGCAAGACATGTTTATCCACTCCTACCCTAGCTGAGATAATATTTAGCCATGTCTCTGACCTCATGTGCAACCTTTCTTTAATCAGTCACCTTACTTTCTAACTTTTCCTACTTTCTTACCTATCCATATGTTACATCTTTGCTTTACCCTTCACTATACTACTACTACTATTAACATTTCTAAAGCGCTACTAGGGTTACGCAGGGCTGTACAATTACATAGGAAAGACAGTCCTGCTCAAAGAGCTTACAATCTAAAGGACAAATGCACAGTTAGTCAAGTAGGGGTCATCAAATTGGGGCATTCTAGATTTCCTGAAAGGTATAAAGGTTAGGTGCCGAAAGCAACATTGAAGAGGTGGGCTTTGAGTAAGGATTTGAAGATGGGTAGGGAGGGGGCTTGGTGTAAGGGCTCAGGAAGTTTATTCCAAGCATAGGGTGAGGCGAGGCAGAATGGGCGGAGCCTGGAGTTCTATTACTATACTATGCCATACTTTGAATTGCTATTTGAATATTTTTACTGCTGTAATTGCCTATTACTCATATTTGATCTATTCTTACTGTACACTGCCTTGTGTGAATTCATTCAAAAAGGTTGTAAATGGATCCTAATAAATAAATACTCCTAGGAAGGATGTGATGTCATCAGTCAATGCCCTCTTTCAGGGCCATAAAAAGGAAGTGCAGAGTTCCAGCAAGTAGGGAAGAGTCTTTAGGCATGGGACGCTGTCGGAGCCTGTCGAGAGCTCCTAGAAACAGGTGAGGGGCATGACAGCAATGGGGCAGTAAGTGCAGCTGTGCTACCAGCAGTCAATAGCATGGCCACACACAAATGGTGGAAGGATATGGCCCCCTTCTTGCCTTTTCTCCAATATCCTTAACCCACATCCTCCATGTTAACCCCAAACTCCCTGATACTCCCCCCCAATGACACCTCAAATCACAACCCAGACCTGGAGGTGACCTTGTGGTGTACATAGTAACGTGGAGGGCATAATCAAATGGGGGCCCATCTCTAAGGGCGCTCATATCTAAGGATGTCCCAGCGAAGGGGCGGGGCATCCCGTATTATCGAAACAAGATGGGCGTCCATCTTTTGTTTCGATAATACGGCAGGGAAGCCCAAATCTCAACATTTACGTCGACCTTAGAAATGGGCGACCTCGGTTTTCACCAATAATGGAAACCAAGGACGCCCATACTACTACTATTACGTCATTATTCTATAGCGCTACTAGATGTACACAGCGCTGTACACTTGAACATGAAGAGACAGTCCCTGCTCAACAGAGCTTACAATCTAATTAGGACAGACAACAGGACAAACAAGAGATAAGGGAATATTAAAGTGAGGATGATAAAATAAGGGTTCTGAACAAGTGAACAAGGGTTAGGAGTTAAAAGCAGCATCAAAAAGGTGGGCTTTTAGCTAGATTTGAAGACGGTCACAGATGACGCTTGACGTACGGGCTCAGGATGTCTATTCCAGGCATATGGTGCAGCAAGATAAAAGGAACGGAGTCTGGAGTTAGCGGTGGAGGAGAAGGGTGCAGATAAGAGAGATTTACCCAGTGAACGGAGTTTCCCGGGGAGGAATGTAGGGAGAGATGACAGTGGAGAGGTACTGAGGAGCTGCAGAGTGAATGCACTATAGGTCAATAAGAGGAGTTTGAACTGTATGCGGAAACGGATAGGAAGCCAGTGAAGTGACTTGAGGAGAGGGCTAATATGAGCATAACGACCCTGGCAAAATATTAGTCGTGCAGCAGAATTTTGACAGATTGAAGAGGAGAGAGATGCTAAGTGGGAGACCTGTGAGAAGCAAGTTGCAATAGTCTAAGCGAGAGGTGATAAGAGTGTGGATGAGGGTTCTGGTAGTGTGCTCAGAAAGGAAAGGGTGAATTTTGCTGATATTATACAGAAAGAAATGACAGGTTTTAGCAGTCTGTTGAATATGTGCAGAGAAGGAGAGGGAGGAGTCGAAGATGACCCAAGGTTACGAGCTGATGAGACAGGAAGGATGAGAGTGTTATCCACAGAAATAGAGAATGGGGGAGGAGGAGAGGTTGGTTTAGGGGGAAAGATAAGAAGCTCAGTCCTTGGTCATGTTAGTTTCAGATGGCGCTGAGACTCAAGCAGCAATGTCAGACAGGCAGCTGACTACTTGGCCTGGGAATTTCCGGCTGAGATTTCTGGTGTGGAGAGGTATAGATCTGGGAGTCATGCAGCAATAAAGATGATACTGAAAAAACCATGGGATTAGATAGACGTAACAAGGGAAGAAGTATAGAGGGAAAGAGAAAGAGGGTCCCAGACAGATCCCTGAGGTACAAAACCAAATGACAGTGAGATAGAAGTAGAAGAGGATCCACTAGATGTATACACGAAAGGTAGCTGGGAGAGATAAGAAGAAAACCAGGAAGAACAGAGCCCTGAGATCCAGTGAGGACAGCGTATCAAGGAGTAGGCTGTGATCAACAGTGTCAAAAGCAGCAGATAGATCGAGAAGGATGAGGATAGAATAGAGACCTTTGGATCTGGCTAGGAACAGATCAATGGAAACTTTAGCAAGCGTTGTTTAAGTTGAATGAAGGGGGCGAAAGCCAGATTGAAGTGGATCAAGAATAGCTTGAGATGAAAGAAAGTCAAGGCAACGGCAGTGAACAGCACGTTCAAGTATCTTTGATAGGAAAGGGAGGAGGGAGATAGTTGGAAGGACAGGTAGGATCCAATGAAGGTTTTTTAAGGAGTGGTGTGACTACGGCATGTTTGAAGGCTTCAGGAACAGTCGCAGTGGACAGTGAAAGATTGAGGATATGACAGATAAACGGGATGACAGTAGAAGAGATAGTGTTAAGTAGATGGGTGGGAATAGGATCAGAGGAACAGGTAGTTAGTTTCGAGGAGGAAGGAAGATGTGTAGTTTCCTTTGACACGATTCCACACAGGAGACATGAATCAACTGAGCACCCTTAATACGGGCCCTAAAGTGAGTGACTGGGTTAGAAAGTGGCTGAATGAGCGGTAGCAAAGGGTAGTGCCAAAAGGAGTCCACTCGGAGTATAAGGGTGTCACCAGGCTATGCTGCAGGGATCAGTCCTTTGTCTGGTTCTTTTTAACATTTTTGCAAATGATATTGTGCAACGGCTGTCAGGTAAGGTGTGCCTCTTTGTGGACAATACCAAAATCGGCATTAGGGTAGACACCCTAGAAGGTGTGAATAACATGAAGAGAGATCTAACTAAACAGAGAATGGTCTAGAATCTGGCAGCTACAATGTAATGCAGGTCATATTGCAAAAACTGAAAGGAGTGGTACAGTATGGAGGGGGTGAAGTACTTCTGTGCATGAAAAGGAGCACACATGGAGGTAAGTGTTTCTGATGATCGTAAGGTAGCCAATGAGGTAAAAAAGGTGACAGCCAAAGTCAGAAAGTTGCTTGGGCTATAGAGGAGGAGGGGGATGGGGTGGAAATGACCAGCAAGAAAAAGGAAGTTATAGTTCTTCTTGTAATTTGTACCAGCTACAACCACAGGTGGGCAGAGAAGTCAAGGACTCAACTCCACTGTACACAAAAACATTTCCAAAGATATGCTTCTCGGCTGCAGTAGTCTTTAATTTCTCTCCCTTTAATCTCAGGGTAAAATTCAATTCAACTTCAAACATTCAAATTATAAAATAAAAAAGCAACTGTAGAAAAGGTTTCAGGATACTGCTCAATTCTTAGTACCTTTCATAAAGAAAGAAAAATGGCAGATTTGTGTAGGTAAGCACATATGCAAATTAGTTCCACTAGACAATTAATGTCCTAATGGGACCAATGATTCTCATTCTCTCTCTCTCTCTCTCCTTCTGCACCACAAATAGGTAAGTTATCTGACAATTCATTGCTCAGTCTTTACTGCATAGTTCTTGGATTAATCTTTTATCCAATACTTAAAGGCTGGTTTTGTCTCAAATACAGCTTGGTGTAGCAAAGCCTAAACAGCCTCTCCCCCCCCCCCCCCGTCCCCCCCCCCTCAGGATAATCAAAAGAAAGAAATCACTCAGGGCCAATCCTCCACCCCATGGCTATTTTTGCACTGAAGAAAAACAAACAAGCAACAAAAAAAAAAAGAAATAATTTACTGATGTTTGATTAAAGTCTCACTCTTTCAGTCAACTGTTTGTTACTGTTCCAACACTTCCATTGGATTTAACTCTTCAGTTACAGATGATTCCAAAACTGTTTCTACCTCCATAGGTTCTGCTTGCCGGGCTCCATTTCCATACCGTTCTTCAGCTTGGTCCAGTGGAAAGACCCACCCCTTTTAAAGTCCCTTCTCCTCCTCTACTGTGATTGGATGAGCAGGGGATGAGGAATGTATGTGATGGCATTCTAGGATTCTGTCTGAAAGTTCTCTTCCCTCAGCTATCCCATTGTCTAAACTCCATGGACTTTGTTCACCATACTCTGTGTGTCTCTGTTGAGACCTCATTTGGACTACTGTGTACAATTCTGGAGAATGCTCCATCAAAAAAGATGTAAGAAGGCTGGAATTGGTTGAGAGGGCGGCTACTAGAATGGTCAACGGGCTTTGTCATAATGCATATTGGTATCATCAACCAATTCTTTAAAAAAAATCATGGATTACTTCTGGAACCTTCAAAGAGGATAAGCACTGTAGGTTTTTAAAAGGAATTTTTAATATATAAAATAGGACCACTCAGTGTGTCACTAAACAACACGCACTCAGGTGCATCTAAAGAGCAAATATGGAGCTTAAAAAGCTACTATTGCTTCTCTCAGTGACCATGTTCACACATCCTTGTGATCCTAAATGTGAACCAACAATCCAATGTGTATAATATAGTGCCCAAACCTCCTACAAGTCCGTGGATCAAAAAATAAATAAAATAAATTTTAAAACTGAAACACCCAATTTTCACTTTAAGTGTCCTTCACTTCATATGCTAAAACACTTGGCTGTGGCAGAGTGGATACACTGCAGCTCAATGAGATGTCCTGTTTCGTTTAACTTCCTCAAGAGCCTTAATGGCATCCCAGCAAAGGTGGTGAAGATGAGGACTCTGTATGACTTCAAGATAATATGGGACAAAACACATACACTCTACAGGAGATAAGAAATTATAGAGCTTAGTAGTTGTTATGAATGGGCAGATTGCATAGGTCTAATGATTTTATCTGCCATCAATTTATATATTCTATGTAAATTGCTACTTTTTTACATGCATACTGGCCTGCAGTCATATATGCAGCTGGTTGTACAATCACTTCTCAAATTATGCTAATAATAAAGATGTCCCGGATGTGTGTTAAACCCTACACCTAATTATTGGGACATGCTTTTTGTTTTCAGAGGGCACTCTGAATTTTGCATTTGTGTGATTTTTGCAATTGGCTGCATGACAAAATCTTATCATATATTTGTTCTTTATTGAAGTTTTTGTTCAAATTTGCCTTTCTGGTCCCCTCTTTATAACATGAACTGTCCCTTTAAGTTGGCAAAAACCATTTCACACACAGTGGACTATGTCATGGGGAATACTTTCACCTTGATCCAGAGATGGATATTTTCATGTTTCCCATTGACTATTTTTCCCCAGTTGATCCTTCAGATTGCATTTGGAAATATGAAAGCAAGAACATGGATTTGATGAAAAAAATAAAAATATATAAAAGCTGTTTGTTAGATTGTGTCCTGAGGCTGTTGAAGAAATCATTTCCTTTTGCAATGAGGCAAGTGGGACAAACACTGAAAGGCAACAGAACAGCGGAGATGTGATATAATTCTCTAAATGTTTTGGGTACCTTATTAGTTACTTGGTTTAGGTCTTGTTCAATGCTGAAAATGAGTAGATGCACATTTTGGATTGAAGAGGATGTAGAGGTACTGTGAATGTGTCAATTATGAATAAATAATTGGAACATTATGAGGGAAATTTTAGGAGAGGGGTCTACGTACCATCTCTTGTACCTAAAGGTTACATTGGCTACCAATCAAGGCTCAAATCCAGTTTGAAATTCTGGGAATAGCATTTAGGGCAGAGTTTCCCAAACTGTGAGTCAGGACCCCAAATAGGGCCACAAAACCAAAATTTGGGGTTATGACTTGGACGGGCTCTCTATGGGTGCATCATTATTATGCACCTCTGGGGGTTCATACAATTTTATTTGGCCACTATTATGGGATAACAGCCACAAACAGGTTAACAAGCGCTGATTTAAAAGGTAATTCTATAAGGAACTATGGAGATTTAGAAGGCAAATTATGAGCACAAATATTGGTATTCTACTCAATTATGCAGGTAGTTGAACACATATACATGTAAATAATAATCCAGCTGTAAGTACACAAATATCTTCGATAATGTGAGCTTTGCAGGTGGGCAGATTCTGGGCAGAGCATAGAAGGGACCACATTTAAATACATGTTGGTTGATATTCAAAGCAATTTAGTGGCCAGAAAGGCTCCTGGCCAGTTAAATTACCCGTTTGAGATAGTGCTGCTGAAAATAACTGGTTAGCATCCAACTAAATACCAGCATTAATGGCCACGCGCTAATTTTCCCATTAGTGCGTGACCATTTATCTTCACCTATTTTGTAGGCGGTAATCCTGTAGTGCACAGGAATGTAGCTGCGCTAACCGATCAGCATAGTATCCCTGGATTCTATATAGCACGCCTAGAGATCTGCACCAAACAATGCAGACATTCTTTTTTTTTAATTGATATTTATTTTAACATTACAAGATTAACTTGCAAACTGCAATACAGAGAAAATCAAAATATAAGAAAATATCCATCACAGATTATTTGTATGCTCTCTTTCTTAGATCACTAATAAAAGAAAAAGAAAAAGGAGGGGGGAGTGTTACAGATGAGGAGATCATTAATTATAAAGAAAAATATAAAAAGAAAAATGTCTGGCCTGAATTTTCCATCTTGTTCAAATTCTTAATCAGTTGTCAATCAAACGTAGAGTCTATTTGGTTATTCTTTTCATTTCCAAAAAAGTTCGAAGTTGTTCTGGTTCAAAAAATACATATTTGTTACCCAAGTATCTTATAAGGCATTTACATGGATAGGCCAATAGAAATGTTGCTCCGAGTGCCAGTCATAGAATATGACCCTCTGTGCCTACATCTACACACTGGGATTTATGCCGTGTTTTCATTGGCATAAATGGACTTGCATAGTTTTAGGCGCTAGAATATCTACTCAGCATATTCTATATACTGCGCCTAAATCTAGGCGCCACTTATAGAATGTACTTAGGCAAAAATGATTTCCGCATGATTTTTTAGGTGTGAAATATAGAATCTCCTCCTACACACCTACTCTTGACTCTGACCCACTTGTAGGGCTAAAATATTTTCAATTTTGTTTTAGTGTATGGGTAGCGCGCATATGCAAAAATGATCATGGGATGGCTGAGCATGCCCAGCGGTACGCACTTTTTTGCTGTGGTAAACACGCGTTAGTGCTTACTGCAGCATAGTGAAAGGCCTCCTATGTAAGTTAAATGCAGAATAGTGTTTAGGCAAACTTTTGGCATCTACATGCATATGTGTGCACATAGATGAAAAAAAATACTATTATTCTAAACATTTACATGTGTAACGGGTGTGTAAATGTTAGTGCTTAGAATTGTCCCTGAGTGCAGAAGTGTTAATTTTATGAAATAAGTACATCTGTCCTATGGCATGAGTGAATATATTGGCCACAGAAGCAAGTACACAAAAAATTACTCACTTGCTCATAGGACCTAAGCACTGTTCCCTGTAAGCTGAGCGGGTGGCCTCTGACTGTATTGCTATCAATAGGGGGTGATGCTTCAATATTGTGTTTTCAGTCTCTAGGGACAGACAGGTTCCATGGAGTCTGCAGAATTTGTCCGTCCCTCACTATTGAAAATGTGGTAGTGAAACAGCACCACCCACTGGCAGGACTGTAGATGGAGGACTCCTGCTCAGCCTAGAGAAAACAGTGATCAAGGTCACAGGAAGTCAACCACCAAAGAGAGGCAAGTCTTGAACTCAGGTAGTAGCACTCCTTGGAATGAACCTTATACTCAGGCCACCAGGCTATTGAAGGCGTTCTTTCCTAAAGCTTAAAAGGTAAATGTTATCAGTATTGATTAACACCATAGTAACTGAGTCACAAAAAAAAATAGGATGGTGTTTTTTTCTTGGTATGTGTGCAGAGTGCAGAAGCAACAGGATCAATACTGTCTGTTCCAGGAAGGATCAGGGAGCCATGTCCCCTCAAGCTAGATGTACAACTTCAAAAACATGGATTAGATTTAAAGACATACACAGGATCTTTGAAAATTAATTCCTGTGTTCTTTTCAGAAGTTTTACTAGGCAGAAACATTCCGGAAATGCCACGGTGCCTGATGACATTTGCAAATGAAGAACTATATGTGCCTGAAGTACAGGCTCCAGCAGGAATAGTGCCAATTTCTTAACAAGGAACTCTCACCACAAACCATGTTAAAAAAAAGTGTTCATGATCCAGTGGGTAAGATACTCAACACATCACTGATCCCCAATACAGAATGCAACAAACTTAGTTTGCATGGGTCCTATGACCTCTACAGTTGTTGGTAACCAACACTAGTGCACCTATTAAAACTAGTTTGTGAATAAATCAGTAGGCTATTCTGTTAAATCCACAGGTTCTGGCACACCCTTTTCCACTTGAAAGCACTGCAGTTATTAATAAAATATCCTAGCTGCCCTTCCATTTGCCCCCATCCTAGGCGCTGTTTGGCAAATTCCATGGCAGATATCTGATGATCTGATGATGCTCTCTAGGCAGCCTGACTCTCAGCAGTACATTCCAAAATACTACCTGGGGTCAGGTAGTACCACAAAAAGAAGTGGGAAGTGGACCAATGACTTCAGGACGTAGAGACTATGATGGTGTATAAAAGGGTATACTTTATTGTAGACTCTTTTGTGGCAAATTCCATGGCAGATATCTGATGATCTGATGAGTGCTCTCTAGGCAGCCTGACTCTCAGCAGTACATTCCAAAATACTACCTGGGGTCAGGTAGTACCACAAAAAGAAGTGGGAAGTGGACCAATGACTTCAGGACGTAGAGACTATGATGGTGTATAAAAGGGTATACTTTATTGTAGACTCTTTTGAAGAGAGAGGTAATATTTTGCGCTACTATATTTGAGTTTGATGATTATTTAGGAGTAAGAAGTGTTGGACACTTGGATACACTACTTGTTGTATCGTTCAAGGTGTACAAGTATACAAATTCTTTCTATTCCATCCAAGACTCCTCCTGAGGCAGGCCTGAGGCCGAAACACAGTACTGTGTTGAGTCTACAATAAAGTATACCCTTTTATACATCATCATAGTCTCTACGTCCTGAAGTCATTGGTCCACTTCCCACTTCTTTTTGTGAATTTTTAATCTAGTGGGATTTAGTGTTCATCCACTCAGTGGAGAGCCTGCCCCATTTGTCAGGTAGTACCATTCAGAAGAGTGGTGCCCCCAGGGCAGGAATAACTGAGGATCACTCCTACCCTAACTCTCTCCAGAGGTCTGGAAGTAAGTGTAAGCTGAGTTGGGAAAGGGTTGAGGTTAGGGTATTCACATAAGACTAGCCCCTTTAACACTAGGCTACCAGGGATTATTTGTAGTGGGGGAGGGAGTGGGTAATATAAGTTAAAAACTACTCAGACATCTATGAACTCGGGTACTACAGCTTTGTGAATCCTACAGTAATTTTTCTGAGGTAAAGTTGCACTAAAAATTACTATTTTATATACAATACCTAAATTGCAGAGTTAGGAGCCCTTTTAATAAGCTGTCTTAAGCACTAATGCATTCCTAATGTAGCTTAAAAGGACTCACCTCAGGACACGCTAAGGCATCCTGCCTTAAGTCTGACTGCGCGTGCAAAAGAATTTTTTTAATTTTTTTTCTGTGGAGGGGGCATCTTGGGGGCAGAGAATAGGCATTTATGCGCTAATTAGTTAACACATGGGGGGGGGCGTAATCGAAAGGGACGCCCAAGTTTTGCTGAGGACGTCCTCGCAAAACGTCCCGATGGAGGGGCGTGGGAAACCCGTATTATCAAAACAAGATGGACGTCCATCTTTCATTTTGATAATACGGTCGGGGACGCCCAAATCTTGAAATTTTGGTCATCCTTAGAGATGGTCGTCCCTAGACTTGGTCGTTTCTGATTTTCGGCGATAATGGAAACCAAGGGCGCCCATCTCTGAAATGACCAAATGCAAGCCCTTTGGTCATGGGAGGAGCCAGCATTTGTAGTGCACTGGTTCCCCTGACATGCCAGGACACCAACTGGGTACCCTAGGGGGCACTGCAGTGGACTTCATAAAATGCTCCCAGGGACATAGCTCCCTTATCTTGTGTGCTGAGCCCCCAAAACCCCACTAAAACCCACTACCCACAACTGTACACCACTACCATAGCCCTTATGGGTGAAGGGGGGCACCTAGATGTGGGTACAGTGGGTTTCTGGTGAGTTTTGGAGGTCTCGTTGTTTCCTCCACAAACATAATGTTGTGATCGTGGTCAGAACCCCTCTCAAAATTACCTTTTTCCTGGTGGTCAGCTTCTTAGCTGGCTTCTGTTTCTTTTGTCTGTTCTTTCTGAGCTAGCTCTCTCTCTCTCTATGCTGGCAGCTTCCAGCAGCATGACTCTAATTGTTTCACTTTACTACAGCTGTGTGTGTGGACTGAGTTAGCTCTACCTCTCTTTGGGTGTACTGGCTTCAAGTGCTTCACGGTGCTGCGTTGGTGTGGGTTGGGCCTCTCGAGGTTTCAGTGTGCCGAATGCCTGGGTCTAGGGAGTGTGACATCATCAGGGAGGGCCTTGATAAGGAAGTGGTGTTCTTTCCTTCAGGGCCTTTTGCAACGTTTGCTTTGCTTACTTGCTTTAGGTCCAGGTTAGTGTTAGTGCAGTATGCACTTGTGACTGTGTGTTTAGCTTTCCTGCTTTTCCCTTGTGGTTCCCCCGCTTTTCCCTCTTGGTGCTTTGGAAGCATTGCTGTGTGTAGGGCTTTGGAACAGGGGTGTAGCTACGGGTGGGCCTGGGTGGGCCCAGGCCCACCCAGTCGTTTGCGACTTTCCACGACAACGCAACGATGCCGAGATGAGTTAGTCTTCTTGCCCCAGCAGCGAGCGGTGCGGCGTGAAAGCAGCAAGTAGCCAGGCTCGACTCCGTCCTTCGCTTCCTGCCCTCTCAGCGTCCCACCTACCTGAAAGGAAATGACATCAGAGGAAGGCGGGATGGCGCAGAGAGAGGGCAGGAAGCGAAGGACGGAGTCGAGCCTGGCTACTTGCTGCTTTTACGCCCGCCCGCTCGCCGCTGTGGGCAAGAAGACTAACTCATCATCGTCACGCAGGTCCCACAGTACATTCTTGATGATGCCCTGCTCCTCTCATACTTACCCTCCCCCAGCCATCCCTCCTCTTGTGCTCTCTTATTTATCCCTACTATCCCCCTTCACTCTCCTCACCACCATCTCTCTCACTCTTCCCAAGTCCATTCTCTTCTCAGACTCACTCCTTATGGTCCTCGCGACAGCCACGCACCCCTCCACCCCCACTTCACCTGTAGTCCAGACTGTGCTCGTGGCACCCATGCGCCCTCTCCACCAGATTCTGCTCCTCACGGCGCCCAGGCTCCACTCACCTATATACCAAGCTGTGCACCATCTTCCGCGCCCTCCACTTGTACCTGTATAAGGCTGCGATACTTGTGGACAACGGCTGTAACCTCGGAGCACCGCTGCCCGTCCTTCCAAACAGTCTTAGGAAAAAACAAAACCTTTTTTTTTTCTTCCTTCCTTTATGTTTATCCCACTCAACAGACAGAGGAAGTTTAAGGCGTGGAGAAGTAGCCTCCAGGAAAACCTCTCATTTCTCCCTTCTCGAGACCCAGAGCCCTGCCCTCGGAATCGTGATCACACACACTCCAACCGAGACAAGGGAGGACTTTCAGGTACAATTTAATGAGCTGGCATTCCAGAAATACCGGGTATACAAATTTGACAAGAATTTCCCCTTAGTTTTGAAAGCCCAAATTGATTGCAAGACAAAAAAAAAAATCACTGACTGTATAATGCACACGTGGAAGTGTTCACCCTGCCTTTTTTGTGACTCAAACTAGCGTTGAGATTGCCTCACCTTTTGTGTTTCCTCTCTTTCTATAATGGAAGCTAGTTAAATAGCTATTTATATACATTTGTCAACCATCCTGAATTAGAGAATGTAGGGGAACCCAAAATACAAAAAAAAAAAAAAAAAAAAACCTTTCTTGCTGTTGCCTGTGAATGGTGGGGAGAAGGAATTTAACGTCTAATATATAGTAACTTTTATATTTAGCATAGATACAGTCCAAGAGGGGAAACAAGACCATACGTTGCATTCAAGAGTATGTGTCTTCTATGCTAAATGTATGAAGGGATAGAACACTTGGTGCCCCACCCAGTTTCTTGCCTAGGCCCACCCAAAATCTATTTTCTGGCTACGCCCCTGCTTTGGAAGCTCTGTTGCTGATAGAAATACTTCAGGGTTTAATGTTGTTAGGAACACTGCAGATTTGGCTGTTAGAAGTACTTCTGGTGTTTGTGCTGTTGGGAGCATTGCAGTCTTTGCTGTTTGTGTTGGGTGCTTTGGAAGCACTTTGGCTTACGTGTTTAGCTTCCCTGTTTTTTCCCTAGTGGCTCCCCTGTCTTCCCTTTTAGTGCTAGGAGCTCTTCTGGTTGTTTGGTGCGTGGGAGCACCCTAGTTAGTTTAGAGTTGTAGAGCTTCTGTAGCTTGGTGCTCAAAGCACCTGTGTTAGGTCTGCTGACGTTTGGTGCTTAGGAAGCACCTTTATTAGCTTATGTGTTTAGCTTCCCTATTCTTCCTTGTGGATCTCCTGCTTTTCCTTTTGGTGCTGTGAGAAGCACTCCTGTTAAGTCAGTGCCTTGGGCACTCCTGTTACTATAGGCTTAGAAGTCCTTTTGTTAGTTTACTGTGAGAACACTTCTGTTGAATTTAGGACTTGGGAGCACTTAGGTCAGTTTAGGATTTAGGAGTACTTCTGTTTCCAGTTTTGGTCCCTGTATCATCTGGTGTCATCCAGTAAGTCCTGACGGCCACTCGAACCCAGGGGCTCAACCCTTGGGGGGCAGTGGTTATGTGCAGGTGAAGCTGTACGGACCAGTTTAGGGTGTTCTAGTCCAGGGTGTTCCAGTCCGGTGTTCCAGTCCTGTGTCCTCCAGTCCAGGGGATTCCAGTTCAGTGTTCCAGTCCTGTGTCCTCCAGTCCGGGGGATTCCAGTCCGTGTGTTCCGGCTCATTGGGCGGTGCCTGCAGTCCCTGCCGGTGCCGGTGTGCTTGCCCAGCGTTGGTTGGTGGGTTTTGCCTGCTGCTGTCGCTCCTCGTCAGCAGCCCAAGGGCTCACGTTTGCTCCAGAGCCCGGCCCCGCAAACTCTGAACCTGAGAACCTGACACGTAACAGGTAAGGAGGGGGATGGGCCTGGGTCCTGAAGTGCACTGCACCCAATAAAACTGCTCCAGGTACCAGCATACTGCTGTGATGGACCTGAGTATGACATCTGAGGCTGGCATACAGGCTGGCACAAAATATTTTAAAAGATATTTTTAGAGGGTGGGAGTGAGTTTGTGACCACTGGGGGAGTAAGGGGAGGTCACCCCCGATTCTCTCCGGTGGTCATCTGGTCATTTCGGCCACCTTTTTCTGCCTTGGTCATAAGAAAAACAGGACCAGGTAAGGTTGTCCAAATGCTCATCAGGGACGCCCTTTTTTTTTTCATTATGGGTCGAGGACGTCCATGTGTTAGGCACGCCCAAGTCCCACCTTCGCTACGCCTCTGGTATGCCCCCTTGAACTTTGGCCGTCCCTGCGATGGAAAGCAGTTGGGGACGTCCAAAATCGGCTTTCGATTATACTGATTTGGACGACCCTGGGATTTGTGTCAAAAGATGAGCCTGATAGTAATCTAAGGACCCTGTTTACTAAGGTGTGCTAGTGTTTCTAGCGAGCGCTAAAAATTAGTGTGCACTAATGCTAGAGACACCCAAAGGAATGAATGGGTGTCTCTAGTGTTAGCAAAAACAAAAAAGGAGGTAAAAACCCTCACGAAACCGTGGGATATAAAACAAAAAGTGAGGAGAGTGGATGAGGATACCAAAAAAATTATTTATTCACTTGAAAAATAAAAAATTAAAAAGTAACATAATGTACATAAAAATGACCCGACACGGCCTTGTTTACTATGTAGCACAGTGAATAAATAATTTTTTTGGTATCCTCATCCACTCTCCTCACTTTTTGTTTTATACAGTATGTCTCTAGTGTTAGTGCATGCTAATTATTAGCACATGCTAAAAATGCTAGCGTGCCTACAGTGCTACATAGTAAACAAGGCCCTAAATGTGCTAACTAATTAGTGCAGGACGAGCGCTTGAACTCTATTGCCTACAAAATAGGTGGCTGTACTGTAACTGCTCACGTGCTTATTTCTGTTAATGGCTGTGCGCTAATAGCAACATCAGCAAATGGCCATTAATTGTGGCTATAAGTAAAATGATTTTAAGGTCTATTTGCATGAACATTAGCTACAGACAATACTATAGCATGTTTTTAGCAACTGTCATCAGGTGTGAGCAGTACATTAAGGGACCCTTTTACTAAGGCGTGGTAGGCCTAACATGGGTCTACAGCGTACTAAGGGCCCCTTTTACCAAGCTGCGGCAAAAGGGGGGCAGCCCTGGTGTCGGTGTGTGTTTTACACGTGCGCTGAGGCTCCCTTTTACCGCAGCTGGTAAAAGGGGAGTCTCGCTTTTCTACAGGAAATGGCCATGCGGCAAGTAAAGCACTTGCCGTGCAGTCATTTTTTTTTGGGGGGGGGGGGCCCCTTACCGCCACCCGTTGAGGTGGCAGTAAGGGCTTCTGCATTAACCCAGCAGTAAGTGGGCAGTGCCGCCGGGTACACTTCAGCACTACAGATATAAATACATTTTTGTAGCACTGGAAATGATGGCACGCTAGGGGTGGGAAGTACCACCAGGCTACTGCAATAGCCCAGCGGTACTTCCTGTATAGCAAGCGGTAAGCCCGCATTGGGCTTACCGCCGCTTAGTAAAAGGAACCCTAAAAGGACACTACCGGGGAAAGCAGTGAGGTATCCCATGGTAGTTTCCCACTCAGTGTGTGCTAATCTCTTGCTGGAAAATATTTTTTATTTTCCAGCATGGGAGACGGTCCCATGGGCGGAGAGTAGATGTGTCTGCACTAATTGGGTAGTATGGGCACATTTTTGCGCATTACTCAATTAGCAAGGCAATAGCGTGGGAGCCCTTACCACCTCCTAAATAGGTGGCAGTAAGGGCTCCTGCAGTAATGGCCACACGCTAATGGAGAAATTAGCGCGTGGTCGTTACAAAAAAGTATGACACGGTGGCCATTTTACTGCCACACTAAAACTGGTCACAGCACGCGGAAAACCTATGTGCTGAAACCGGCACCAGCCATTTTTTAGAGCAGCTTGGTAAAAGGACCCCTAATTATTTTAGTTTAGAGTTCTACTTATAACGGGTTAGATTGGTAGTATCATGCGACTTCTTTACCATTGGAATGAAATACTATTAATTGAGAAATTACAGTGGTAAAATGAGCACTGAAATATTTTTACCTGAAAAAGTGTCTTTTATAAATTCTATATACATTTTTTATCTAGTTATGCTGACAAAGTTTATGATGCACTAAGTCTCAATCTGTTTGTTGATAACAGTTGATTTTATGTCTTTATCTCTATTTCTATCTATAAATATGCAATGTCCTTTTATTTTTATACGTTTTCATAATGAACATAGATTTTATTGATATAATACTTTTTGATGACTGTTTGTAAATATTATGATTTGTTATCCAATAAGATGAGTCTTGAGCTCTTTTAAGCATTTTTGCGCTTGGAAAAAAAATTTCTGTTCAGCATGGGATATTCTGTGGAATTTATGATTTGGTAAGTGAAAAGTTGGAATAGTTTTGGAGACATTGAATATGACATTCTTCAGCTTGTTTCTTCCAATGAACTATTGCTTAAGCTTCCCATTGTCTCCTCCCAAACTCTCCCTGTTGATGTCCCATTGTGATTTCCTAATGATAATTCGATTATCTCGCATAACTTGTACAATGTAACCCATAACCAATTTGTAACAACTGTATTCTCATTATTCATATCTTATTGTAAGCCACACTGAGCCCGCAAAGAGGTGGGAAAATGTGGGATACAAATGCAAACAATAAATAAATACAATAAATATTAGTTTATATGTGTATGTTTTATTATCTAATATAATAAAACGCACCGTGAACATTCTGAGGACAAAGATTCTGAAGTCACAGCACACGATAAAGGGTTCATGGTTTCATGGTGGTGAAGCCATCCGACATAACACGGACCTACCAGAAGGGACCTATCAGAAGGGGCTTGCCCACTAGCAAAGCAGAACTGTTACCAGGCAACGGAATGCGACATAGAACTCACCTATCAGAAGAAAAAAACAGAAGGGAGGAGCATTCAGCTGTAGAATGCCTCATTGTCTGAGCAGCACAGAGAGCAGACGAACGCCGCTGGAAACAGAGAATATCCCAGCACTGGGTATGTACACAAATATTGTTGTTGGACCCGGGGAAACAGGAGTACAGCGTGCCCCTCGCCATCTGCAACGTGTGCCGCCACCTGCAAAAATTAAACCCGACCTAGCCTGCATCACAGACTGACCCAGGCGGGGGGAGGAGTGGGGGAGGAGTAGGGAAACTTCCCTACTCCTCCCCAGCCTAGGATTCAGTAGAGACTGGCTGGCAAACTGCTTGAATATAGAAAACCGCTAATTCCTTCAATATACAAAACCGGAGGCAACAAAGAAAAAAAAAAGAAGCCTGCCCCTCGCCATCTGCGACGTGTGCCGCCACCTGCAAAAATTAAACCCGACCTAGCCTGCATCACAGACTGACCCAGGCGGGGAGGAGGAGTAGGGAAACACGCGGAGCATGTTTCCCTACTCCTCCCCAGCCTAGGATTCGGTACAGACTGGCTGGCAAACTGCTTGAATATACAAACCGCTAACTCCTTCAATATACAAAACCGGAGGCAACAAAGAAAAAAAAAACATTATCACGCACGTGCACATAACTGGAACACCTCCCCCCCTTCACCTTCTCACGAACCAAGCAACCCAGGACGTGCAAAACCATCCCCCGCCTCAAAAAACCTGTCACCCACCTCGAGGATGCACACACCGCGCTGCTTCCCGCTGCGCATTCGTCCTGCATTCCTCCTGCATCGTCCCTACGCTGCTGCCCTATAACAAACCAAAAGAGTGGCATACTCTCCCTTCCACAAACCACACCACCCAAAACAAGACGCCGCTGCTTGCCATAAGGACCAAAAATACCATTAAAACCGACGGCCCCAGACAGTGTTGCTCTCCCGCCAACCAACAAAAAACATCCCTGGCATAAGGCAACCCCTAACCCACCTCAAGGATTCCCCGACCTCAATCACCCCGGGAAAAGACAGCGCCGCTTCATACAGTGCTTTTCTCTTCAAAGGAAAAACTACAGGAGAAACAAAAACTACATGCTAGCGCCCGTTTCATTTGTTTCGGAAACGGGCCTTTTTTACTAGTTTTGATTATATTTATATTTTATTTAGGGTCATAGGGTCTCTTTTACCAAACAACGCTAAAGATTCCCGTGTGGCAATGCCGATGAAGCCCATTCCAAGTGAATGGGCGTTGTTGACATTGCTGCACTGGGATTCGCTAGCACAGTATAGTAAAAGAGGCCCACAGTTATCAATGTGGGCTACTATTAAGACACTAGTAAAAAAGGCCCGTTTCTGACACAAATGAAACGGGCGCTAGCAAGGTTTTCCTCGGAGTGTGTATGTTTGGGAGAGTGTATGTGAGAGTGACTGTTTGAGAGTCAGAGTGAAAGTGTGAGCCCTGCCCTCCCAATCCATGGCCATCCATGTTACTCTGTCACCTGCCCCCTCCATTCATCCCTATCCAGCATTTTCCCTCTCTGCCTGAGGCCTGCCCTGCAATCCATATCCATCCATGCCCATCTGTCCCCTCCATTCATCCCTATCCAGCAATTCCCCTCTCCCTGAGTCCTGCCCTTCTAATCCATGGCCATCCATGCTCCTCTGTCACCTGGCCCCTCCATTCATCCCTATCCAGCAATTCCCCTCTCTGCCTGAGGCCTGCCCTACAATCCATATCCATCCATGCCCATCTGTCCCCTCCATTCATCCCTATCCAGCAATTCCCCTCTCCCTGAGTCCTGCCCTTCCAATCCATGCCCATCAATGCTCCTCTGTCACCTGTTCCCTCTATTCATCCCTATCCAGCAATTCCCCTCTCTCCCTGAGTCCTGCCCTCCCACTGCTCTTCCAATCCATGTCCATCCATGCTCCTCTGTCACCTGGCCCCTCCATTCATCCCTATCCAGCAATTCCCCTCTCTGCCTGAGGCCTGCCCTGCAATCCATATCCATCCATGCCCATCTGTCCCCTCCATTCATCCCTATCCAGCATTCCCCTCTCCCTGAGTCCTGCCCTTCCAATCCATGCCCATCCATGCTCCTCTGTCACCTGTTCCCTCTATTCATCCCTATCCAGCAATTCCCCTCTCTCCCTGAGTCCTGCCCTCCCACTGCTCTTCCAATCCATGTCCATCCATGCTCCTCTGTCACCTGGCCCCTCCATTCATCCCTATCCAGCAATTGCCCTCTCTCCCTGATGCCTGCCCTGCAATCCATATCCATCCATGCCCATCTGTCCCCTCTATTCATCCCTATCCAGCAATTTCCCTCTCTCCCTGAGTCCTGCCCTCCCAAACCATGCCCATCCATGCTCCTCTGTCCCCTGCCCCCTCCATTCATCCATTTCCAGCAATTCCCCTCTCTCCCTGAGCCCTGCCCTCCCAATCCATGCCCATCCATGCTCCTCTGTCCCCTGCCGCCTCCATTCATCCTTTTCCAGCAAGTCCCCTCTCTCCCTTCCATGCTCCTCTCTCTCCCATGTCCCAGCCTGGCCCGCCCTCTTCTCCCCCCCCCTTCGCATCCATGCCCCCCCCTTCGCATCCATGCATCCCTTTGTTTTTTTTTTCTTCTTTTTAAATTTACCTCCGTGGCGGTTCCGGCAGCGAAGCGTCAGGGAAGGAGGCGGCGCTCCCGACGTCTAGCTTTTCCTTCGCTGTGTTCCGCCTTCTTTTGAAGGCGGAACACAGCGAAGGGAAGGCTAGACGTCGGGAGTGCCGCCTCCTTCCCTGACGCTTCGCTTCCGGATTTGTTTGGTTTGATGTGAGGGCGGGGCAGAGACGGCTGGCTGGCTTGAAGGCTTCACACCACGAATCCACGAACCCTTCAGCCTGGGAGTGACGTCAGATGGCTTCATAGAACGTTGTCCTCAGAACGTTGAGGGTGCGTTTTATTATATTAGATGCTATTTTAGCATTAACTTGTGCTATTTTAGCGTAGGTCCTATTTCCCAAGGGAGACATTCAGCAGCCTAGTGCAGTCATTGGTACTGAGTCATCTGGACTACTGTAATTCTTTATATGCGGGATGCAAGGCTCAAACCATTAAGAGACTCCAGACTGTCCAGAACACTGCAGCCAGACTGATACTCGGAAAGGCGAAATATGAAAGTGCCAGACCCCTTAGAGAAAAATTGAATTGTCTTCCATTGAAAGATCGAATTGCATTCAAGATATTCACCTTAGTTCATAAAATTATTTATAGAGATGCCCCATCTTATATGTCAGACCTAATAGATTTACCAGAGAGAAATAACAAAAGTTCATCACACACTTTCTTAAACCTCCATTATCCCAACTGCAGAGGACTCAAATACAAATCAATACATGCATCTAGCTTTTCATACATCTGCACACAACTATGGAATGAATTACCAACCACCATAAAAACAACACATGACCTGATGACCTTCTGGAAGTTACTGAAGACTTACTTGTTCAAAAGACGTACAAAAAAGATTCCCCATTAGGAACTGACACCTAAATTTCACCAGATACAATTATAATGGAACTTTTCTAATTTGTCTATTTTAATTTACACCCTAATTACTGAACATTATATTTTGTCCTGATATCAGTATGTTATGTTTTACCTATTTATCCACTTCTTATTATACATACAAGTCCATTATACATACAAGTCCATAAACCGCTACTAAATGGACTTGAGGAAAAATCCACAATTCCAGGAATAACATGTATAGAATGTTTGTACGTTTGGGAAGCTTGCCAGGTGCCCTTGGCCTGGATTGGCCGCTGTCGTGGACAGGATGCTGGGCTCGATGGACCCTTGGTCTTTACCCAGTGTGGCATTACTTATGTACTTATGTACTTATAATTTTCTTATGCACCTTAATTGCAACAATGCTGAAATTCTTACTCCGTTAATATGATTGCCATGATATTCTTATGCACCTTATCGGTTATCTATATTCTGATTTTCTTATTCCATCAATGTGATTATTGTTGTATTATATTGTAAGCCACATTGAGCCTGCAAATAGGTGGGGAAATGTGGGATTTAAATGCAGCAAATAAATAAATAAATAAATAAATAAATAAATAAATAAATAAATAAATTTGATGCCTTGAGATCTAGTTATATCTGGGATTAACAGTAAAGTAACACATCTTAACAGTAGGCCACATTGATGACATACCCCCTTAAAGTATTGATACATATTTAAATATTTGTGTATGTTCATATGGATGTATTTATTTTTTTACCAATTACAGTTTACTGTTTATCTAGAATTTACTGTCCAGCTTATTTTCAAAGGAGATCGCCAGCCATCTTCCGACACAAATCGGCAGATGGCTGGCCATCTCCTGAACTCGGCCAAATTGGTATAATCGAAAGCCAATTTTGCCCGGCGCCAACTGATTTCCGTCGTGGAGCCAGCCAAACCAAGGGGGCGTGTCATTAGGGTAGTGAACACGGGATGGGAGCGTGCTCACGAGATGGCCGGCTTCGCCCGATAATGAAAAAAAGAAAGCCGGCCCTGACGAGCATTTCGCCGGCTTCACTTGGTCCCTTTTTTTCAGGACCAAGCTTCAAAAAGGTGCCCCAACTGACCAACTGACCACCGGAGGGAATCGGGGATGACCTCCCCTTACTTCCCCAGTGGTCACCAACCCCCTCCCACCTAAAAAAATTTGTTTTTGCCAGCCTCAAATGTCATACCCAGCTCCCTGACAGCAGTATGCAGGTCCCTGGAGCAGTATTTAGTGGGTGCAGTGCACTTCAGGCAGGTGGACCCAGGCCCATCCCCCCCTACCTGTTACCAGTGGCGTAGGAAGGGGGGCGGTGGGGCGGTCCGCCCCGGGTGCACGCACTGGGGGGGGGGGGGGTGTCGGCTCGCTGGTTCCCTGCTCTTTCTGCCCCGGAACAGGTTACTTCCTGTTCCGGGGCAGAGAAAGCAGGGAAGCAGCAGAGCCGATGCAGCTCCCAGTGACGTGCACTGGGGGCAGATTGGCCCTCCCGCCTGCCCCCCGCTGAAAGTTAGGGTGCGTTTCATGGGGGGGTGCACTCCGGAGGGGGGCGCGCTCCGGAGGGGGGTGCCGTGCCCTGCACCCGGGGGGGGGGGTGCGCAGTGGCGACCCGCCCCGGGTGTCAGGCACCCTCGCTACGGCACTGCCTGTTACACTTGTGATGGTAAATGTTAAGCCCTCCAAAACCCCCCAAAACCCACTGTACCCACATGTAGGTGCCCCCCCTTCACCCATAAGGGCTATGGTAATGGTGCAGAGTTGTGGGGAGTGGATTTGGGGTGGGATTTAGGTGGCTCAGCACCCAAGGTAAGGGAGGTATGCACCTGGGAGCAATTTTTGAAGTCCACTGCAGTGCCCCCTAGGTGCCCGATTGGTGTCCTGGCATGTCAGGGGGACCAGTGCACTAGAAAATGCTGGCCCCTCCCACGACCAAATGCCTTGGATTTGGCTGGGTTTGAGATGGCTAGTATCGGTTTCCATTATCGGTGAAAACTGATGCCGGCCATCTCGAACCCAGCCATATCTGACATTTGGCTGGCCCGAACTGTATTATCGAAACGAAAGATGGCCGGCCATCTTTTTCGATAATACGGTTCGGGACTCCTCTTTGCAGCGCCGGCCATATAGATGGCCGGCGCCGTTCGATTATGCCCCTCCACACCACTTTTAGGGGCCCTTATAATAAGCTGCAGTAAAAGAGGCCCAGAACTAGCGATGGCAGCTGTTTTTGCTGTGCACCAGGGCCCCTTTTACCGCAGCAGGTAAAAAGCCTGAAAACAGAAATGGCCATGCGGTAAGTTCGCTCATTTCATAGGAAGCCCTTACCATCAACCATTGAGGTGGTGAAAATGGCTCCTGCACTAACCCAGTAGATTACCACCAGGTGACCCCCAGCAGTATTATTTTACAGGAAAACCTGCTAGTGCCAGAAATGGTATGTGTTGGGGGAGAAACTTCCACCAGCACCCGCATTGGGCCAGCAGGAGTTCTGGATTGCCACATGACAACCCAAAAAGGCCCCTTGTTTGCCATTGACAAGTGATTTACAGAATGCCATCCTCAGCTAGGAAAAGGAGTAAATAGAGTGAAGGCTATAGAAACAGCTTACGGTAAAGTAAACAAGAGCAAACCAGCACAGAATGCAAAATCAAATACTAATACATCTCATATAGTTGAATCGTTGAGAGTGAAATGCTTTGAGAGTGAAATGTTTTAGGGGTTAAAAAATTTAAATTTATGCACATGATTGTAGAAGGGAATTATACAAATGTTTAGGAGGGTTTTTTGACCAACGATGGTGGTATCAATGTGAGGATCTTCCGTGTGTCCCTAATTTGGGAGCCATGAGAGCCACTGAGGTCTTTTCCCTCGTAAATGGAAAATTATAGAGATTGCAGATATTAACATGTAGTTAAGATGTAGTTGTAATAATGTATATAGTAGGATTACTAGGATTCAACTATATGAGAAGATTATTTTGAAACATGGCCATGCTTTCTATGAAGTTTGAGAACATTTTTATTCATTGGTCCTTTGTAGAGGATCTGTATTCTTTAGCTTGGGGTACTACATGTGCAGAATAGCATTTTCAAATATGTTTACATTCTTCCACATTAAAAAAAAAGGAGATTTCAAAATTTGTAGGGACTTCTTTGCTTATATTCCCATGCAAGCAAATTTTCAAAGATGGAATTTACATGTAGCTTCTTTTTCAAAAATTGTCTTATCAGGTCCACAGATTCACAGGTTCCCCCTGAACTTTCTACTTAGGCAGTCTACTGAAAATTGCACCCCTCATATCTTGTGTGTGGATATGCTTTTTCTTCTCCAATTACATTACATAACTGCACAAGTCAGGAATTACTCTCACCAACAAATATCAAGCATATCTTGTCTCTCCTTTATCATTTTATTCTTTCTGCATGATGTACCAACTCAACTACAGTTCATAAGACTATTATTAACCGAAACCTAAATAAACAGACAATAAAATATTCTGTAGTTTGGCTGTAATCTGGCTTTTCTTGCTTGTTAGTAACTCATGCTGAAAGAAAATTAAAAATGTCCATTTATATGTTTTATTCTTTCTGTTGTGTTCCGTAAAATGTGTTTTCTAGTTTGAAGTTTCATGTGGTATACAGATTTGGGTTGCTGAGCTTTGAGATTTTAACATTCAAGGGCCCTTTAACAAAGCTTCAGAAAGCACTAACACATGCTTACTACAGCAAAAAATGGCTTACAGCTGGGCATGCTGAGGCGTCCTGTAGTAATTTGGGGATGTGCATGTGCTCCCTATTCGCTAAAAATAAATGGACAGGTCTGGGGTGGAGAGTAGATGTGTTCTGCACTAATTGGTTAGCACATGACCATTGCCACACGCTAACCAGTTAGCACAGGTTTAGTTCATGAATCTCTACCACCTACCAAATGACCATGTGCTAATGGGAAAATTAACGCATGGTCATTAATACAAAAAAAATAGAAAATTCAGCTATTTTACCCCAGTGAAAAAAATAGCCTTAGCACACAGGAAGGTCCCGAGTAAGGGTGCCCTGAGGCCACTTTTTACTGCTGTTTGGTAAAAGGACCCCTCAGATAGCTATGCTTTTTGTTGTGTATCTCTTCTGGAAGAAAGTATTGAATGCTTGTGTTAATGCAGATTCTTGGTCTGCTATGGTTCCCATTTCCAACAATGGCATGTACTAGAAACATACTGGTCAGTATTCAGTCAGCAGAATTTTAATGCTCAACATCCAGGTCAACAGTAATACTTGGAAGTTAGGTGGGTACAACTGATATTCAGTTCTGTACCTACATAGCTAAACTGGGCAAAGGTAGGACTCTTATCTTAGTGGTCCTGTTTACCCAGTTAGCTATACAGGCACTGGCACCTGCATAACATCTGGGACTGCCCTGACTCCACCCCTAAGTAACCTGGCACTGCCCAGAGAGTGCTGTGGCAGTCTGAGGAGATATTCAGCAGCATTAAATATGATCAAAGCATTGCCTTAATTGGGAGACTGACTGTCAACTTCATTTCTAGTATTTCTCTTGTGGTCCCATATCCACTGCCCAGGGGCAGTGGGGTTAGTATCACAAGAATACAACAGATAGGTGTGGCTTGAAAATAGGTATCCTATATAATAATTCTCACCTCCAACATTCTATGCTTCTGCCTGCCTGTGTCTGTAACTTTCTTCACAGATGGGCTCTGAAGCCCCAGCTGATGTCACTAGACCCATTATGACGCATCCTATATAATAATTCTCACCTCCAACGTTCTGACTTGCCTGGGACCGTGGCTCATTCCGAGTTGGTCTGCTAGGCTCCGTAGATCAGGCTGACATCACCGTAGCCATTATGATGTCAACTTCAGAACCTGGGGGGGGGGGGGGAACATGCCTCACAGCTGATCCATGGCCAGAGGAGGGTCGCTGGACATGGGTGGCTGGAGGGGGGCAGGGGAGAGAGGAGGGTCGCTGGACATGGGTGGCTGCAGGGGGGGCAGGGGGTCGCTGGACATGGGTGGCTGCAGTGGGCGCAGAGAGAGAGGAGGGTCGCTGGACATGGGTGGCTGCAGGGGGAGAGGAGGGTCACTGGACATGGGTGGCTGCAGGGGAGCCGAGGAAAACCTTGCTAGCGCCCATTTCATTGGTGTCAGAAACGGGTCTTTTTTACTAGTTTTATATAAAATTAGGCTTCGCAAAAGTGTACAGCACTTAGAAGCAGAGCTGTTTCTGGGTATGTGTGTATAAGTGATTGTGTCTGCCTGTCCTTATAAGTGTGTGTGTATGTGTGTACACTTATGTAGGTGGTTGAGGAGGGGGGTGTGTGTCTGTCTGTGGAATGGCTGACTGAGTATGAATGTGGTTGGGTGTGTCTGAAGGTTATGTGTGTGAGTGTGTGTGTGTGTATGTCCCCCTCCTGCCTATATTTGTCCCTCTTTGTGTTTATATCTGCTTCTCTTTTTCAAGAATCTTCCTGTGTCTTAATTTAGTTTGATGTCTCCTGATTACTAAGGAGGTGTGTATTCCTTTGAAGGCCCAGTTCTCAAAGATAGAATTAGTTTACAAGGGTAGCTAGACAGACTATCAGGCCAACTAATCCCATCAGGAAGAAAGACACCCTGTCTACCTACACTGACACCACCACGTATCAGATTGGGGGGGGGGGGGGGGGGTCAGGGCTGCTTGCAATTTCCCCCAGAGGCCTAGTTAGGCTAACTTTCAGGTTAGATCACGCTGACACTGACCCCTCATAATTCATCAAAATGCACTGCTAGGGATCAGATGCCACCATGTTGAAAGATGGCTATGCCAGAGGCAGGAACAACTGGGCATCTGTCCTGCTTTTCAAGATGAGTTTGAGTGGGGTGGGGGTGCCAGGGAAAGAGATGGAGAGCTTCTGGACCTGGTGGGGAGGGAAAGGATGAAGGAGATCTGTTGGAGGAAACAATAGGGAAGAGAAGGGAGAAGGAAAGCTGATGAATCTGGTGGGGAGAGAAAGGAAAGGGCAAAGGAGAGTTGCTGGACCTGATGGAGAGGATAGTGTAAGGAAGAGAAGGGGAAGGAGAGCTTATGGATCTGAAGGGGATGATTGAGGAGGTGAGGGAAAAGAAAGGAGATGGAGACCTGCTGGACCTGGTGGGGAGGGGAGGGAAGTAAAGGGGGGAGGAGAGCTGATAGATTGGGAAGGGAGGTGAGAAGGGAAGAGAGAAAGAGGGCTGCTGGACTTAGAGAAAAGGGAAGGACTAGAGAAACTGGTGATATAAGCATAGGTAAGGAGTGCATTTGAGAAAGACAGACAGATTGCTGGGGATGCATATCATTGGTACACATTGATTGGTGTTGTGGTCCCACATGGAACAGAGCCAGTGGAACACAATAAGCCAGGTAAGAACAACAAATAAGGATGCTGACATTTGGGGCACCATGCTTACCCAGCTTACAACAGTGCCAGGATTGTGCTATGCATCCCATCCCTTCTGATATGATGTCATCAGGCAGCAGTGGAGTGTGGACCTGTGGAAGAAAGCTTTGCATTAGTGCTGCAATGGTAGCAACAGACTTGGGGCAGAGGAGAAGGTGACAGTGGTAGGACGCCAACAACTCTAGCTCCATCCCTGTGTGGGAAGATATTTGTCAGCTCTCTTTTGGCTATTTTGGACCCAGTGCAGCTCCAGCTTAAAAATTATTGTAGACCACTGCTCTAATATGTATTTCCTTATTGATTTTAAACATGTCAGTTAACACATGCTGTTAATATGGAGCGTTAACTGTGGTTTTCAGTTCCACATGACTGGGCCAATTCCACAACATGGAACCTCCATTAGGCACCTGACAATGGAGGGTGAGAGCCTGGTTTGGGTGCGGCCATTTATTCCTGAAGCCCTTACAGTCTTCTATTTTGTGCTGGGCACACCCCTCAGCATTAGAAAATACAAAGATATTTTCTAGCACCAGAAATGGTGTGGGGAAAACCAGAAATACCACTGGTTCCTGGATGAGCCCAGCAGTATGGCTGATTTGCTGTGTACCAAGCTGGCGGTAGCCCTACCACCCTTTAGTAAACGAGCCCCTTAATGAGGCATTATTGTTGTTGGGGGTACGCCACTGCCAATAAACGTATCAATGGACAGAAAAGGCACAAGCTTCCGTCGCTCAACTCACCACAAACATTTAACACGTCGACCAGAAGCTAAACTAAAACCCATTAACCGTTCATTATCAAGGCACATGCTACTCCAACTGGTCTAAACAAATTCTACTCTGTCTATTCAAACTCCTATGAATCTACTATAGACTGTCACTATCGCACATAAATTGTAACTTGTTCAATACAATTTGTAACCAATTTACTCCAGAATCATGTAAGCCATATTGAACCTACCAATAGGCGGGAAAATGTGAGATACAATGCAATAAATAAATAAAATACATTGTTGCTGCAGCTGTAAAAAATGGCCCATGTGCATTGTTTATATTAATAGCCATGTGCTAATGTTGCCATTAGCACACGACTATTAAAAAATGTTACCATATGAGCTCTTACTGCCACCCATTTTGTAGGTAAGGGCTCATGTGATATTTCTGCACTAAACAGTTAGTATGTGATAAGTAGATGTCCTAACTGATTAGCACAAGAATGCCCACTCTCTGCTCCCTGACATACCCCTTCAAAAGAAAAAATTAAAATATTTTTTAGCACACAGCAAACCAATTTGACAGTTAACACAGAATGCCTAAGCACATCCTGCAGTATGCCATGTTAAGCTAGTACATAAGTACATAAGTATTGCCATACTGGGAAAGACCAAAGGTCCATCAAGGCCAGCATCCTGTTTCCAATAGTGACCAATCCAGGTCACAAATACCTGGCAAGGTCCCAAAAAAGTACAAAACTGCTTATCCCAGAAATAGTGGATTTTCCCCTAGTCCATTTAATAATGGTCTATGGACTTCTCCTTTAGGAAGCCATCCAAACCTTTTTTAAACTCTGCTAAGCTAACTGCCTTTCCTACATTCTCTGGCAACAAATTCCAGAGTTTAATTACACGTTGAGTGAAGAAACACTTTCTCCGATTCGTTTTAAATTTACTACATTGTAGCTTCATCGCATGCCCCCTAGTCCTAATATTTTTGGAAAGCGTAAACAGACGCTTCACATCTACCCGTTCAACTCCACTCATTATTTTATAGACCTCTATCATATCTCCCCTCAGCAGCCTTTTCTCCAAGCTGAAGAGCCCTAGTCGCTTTAGCCTTTCCTCATAGGGAAGTCGTCCCATCCCCTTTATCATTTTCGTTGCCCTTTTCTGCACCATTTCTAATTCCACTATATCTTTCTTGAGATACGGCGACCAGAATTGAACACAATATTCGAGGTGCTGTCACACCATGGAGCGATACAAAGGCATTATAATATCCTCATTTTTGTTTTCCATTCCTTTCCTAATAATACCTAACATTCTATTTGCTTTCTTAGCCGCAGCAGCACACTGAGCAGAAGGTTTCAACGTATCATCAACGACGACACCTAGATCCCTTTCTTGGTCCTTGACTCCTAACATGGAACCTTGCATGACGTAGCTATAAATCGGGTTCCTCTTTCCCACATGCATCACTTTACACTTGCTCACATTAAAAGTCATCTGCCATTTAGACGCCCAGTCTCCCAGTCTCGTAAGGTAATTTTTTACAATCCTCCCGTGATTTAACGACTTTGAATAACTTCGTGTCATCAGCAAATTTAATTACCTCACTAGTTACTCCCATCTCTAGGCCATTTATAAATATGTTCAAAAGCAGCGGTCCCAGCACAGAGCCCTGGGGAACTCCACTAACTACCCTTCTCCACTGAGAATACCGACCATTTAACCCTACTCTCTGTTTTCTTTTAACCAGTTTTTAATCCACAATAGAACACTATCTCCTATCCCATGACTCTCCTATTTTCTCTGGAGTCTTTCATGATGTACTTTGTCAAACGCCTTCTGAAAATCCAGATACACAATATCAACCGGCTCACCTTTATCCACACGTTTGTTCACCCCTTCAAAGAAATGTAGTAGATTGGTGAGGCAAGATTTCCCTTCACTGAATCCATGTTGACTGTGTCTCATTAATCCATGCTTTTGAATATGCTCTGTAATTTTGTTCTTAATAATAGTCTCTACCATTTTGCCCGGCACCGACGTCAGACTCACCGGTCTATAATTTCCTGGATCTCCTCTGGAACCTTTTTTTTAAAAATCGGCGTTACATTGGCCACCCTCCAATCTTCCAGTACCATGCTCGATTTTAAGAATAAATTACATATTATTAACAATAGCTCCACAAGCTCATTTTTCAGTTCTATCAGTACTCTGGGATGAATACCATCCGATCCAGGAGATTTGCTACTCTTCAGTTTGTAGAACTGCCCACTACATCCTCCATGTTTACAGAGAATTCATTAAGTTTCTCCGACTTGTCAGCTTCGAATACCATTTCTGGCACCGGTATCCCACCCAAATCTTCCTTGGTGAAGACCGAAGCAAAGAATTCATTTAATCTCTAAGGCTTTGTCTTCCCTGATCGCACCTTTTACTCCTCGGTCATCTAGCAGTCCAACCGATTCTTTTGCCGGCTTCCTGCTTTTAATATACCTAAAAAAAAATTTACTATGTGTTTTTGCCTCCAACGCAATCTTTTTTTCGAAGTCCCTCTTAGCCTTCCTTATCAGCGCTTTGCATTTGACTTGAATTCCTTATGCTGTTTCTTATTATTTTCAGTCGGTTCCTTCTTCCATTTTCTGAAGGATTTTCTTTTAGCTCTAATAGCTTCCTTCACCTCACTTTTTAACCACGCCGGCTGTCGTTTGGTCTTCCGTCATCCTTTTTTAATATGCGGAATATATTTGGCCTGGGCTTCCAGGATGGTGTTTTTTAACAGCATCCACGCCTGATGTAAATTTTTGACCCTACCAGCTACTCCTCTAAGTTTTTTTTTTCACCATTCTTCTCATTTTATCATAGTCTCCTTTTTTAAAGTTAAATACTAACGTATTTGATTTCCTATGTTTACTTACTTCAAAGCTAATATCAAATCCGATCATATTATGATCACTGTTATCAAGCGGCCCCAGCACCATTACCTCCCACACCAGATTATGCACTCCACTAAGGACGATCTAGAATTTTCCCTTCTCTTGTTGGCTCCTGTACCAGCTGCTCCATAGAGCTGTCCTTGATTTCATCAAGGAATTTTACCTCCCTAGCATGCCGCGATGTTACATTTACCCAGTCAATATCGGGGTAATTGAAATCACCTATTATTTTTGTGTTGCCCAGTATGTTTGCATCCCTAATTCCCTTTCTGCATCCGTCTGTTCATCCTGGCCAGGCGGACAGTAGTACACTCCTATCACTATCCTTTTCCCCTTTACACGTAGAATTTCAATCCACAATGATTGCAAGAAGTGTTTTGTTTCCTGCAGAACTTTCAATCTATTTGATTCAAGGCTCTCCTTAATATACAATGCTACTCCCCCACCAATTTGATCCACCCTATCACTACGATATAATTTGTACCCTGGTATGACAGTGTCCCACTGGTTATCCTCCTTCCACCAGGTCTCAGATGCCTATTATATCTAATTTTTCATTTAGTGCAATATATTCTAACTCTCCCATCTTATTTCTTAAGGCTCCTGGCATTCGCATATACACATTTTTTGAAGTATGTTTGTTGTTCCTATTTACATCATGCTTAGTACTTGACAGTATTAATTTGCAATCTTTTGTCTGATTTTTATTTTTATTTAAGGACACCTGATTTACTATGCTCTCTTTTGTAACCTCACTATCGGGATACCCTATCTTCCCTGTTTTGGTGATCTCTTTGACTGTCGGCCTGCCCCCCATTTCTAGTTTAAAAGCTGCTCTATCTCCTTTTTAAATGCCGATGCGAGCAGCCTGGTACCACCCTGGTTAAGGTGGAGCCCATCCTTTCGGAATAGGCTCCCCCTTCCCCAGAATGTTGCCCAGTTCCTAACAAATCTAAAACCATCCTACCTGCCTAATGATCGAATCACCAACTACAACAGCTGTCCTAATCTTTCCCTCCCGGGCAGCACTTGGAGACATATTCTCGGTGCGAGACGATAATACATCCCCTGGTGGGCAGGTCCTGGCTACAGGAGTACTTCCTACTTCACCAGGCTGATGCTCTCCTTGTAGGAGACCTCCCTCCTCCCAGGTAGCACAGGTGGGACTTCTCTACAACATCCCTGTAGGTCTCCTGTATGTACCTCTCTGTCTCCCTCTGCTCCACCAAGTCTGCTGCTCTAGCCTCAAGAGAACGGACATGTTCTATGAGAGCTAGGAGCTCTTTGCATCGGGCACACACATATGACATCTCACCAACTGGGAAATAATCATACATGTGACACTCAATGCAAAAGACTGGATAGCAACCCTCTCGCTGCTGGACTGCTGACTCCATCTTAGTGATTTTGAGTTTTTCAATAATTTAAAACTTGCTACAGTATTAAGAATATTAGCCTAATATAAAAGTGTCTTTTAGTTTATATAGTATATTGTATGATTTATTTAGTGTTTCCTTCTTAGATGTTAATGAAATGTATTTGAAACTCTGTAAGAGCACTCCTTACTTGTTAGCCTAATTACAATAACTGACTATAAATGAAGGGTTGTCCTAGGGTTGGGTGGGTGTTGGGGAGGGTGGGTGGGAAGACTAAACTAGATCCTGAAGTGCCTGCTAGATTGTATCTGTTAATGCTGTGGTACAAAGTTTTTAAAACTAAGTGGAAAAGACTACGGAGATTAGTTGATAAAATTTGCTTTTTATATTTTTATTTTGCCTATCACTAACCTACAATTCCTCCTTTAAACCCCAATCTTTAAGTTCCCAAAGCACAAAGCAAAATAGTGTTCACTTACCAGAGAAATGTCCTCTTCTCTCAGAACTTCTCAGAAAGAAGGTTTAGTGGGACTTTTCCTCTTTATATAGTTTTGAATCTAAGGTGCCTTTTGTTTAACAGGCTCTTTGAAGCTGACTCAGAAACCTATGCAAGTATTCTACTTCCCCACAACTTAATTAACATTTAATTGAGGTCGCTGGATGTGCTACCTCTCCAGCAGCCAAGGAACAGAAAATAACTGCCAGAGAAATGTCCTCTTGTCTCGGAACTTCTCAGAAAGAAAGTTCAGTGGGACTTTTCCTCTTTATATAGTTTTGAATCTAAGGGGCCTTTTTTAAACAGGCTCTTTGAAGCTGACTCAGCAACCTATGCAAGTATTCTACTTTCCCACACCTTAATTAATACTTAATTAAGGTCGCTGGATGTTCTACCTCTCCAGCAGCCAAAGAACAGAAAATAACTGCTAGAGAAATGTCCTCTTCTCTCAGAACTTCTCAGAAAGAAAGCTACATTAGGCACACATAGTATAAGGGCCCTGTAGCATATTTAATGTATGTGCGTTGAGGCATATACACCCCCTGTCAGACACCCCCAAAAAATACTTTCGTCTTCACCAAAGCAGCAGCTGCGGCACTCATAGGCTGCCTGTGGCCTGCTCCAGGACTTCGTCCCTGAGCTGTCCCACCCTTCACAAAACAGGATTTTGAATCAGCAGAATGGTTCAGGGAAGAAGTCCCAGAGCAGGCCGCAGGCAGCCTATGAGTGCTGCTCTTGTTGCTCGGGTGAAACTGAGAAGATTTTAAGGTGGGGGTGGGGGAGATGGGGCAGCTACATTTGGGCAGCAGCATAAGGGGGAGACGCACCTCATATAAAAAGTTCCTGGCTATGCTAATGTAAGGGCCCCTTAGTGAGGATATACCTGGATTAAAGGTTAAATTTTGATCTCTTGCAGTATTTCCCCATAGAAAGGCTTACCAGGAACAATTTGGATTCCCTTGCTAACTAAAGATGACAGAGCTCTTGAATGCTGCTGTGTTGGTGGGAGACTGCTACAGCAGCAGTTAATTCTGCTACTTTCAGAACTTAAGAGGTTTCGTGCTGGTTCAGATCAAAGGTTCATCAAGCTCAGCATGGACTCGGAGCATCCTTCAGTTCCAAATAGCAAAGCCCATTCTACGCTGCTCACTCCCTATAACTGAGATGCAGTGTATCACTTCTAGTGATGTGCTGTCATTTTAAAATGACTTGAAAATGAACAATCTTAGTTGTAGTATTTTTGTGTAATCTCCCATCGAAAACTACAGAAAGCAACTTAAAAATATGATTTATGTTGTCTTAGCATGCATTAAAATATTGCAGCACACACTTCCTGTGCTAACCAGTTAGTACATCTACATTGCCACATGCTAACTGGTTAGGGCATGAATGCCACGTCAGCCCATACCATCCACAAAATAAGTAGTGGTAAGTGGTCACATGGTAATTCTTTTAAAGCCTGCATTCTAATGGCAACATTTAAGCTTAAAACTGTAGATCCCCATGGTCTTAATGGCCCAATTGAATGGAAAGCTATTTTTTTTAGTATAACCTATTCTGATTCGCTAGAGATTGGATGTGTCTTTGATGTCAATGAATTGGAGGATGTGGTTTTCTAAAAGCATAAATATACCTGGGTTTGCCATTTCTGAATCACGCTGGAAGTTGGTTATTACTTCTCCTGTTGAAGATTGAGAAATGAGGGGGACCCTTGTTGAGGATTTTGGACGCTGTGCTATTTGGGATTTATCATGGATTTGCCAGCTGAGGAGACCTAAACTAAGTTTTGTTGGGATTCCCAGTTTGAAAGCTAAGGGGGTCTTTTACTAAGGTGCGCTTATGTTTTTGGAACACTCTAAAATTGTAGGTGCACTAAACGTTAGAGATGCCAATGCATTCCTATGGGCGTCTCTAACGTTTAGCACGCCCACAATTTTAGCGCACGCTAAAAACGTGAGCGCGCCTGTAATGGAAGATGTAAAGGATTGCTTTTCAACCCTGCTTTGATCGATAATGAACTCTGAAATCTTCTGCCTTTGACCAAAAGTAACTTTTCTTGTAAATACAAAAACAAGTTGGAAGATAAGAATTAATTTGGTATGTAAAGGGGAGGATGGTTCTTGTTTTCAGAAGTTCAGCCTGGCCACCTGGACTTGGAAAGCATGTGACCATGTTCCCACAGTATGGCTTGTTTACCTAAACAGAGAAGCATTCTGTAATTTTTCTTAGCTCTGAACATGAGTTCTGAGCCTAATAAAAAGGAGAGTTTCTTTCAGTGAAATTGGAAGCTCATCTGTGAGTAACGTACGTACTGCACAGAGGACTTGTTCCTGGTCTAAAAGGCTCCTGGTTTTCTCTGTAATGCCCCCCCCCCCCCAGCTGATGATAAGAGCCTGGATGATGTAAGGACCAGTGATGATTCTATGTATAGTGTATTATTGCTTCTTTTCCTGGTCTAAGAACTCTTAGCATTGCTTAGATGTAGAGACCAGTGATGTAATGATTGTTTATATAGCTAATCATTGTGTTTATTAGCTAACCATTGTATCTATCTTAATCATTGTAGATTTTAGCACCTCTAATAAAGGTTTCATTTATCTAATACGAATCCAAAAGAATCCACAGTAATTATTGAGTAGTCTGTGTCAGTGAGACAGGCTGTAAATCCATAGCAGTACAGCGCCTTAGTAAAAGTCATCCTAAGTATTTTTCTGTGCACAGACTCCGGTTTTTGTGATATTGCTCTGGCTATATATGAACATTGATTGTAAAGAAACTGTTTGGCAATTTTTGTTTTGAATAGTAGTGCTTGTTTTTTTGTAACAGCGTTATTTTTTCCTGAGAGGAGGAGTTTTCTGCTGTTACTTTTTTCGAGTCTCCATTAAAACCAATGACAGAAGCCACCTGTGAAGAGTCATCTATGTAGACCATCTGTGGCAGTTGAGGCTCCACTTTGTTAGAACTAGTTGTTTTGCTACAGTTTTCATCCTTCAATTTTCTGAACAAAATTGTCTTTTTGATATTTATTAACAGTAATGCATGGCCATTAATGCAAAAAATAGAAAAAAAGAGCATTTTTAAAGCTGTGGAAAAAATGGCATAGCATGCTGGAAAGACCCACATAAGGGTGCATTAATGCCACTTTTTACCACAGCTTAAGAAAAGCACCCCCTAGTGAAGCATATATCTTGCACGTTGCATAAAAATATCATGCAAAAAAAGAAAACAACAATTGACATTAATGAATTGATTATAGACCGAAACAACATTTATACACGATGAATCTAAATGAAATGATATAATGACACAAAACAACTTTGTTTCCAAGCACACACCTACTCACTTCAATCATGCACTAAGGCTCTGTGGTTCTAAACAAATAGCTTGGTTTCGGGAACAGCACAGTCCAGAAAATTGTGCTGCCTCTCTTTTAAATAAGACTAGGGAATTCCCGGACTCAGGCAGGCTGGTTATTACTGAATCATTTCACCTTAAATTGGCATTTGAAATCCTGGAGAATTAGGTTGCTATTATCTCAGCTGTCTTATCTTGAGATCGGGGACACCGCTCTCAGCTGGTTTGAGTCATGTTTGTCTGCTAAATCCTATCAGGTATATATGAATTCCACATACTCTTCTAGACTACCCCTAGAATGTGACATTCCTCAGGGTTAAGTCCTGGCGTCTACATTATTCAACATTTTTCTTAATCCACTTGTATGCCTTATTCAGGATACAGGGATAGGCACTTTTTGTTTGTTCGCTTTCCACAAACACTAATTCAGCAGATCTCACACCTTTGTATAACTGTCTGAGGGGCCCTTATACAACGGTGAGTAAGGGCTATGCGTTTCCATCATGCACCAAATCGGCATTACCGCCTGTCTACCATGTGCCCCGGGCAGTAATTCTGAATTTTTGGCATGCACTGAAAACATGCGGTACAAAATATTTTCTATTTTGTACCACGGGGCTCCTACTCAGCAGTAACTGGCAGCTGGAGTACGCTGTATACTTATTGCCCGGGTAGCACATGAGACCTTACCACTAAATCGATGGGTGTTGGTAAAATCTCAGGCCAAAAATGGACAAATGATGGTTTTCATTTTGCTGCACGTACGTTTTCCGGCCCATTAAAAAAAAAATCCCTCTTTTCCAGATACGGTGCAATAAAGGTCTGGCACGCACAAAAATGTGCTCACACTACGCAGGCCAGTTTTTGGTGCGCCTTTGTAAAAGGGCCCCTGACTGCTGTAGCCTATTTCCTAAAGAGGTTGAAGTTGAACCCAGAGAAGTTGAGTGCCATGTGGTTTATGGGACATGGTCTTTCAATGAACACTTTGTCCCATTCTAGCTGGTATTCCTGTCCCTTTTTTAAATTGTTTGCTAATTTTGGGAGTCTGTTGGATCTAAGTTGTCTTTTGACCATCGGATTATTTCTGTCATTAAACCTTGTTTTTTCTTACGCCAAAAAAGAGCTGTCAAACCTTACTTAGATCAAGAGGCTTGTTTGTTCTGGTTCACGCTAGGTTGTCTTGATTACTGTAATGCTGTTTTCAGCAGTTACAATTGTTTTAAAATACCACTGTAAAGCATATTCACTTTGCTAAAAAATATGACCATACTATCCCATTGTTTATGGAACAACACTAGCTGCCCATAGCCTACAGAATTACATTTTAATCCTTGTTCTTGGTTTTTCACTCCGGTCACCCTCTGAATCCTTTTAATTCTGTAATACCTATAAGGCCATGGAAAAACAGGTGTATTTGGTAGCATATACATTAAGAACAATTATTGAACAACAATAGCAACAAAAAGAAATGTTGAGAAAAAGCAGCATTGTATTTAGCTAGGAATGTGTAAATGCTGGTACGTCCACATGCTGTGGCAGATTTTGCAACCTGCACATATAAGTGGCAGCATTTACCACATGCTTCCACAGACTTGGCCAGTGCTACTGTGGAGCAGCAACCCAGAATGTTCTCTCTGCAAATGCATAGCAAGGCACATTGTGGTGTCCAGCTACCTACAAAATATAAATAAGAAAAACTAACCAGAATCTTTTGTGAGTCACTATAAACCCACTAGTAGAGGGAAGGCCATAGAAAATGGTTCAGTCCATTCACTATTCTTGCCATCTCAAATATGTCTAAAATGGAGAAGCAAAGTCCATAGTAAATGGTCCATTTGTTCATTTATGCTTCTGTATATTCTCAGTGTTAGAATTCTACCATTTTAACAGGAACTTTCCCCATGAGGGTATAGCCGTGCACTACAGAGCAGTCTGCCTGGAGAGAAGACTTGGGAGTACCTGTGGGGAGCCAGACATTTTTACCAGAACTAGGAAACAGTAGTATAGAATCAGGTATGTGTAAGGAAACAGAAAACAGTGGCATGGAAGCAGGTGTTGGTCAGGAATCAAGAGAAAGTAGTTGAGAACCTAAAATGGATCAGGAATAGAGGCCAAATGAAGAGACATCCTATGTCATGAACTCCAAGGAGACTGTTGAACCTAAATATATGTATCATCCTGCAGTTTCTTATGTTCATATCCCAATCTGAATGAGGAGCTTCCTGATGTGTATATACCTCTTTCAGGGTCATCAGATAACTATTCCCAAAGGCTTCTCTGTACATCTTTAGCCTCCATAACTCTACTACAGGTCTCCAGCTGAGCTCCTATACAGTGGTGGAAATAAGTATTTGATCCCTTGCTGATTTTGTAAGTTTGCCCACTGACAAAGACATGAGCAGCCCATAATTGAAGGGTAGGTTATTGGTAACAGTGAGAGATAGCACATCACAAATTAAATCCGGAAAATCACATTGTGGAAAGTATATGAATTTATTTGCATTCTGCAGAGGGAAATAAGTATTTGATCCCCCACCAACCAGTAAGAGATCTGGCCCCTACAGACCAGGTAGATGCTCCAAATCAACTCGTTACCTGCATGACAGACAGCTGTCGGCAATGGTCACCTGTATGAAAGACACCTGTCCACAGACTCAGTGAATCAGTCAGACTCTAACCTCTACAAAATGGCCAAGAGCAAGGAGCTGTCTAAGGATGTCAGGGACAAGATCATACACCTGCACAAGGCTGGAATGGGCTACAAAACCATCAGTAAGACGCTGGGCGAGAAGGAGACAACTGTTGGTGCCATAGTAAGAAAATGGAAGAAGTACAAAATGACTGTCAATCGACAAAGATCTGGGGCTCCACGCAAAATCTCACCTCGTGGGGTATCCTTGATCATGAGGAAGGTTAGAAATCAGCCTACAACTACAAGGGGGGAACTTGTCAATGATCTCAAGGCAGCTGGGACCACTGTCACCACGAAAACCATTGGTAACACATTACGACATAACGGATTGCAATCCTGCAGTGCCCACAAGGTCCCCCTGCTCCGGAAGGCACATGTGACGGCCCGTCTGAAGTTTGCCAGTGAACACCTGGATGATGCCGAGAGTGATTGGGAGAAGGTGCTGTGGTCAGATGAGACAAAAATTGAGCTCTTTGGCATGAACTCAACTCGCCGTGTTTGGAGGAAGAGAAATGCTGCCTATGACCCAAAGAACACCGTCCCCACTGTCAAGCATGGAGGTGGAAATGTTATGTTTTGGGGGTGTTTCTCTGCTAAGGGCACAGGACTACTTCATCGCGTCAATGGGAGAATGGATGGGGCCATGTACCGTACAATTCTGAGTGACAACCTCCTTCCCTCCGCCAGGGCCTTAAAAATGGGTCGTGGCTGGGTCTTCCAGCACGACAATGACCCAAAACATACAGCCAAGGCAAGAAAGGAGTGGCTCAGGAAGAAGCACATTAGGGTCATGGAGTGGCCTAGCCAGTCACCAGACCTTAATCCCATTGAAAACTTATGGAGGGAGCTGAAGCTGCGAGTTGCCAAGCGACAGCCCAGAACTCTTAATGATTTAGAGATGATCTGCAAAGAGGAGTGGACCAAAATTCCTCCTGACATGTGTGCAAACCTCATCATCAACTACAGAAGACGTCTGACCGCTGTGCTTGCCAACAAGGGTTTTGCCACCAAGTATTAGGTCTTGTTTGCCAGAGGGATTAAATACTTATTTCCCTCTGCAGAATGCAAATAAATTCATATACTTTCCACAATGTGATTTTCCGGATTTAATTTGTGATGTGCTATCTCTCACTGTTACCAATAACCTACCCTTCAATTATGGGCTGCTCATGTCTTTGTCAGTGGGCAAACTTACAAAATCAGCAAGGGATCAAATACTTATTTCCACCACTGTAGGTATTAGATTCAATTCTTGTCAATCCTGGCATAAGTATTTGGGATCTTTCTGCCCCAAAGCTAAAACCATTAAATTACTGATTCCAATCCTGATTAAAAGTAAGTGAAGAATGTCATCCTTACTATGGATCAATTAGCGTTTTGGTGTCATACTGGATAACCATCTACATTTTTACTGTCATATTTTGTATCTGAAAACTCTTTGTTTTACTTGGAGACAGCTTTGTTCTGAACATTCACTTCTTAATGCTCAATCTCTCTGTCTGCTTGTCCACTCTTGCAGTTTCATGTTCGGATTATTGTAACTCCCTTCTATAAGGTTTACCTCAACCTCAATTTAGGAGATTACAATTTACAGCAAAGTACTACAGTGAAGCTAATTCATGGAACAAAGAAATACAGTATGATAGTGTCACTCCACTTCTTATAGAGGAGCACTGACTTACTGTATCTTACCATATAGCCTGCAGGATTCTCAGTCTTGCATACCAAGGGCCTAATATTCAGTTGGCAGTTATCAGCATTTGGCTGACCGCCTCTGGTGTTATCCCCTGTCAGCTTTATCCCCAGAAATATAATGCCAGGCCATGTCCAGCGAAAACATAGCTGATTAAATATGATATTTAGCACTTAACCGGTTATAGCGAACCACATAAAGATAGGGCTAACTTCTATGTGGTCCTATTTATGTGATTACCATGGCCAGTTAAATGCTGACTCCGCCACCAGAACATCCCCAAAATAGCAGGTTAAGTGCCACTAAATATGACTAGTTAGCCTCAGACAAGTGATTTAATGGGTCAGGAGCAATTTCTGACCAGTTAAATCGCTTTGAATATCGACCTGCAAATTTTTTCACAGGCCTCCCCTCTTTTCTGTATGAGTCGCTTATTCTGTACATTCCATCGCATTCCCTCAGATCTTCCCAGCAAAATGTATAGCCATTCGCTCTTGTTTATATATATGCTTTATTGTTATGACCCCAATGGTTTGGAATGCCCTCCCAATCAATATTCAAATTGAAACCTCCTTAAGAAAATTTAAAGCAGATCTTAAATCTCATTACTTCACACAATGAAAAGGAATTCTAAACTCTTCATACTACTAACATTCATGGTGATCTCCTGCAACATCCCCTTTTTATTCATAGGGGCCCTTTTGCTAAGTCGTGCTAATGGATTTAGCACATGCTAATGATTAAAGTGCACTAAATGCCATGCAGCCCATAGGAGTATAATGGGTTGCATGGCATTTAGTGTACGCTAATCATTAGTATGTTTCAGGGCCACCGAGGGGGGGGGGGCAGGGGGGACAAAATTCCCTGGGCCCGGCACCAGGGTCAGGCCGTCGGAGATGCAGTCACAGTCTCACCTGCCTGCCCTGGCCTCCGTCTGCCACTGGGCCCCCTGCATTAAAATCGGCAGCGCCTCAGCTCCGTTTGGAAAGGCAGATTGCCTCCCTTCAGGCCCTCCCTGTGTCCCACCCTCGCGGAAACCGGAAGTTACATCAGGCGAGGGCAGGACACAGTGAGGGAAGGCCCGTAGGGAGGTGATCTACCTTTCCAAATGGAGCTGAGGTGCTGCCGATTTTAATGCAGGGGGCCCGGTGGCAAATGGAGCTGAGGGCAGGCAGGTGAGACCAGGGATGGGGGGGGCGAGGGCCTTGCCCCGGGCCCAGCTTAGTCTCTCGGCAGCCCTGTTGTGTTCTAAATCCATAGTCTTCTATTATTTGGAGTTCTATCTATCCTCTTGTGTCTTATGGTAATATATTGAGTCTCCTGTACTCTGTTGTTCCTTATAGAATAGCCTATTGTTTGTTTGTTTTTTGTAACTTAGGCCTCCTAAAAGTGTTATCTATTTTCTTCCCCCCTCCCCCACACCCATACATTTTCATGGTACATTGCTTAGATATTTTATGGGTGGTATATTAAATAAAGTTGAAATGTGAAATGTGGATCACCATGGCAGTGACATGAGTATAAGTTGGAGGTCAGATTTCCAGTTAAAATCTGCTTTTCCTTCCTCTTGGAAGAGGAATTCCATTGTAATTTAAGAGCATCCCAACCAGTTCAGCTCTTGATCATCATGAGAAGGAGCCTCCTATAAACTTACTTCTATAGTACAAGTAGAAAGCAATTAATTTGAAAACTACTACAGCTTTCAAAATGCTTTGGGATAAGAATTTATATTCAGACCAGGACTTCATAAACTTCCTCATGGTTCTTGCAGCCATCTGGGCACTATAGCCAATGGTTATTAGGCTCAACCACCTGTCAACTTTAAGACCTAGGAGATACAGCAATTGTAATTATTTTTCTTGCAACCAGTTGGAAAGTAGGTAATGTGGAAATACTCTGTACCAAATGTGGGCTTGAACTTGGTAAATATAAAGAGTTTTACCCTGGAGCTCCCTCAGAATTCTTCAGCTGTAAAAAGCAATCACAATGTGGAAAATACACTGGCGAGAAGATGGGACGGAGGGGAAAGAGACTGACGGCAAGTGGAGCAGCTGGCCTGGAGATATATGCTGGGCTGTTCTTGTCAACTGAAGACTGCAGTTCTTATTTAAATGAGTAACTAGGCAGCAAATATTTTTTTTGTAAACGGTATGCTCTATATCAGTCAACATCAGGTTAATTCATACCTCCTTCTCTTCAGTGTTAAAAAAACACTATCATTTCATTTAAATGGCTCTTCTGTCTAGGGAGGAGACGTGTACAAGATAGGTAGAATACTGGGTTTTCACTAGAGGACATCTGGAAATTGCCTTCAACATAAGCTAGGAAAAGGCTGAAAATCTCCTGGCTTATTACGATAATAAATCATTTTACCATTTGGAATGTCTCTATTAATTGATGCATCATTCCTGCTTAGAGTCAGAAAACTCTGACAATTAAATGTGACTATATCCTAATTACAAGAAAAGTAAAACACAGCAAAAATAGCAATTAATTGATACCTAACTTATTCAGTGAAAATACTAAGGGATCATCTGGAAAGATGTTGCATTTTTACCTTGAAAATAATCTTACTATAGTTATGAGCACAAATTTGCAAAGCCATTGATGCTGTTTGAAAATTGCCTTCCTTAGATGTGGTTAAAATTGCATGCACAATTCCACAATACATCACCAGTGGGCTGAGAACCAAGCAACCCAGGTGTAGCAGAATGACTCGCAGCAGACTGCAGGACCTCATAGAAATATGGGACATATAAACACACATACAGGTTGCAAGTAAAAGTAAAAAGTATTTTATTTAAATACACCATAAAGGCTGTAGTCAGTATTGCTACCAGTCCTTTAAGTAGAGACTCTTTTCCTCTCTCATAATATAGTCCAAGTCAATACTCTTCATGGGACTGGCTCTGAGCCAGGCCCAAGCACTGTGGCAACAAATACCATTTCAAGACCCTTCTGGGCACACACCAAACTTATTCACTTTGGGTCAATTCTATAAATAGCGACTAAAAATTGGTGCCAATAATGTGATGCGCTTAACCCAATTCTATCATGAGTATGCTCCCTTTATAGATTCATGCTTAGCACTAAGGTGTGTGTAACTATAAGCAGCTGCAATTAGACCTGCTATAAGCAGGCCTAAATACTAGTATCTAAGTTAGGCGTACTTAGCCATGATTCTGTATCAATGTGCATAAAATCCAGGAACGCCCCCAAGAATGTCCCTAATCAAGCCCCCAAATTGTTATGCACAATAGGATTTAGGCACATTCTGCTATAAAATTGGATACGCACCTAAATCTTAATTATTGCCAATTAGTGCTGATAATTATCAGTGCTGATTAGCTTGTTCAGTTGTGTGCACTCTTTATAGAATCATGCTAAGTGTGTCTTTAATTGACGCTGATTTTTCAGGCGCAATATATAGAATTTGGCCCTTTGAGAATATCCTGCAAGGTTGTGTCCTACCTTGGTAGTCTTCTGTCCATGTATCATTAACTCCTTGAGGCTAACTTGATTGCTTACAGTTTCCCTCCCCAGGGAGCTCTGGCTACTTCTCTTCCCTGGCACTCCTCTCAGGTACTGTAGCCTCAGTTGCTACTCCTTTAGAGACCTCTTGACTCGGGACCTTTTCCTGGAAACCTCTTCACTCGGGGTTTCTCAGATCTGTTCTACCTCAAGGCATTTAACCACCTCCCTGCCTGAGCCCTGCCCCTTTGACTCAGCAGAGGTAACTCCACCTACCCTAAGATGGTTCACTCTCAGTCTCAGTGAAGAAGTGATCCTATGGGAACCCGCCCATGCACCATCTACTCCCTCACACCAGGACTCAAATCTTGTTTCTTCTCCTGATGCTCCTTGTCATGTTAGTCAAGTCAATTCAAACCCCACTGCCTCAGCTACAAACTTTGGACTAGATTTACTAATGTGTGTTAAAACAATTTCACACATAATATTTAATGCAAGCTGTATTGTCAATAGACTACTTACCAAAGAAGTAATTTTATAAAGCCAGTATATGTGCATAAAATGGCACTCATAAAATTACCCCCTGCGTATAAGCATGCACAGTAACAAGAACGCCTATATTTGAATGCAACTCAGGTGTAGGCATGTTCGAGGATATGGGGTTTAACTGAAGCTCCTACTTGGCCTTCCACATCAATATGTTTTATTGTGCATTAATGCATGCTAACAAGCTAACATGTTAGTAAATGTTAGCCCTTAGACTGCGAGTCCTTTGTGCAGGAAAAATACCTGTTCTCCTGGCTTCTTTATATGGTGCTGAAAAATGTGCATTGAAAATTGCACACAGATCTAAGATGCACATGCAAACTAATTAGCAAATGAGCCATTAGATTGCAATAAATTGATGTTAACAATCAATTATCACAGTTAACTGGTAGTAATTGGAATTTGCGCATGTATCTTCCGGAGCATTATTCGATAACACCTGACACTGAAATCCAATAACATGCAACTCAAAAGGGGGCATGGTCAGGGGCAGGTAGAGGTGTTCCAAAAAATTGTACACATTGATATAGAATAGCGCCATTCCTTCGCCCAAATGCCAAGAATTGGGCGCCAGCATTTATACCAAGTTTCAGCTGGCGTAAATACCGGCACCCAACTTTGGGCATGAGAATCAACTCTAAGCGCTATTCTATAAATGGCACCCATTTTTCAGTGTCGTTTGTACAATTTACCCCATTGTACCTGAAATTTAACTTGACTTGAGTTGTGGTTTGGAAATGCCAGTTATTAAGTCCAAGATCCAAGTCATTAAATTGCCTCTTGCACTAGGTAAGATCTGTAAGAGAGGGGCATTGTAAGCACTTGAGCTGTATGACCCTGTCTTAGTGCTTTGCTAAAATAATGATCGTTGTCCTGGGTCTATTTTATTGGCTTTTCATGGTCATTTCAAAAATGTCTTGAAAAATGGAAATAAAAGGTGCTGTGGGTTATCTTGGATAATTGTTTGGCAAGGCTGACAAGCATTCAGGTCTGAGCTATGTTTTTTTGCCATATGGGAACAAATATGTTGGTTGTACTCTAACTAACAGGTTTATTTTCGAAAGAGAAGGGCACCCATCTTCCGACACAAATCAGGAGATGGGCATCCTTCTCTTGGGGTCGCCCAAATCGTCATAATCGAAAGACGATTTTGGGCCCCTCAACTGCTTTCCGTCGCGGGGACAACCAAAGTTCACGGGGGCATGTCAGCAGAGTAGCGAAGGCAGGACTGGGGTGTGCTTAAGAGATGAGAATCCTCAGCAAATAATGGAAAAAAAGAAGGGCGTCCCTGATGAGCACATGGCTGACTTTACTTGGTCCATTTTTTCTTGCGATCAAGCTTCAAAAAGGTGCCTGAACTGACCAGATGACCACTGGAGGGAATCGGGGATGACCTCCCCTTACTCCCCCAGTGGTCACTAACCCCCCTAAAAAAAAAAACTTAATTTCTTTTTTGCCAGCCTCAAGTGTCATACCCAGCTCCATGACAGCAGTATGCAGGTCCCTGGAGCAGTTTTAGTGGGTGCAGTGCACTTCAGGCAGGCGGGCCCAGGCCCATCCCCCCCTACCTGTTACACTTGTGGTAGTATATGTGATCCCTTCAAAACCCACCTGAAACCCACTGTACCCACATGTAGGTGCCCCCCTTCATCCCTTAGGGCTATGGTAGTGGTGTACAGTTGTAGGGAGTGGGTTTTAGGGGGGGTTGGGGGGCTCAGCACACAAGGTAAGGGAGCTATGCACCTGGGAGCAATTTATGAAGTCCACTGCAGTGCCCCTTAGGGTGCCCAGTTGATGTCCTGGCATGTGAGGGGGACCAGTGCACTATGAATGCTGGCTCCTCCCACGACCAAATGGCTTGGATTTGGTTGTTTCTGAGATGGACGTCCTAGGTTTCCATTATCACTGAAAACCAGGGATGATCATCTCTAAGGACGACCTAAGTACAACCATCTCTAAGGTTGACCTAAATGTTGAGATTTGGGCGTCCCCGACCGTATTATCGAAACAAAAGATGGATGCCCATCTTGTTTTGATAATACGGGTTTCCCCGCCCCTTCACAGAGCCATCCTGTGAGGATGGTCCCAGGAAAACCTGGGCACCCCGTTCAATTATGCCCCTCCACGTGTTACTCAGTTGACTACAACATAAGAACATTATAAGAACATATTAAAAGCCATGCTGAGTCTCACTAAGGTCCATTGAGCCCAGCATCCTGTTTGTGACAGTGGCCAGTCTGGGTCACCTAGCAAATCTCAAAAACTAGATCTGTTTCTCATAGCTCATTTCCAGGAATGATCAATGGATCCGCCAGGTCTAACTTTTACTCCATGAATTCACCTCAACCTCTTTTGAATCTCACTATATTAGTTGCCTTGACTGCATCCTCCAGCAACAGATTTCGCAGTTTAATTACATACTGCATGAAAAAAATTTCCATAATTTATTTCACTCTGCTAGTTATTAATTTCAGGAGGTGTCCTCATATTCTTGTGCTGTTTGAAAGGTTAAATAACTGTTCCCTATTTAAGGTTCCACCCTACTTACGATTTCATAAACTTATATCATATCCCATCTCAGTTGTCTTTTCTCTAAGATAAAGAATAAATGAGGTGTTCTGTCCCCTTTATCATTTTTGTCACCCTTCTATTGACCTTTTTTCTTTTGTTCTGCTATATTTTTATTGAGATGGAGAAACTAGAACTGCACACAGTCCTCAAGTTGCAATCACACCGGGGTCCTATACAGAGAAAGATTCATTCTCCATTCCCTTTTCAAATTATCCTCATACTGGGCTGAATATTTCAGTTACTGTCCACAGTGACTTCACGTAATTTTCTTGGATGGTGACTCCTAACTCAGAACCCAACATTTTGTACCTGTAGTTGAGATTCTTTTTCTTATGTGCATCACTTTACATCTGCCATCTAGATACCCAGTCTCCTAGTCTGACAAGATCCTTCTGTAAATCCTTGCAATCATCTTCTGTTTTAATGGCTTTGAATAACTTTTGGGCTCATTTTCAAAACAGAAAAAATGTCTAAAAAGTGGTATAAAGCAGCATTGGGACGTTTTTCTCACAAAACATCCAAATCAGTATTTTCAAAACCAATTTTAGACGTTTTTCTTTGAAGTCTGTCAGAAGTGTGTCCAAATCTCAAGGGGGTGTATCAGGGGCATGTTCAAGGCGGGACTTGGGCGTTCCTGAGACTTAGATGTTTTTCAGCCATAATAGAAGAAAAGAAAAACATCCAGGACTAAAACTAAGACTGTTTCTATTAAAGGGCCTGCCTCAGGAGTCTCTTATTGGATGTAACTGTAGTGTATAATGTTTCTGTTGTCTGCTTTTTTTCAAACAAGTAAACTCTGTATGCGTGAGAGATTGTCCAGCTGTGTGTTGATAAAACTACTAATAATTAATTACGGACAATAGAAACTTTATACGCTAACAGTTACATCCAATAAGAGACTCCTGATGAAGGCCCTTTGGCCAAAACACAGGCCCATGTTGAGTCTGTGGATGTACTGTAAATAAAGGAACTTTGAGTATCGTCCGTGTGATCTTTGTCTCCTTTTCTGTGGTTGGGTGCTTCCAATACAAAACCAGGAAACATGAAGTTCGATATGGTAGATAATTTATTGTGGTCAATGAGTCTTAGAGGGACATTCACCAGAATAAATTATCTATCATATCAAATTTCATGTTTCCTGGTTTTGTGTTAGAAGCACCATTGGATACCTTTACTCCTTTGTTTTTTCACTGTGAGCTTTTTTAGTGGTGTCTTTGTTTCTCCACCTTTATCAGTGAGTACCAACCATATAAATACTTTAAAAAAAAATACAGCATATACTCTTCATATAGGGCTCCTTTTACAAAGGTGCGGTAGGCTCTACACTCATGCAGCATGTGCCAAAATGAGACTACCGCCAAGCAAGCATGCCCTCTGGTGGTAATTTCGGATTTGGCACATTCTCACAATGCCCTGGTGGTAATTTTGGATTTGGCACATTCTCACAATGCCTGGACAAATTATTTTTTTATTTTCTACCTCGCACGGCATTTCCGGTGTTAATCAGCAGTTGGTGCATGCCGACCGGTCATGCATGTCTAGCGCTTGAGCCCTGACCACTAGGTCAATGGGTGGTGGTAAGGTCTCAGGCTGAAAATGGACGTGTGCTTTTTTCAATTTTAGCGCATGTCCATTTTCCAGCCCCTTAAAAATCCCAGCCTAGTGTGCGCTCAAAAGACACGCTCACACTACTGTAGGCCACTTTTTACCATGGCTTAGTCAAAGGACCCCATAAGTCGCTATATGGCAAAAAGTTATTGATTTTTAACAATAGCAGGATTTGGGGTATGCTGAGAGTGGGGCTAAAAGTTATGCACTGAGTGGCAGAATTCAGCCTTCTCCAGGTAATTTATACATTCAAGTTTGTCTGCAGAATGAGCAAGAAAGTTTTCAAACATATAAGTTACCCACTTAAAGTTATACCAGCATTTTCAGTGTCCACACTAAAAATATGTATTACTTTTAAAGGAATAACTTGTCCATTCTAAGTTATATGTTCTTTCTTTGATTGAATACTGACCTTGAAGTAAATTAGTACATTGTAATATATCAGCTTTTAGAAATGTATATCTCTGATATCTTTGTATTTGGAGAAATTAGTCCAGCAAAAACAAAACAACTGTGAACCTCACAAACAGTATGATGAAATTTATCAAAAAATTATATGTAACCTGGGTGTCACTAAGACCTGGTATTGGCCTCTATTTCTGAACATGCTGGGTGCTTTAGGGAAGTCAGTGCCCTGGAATCAGCATACGGATATTGAGCATTTTCAAAGATACAGAAGCTCCTTCTCAGATGAGATAAAGTTTAGAATATGCTTGGGAGATTTCCACACACAGACTTGAGCCTGTCAGGAGTTTAATAAAATTATGTCTCCTGTAATTCATCTTACAATAAAAATATAATTGAGGAACTGACCTTTGAAAGCTCTAAATCATAGTTTAAATTAAAAAAAAAATGAGCAAATCTTCTCTTGGACATTATTATATGATGTTAGAAATTGTTTTGGTAATATACAGATTTATATAACTTTTTTTTTTTTAAATCAGCGCCTTAGAAAAACTGCTAGCAGTGTTTCTGTGCTTGTGGCAGTTGAGGAAATAGCAATAAACTGTGATTTCTTTTGATTGTATTTTTTGTTCTGACACTAGCTTTCAGCTCGGGCTGAAGCTCATTGTTCTTTGGATTATACCTACTCACTTTCTATGCCATTCCTTTGGTTTTTTACATTATAAGTGAGTCCAAGCCTTGGCCGGGTTTATGTTTCTTGCACAGTTGGAACTCTGGGTCTTGGTGGCACCCTGGAGGAGAGGTATTTAAGCTTAGGGAAGAGAAGGAGGATGTCTGAAGGAACAATCTTCCTGCTAGCAGAGGAAAGGCATTGAAAAGTTCATTCTGAAAGGAGACTGCTACAGCTCTTGTCATCCCCATTCCTAGGAGCCCTCAAGGTTTTACCAAGAGAGTCTGGGAATGTGCATAAACTGCCAGATCTTTAGAGAAACAGTGCAAATTTCTGCACAGTGCTATTCTAGTTACTGTTTCAGCCCCTACCTTCCAGGCAGCATTAAAAAAAAAAAGGAGAAAGGAGAAGAGCAGAGCTTTGGCCCCCGTCTTTGGCCATTTTCAAATCCAGGCTGAAAGCCCACCTCTTTGACGCTGCTTTTGACTCCTAACCACTACTCACTTGCCCTGAACCCCTTTTATCCCTTACCTCTTAGTTATTCTTTCTGTTTGTCTGTCCTATTTAGATTGTGAGCTCTCTGAGCAGGGACTGTCTTTTTCGTGTAAGATGTACAGTGCTGCATATGCCTTGTAGCGCTATAGAAGTGATAAGTAGTAGTAGTAGCTTATTTCAGATAGTCCAAACTGGTACTCAGTGTACTGGCATCTTTTTCAGCCTGTCAAAAATGCCCAAACCCAGTGTCTGCTAGTCCTATTCCCTCTGACACAGGAAGTATACATCAGCGGGGTGGGAGTAGCAGACACTGAGCACATGCACAGGCTGCAGGGCCCTGTGCTGCTCTTTACTTTCACTGGAGAAAATATTTCTTCACTGAACTTGTAGTTAAACTATGGAATTCATTGCTAGAGAATGTGATAAAAGCAGTTAGCTTAGCAGGGTTTAAAAAAAGGTTTAGATAATTTTCTAAAAGAAAAATCCATATGCCATTATTAAGATAGATTTGGGAAAATCCACTGTTTATTTCTAGGATAAGCAGTATAAAATCTGTTTTACTGTTCTGGGATCTTGCCAGGTAATTGTGACTGGACTGGCCACTATTGGAAACAGGATACTGGACTTCATGGACCTTTCGTCTGTCCCAGTATGGCAACACTTATGTTCTTATGTTCTGCTGCAGACCTAGGAGAATGGTGGCAGCAGTAGCTGCAGCTACAAGGGTGAAAAGGAAGTAAAGGGAGAGAGTTGACTGACAGGGAAGGAAACAGAGGAAGATGTGAGGGAAGAAATGAGCTAGGGATGCTTGATGGGGCAAGGGAAAAGATGGGGAGATTCTAGACATGAGAAAGGGGTGGGTGGGAAGAGAGGGACAGATGCTAGACTACAAGGGGAGAAGATAAGAAAGAGAAAGATTCTGATAGACAGGGCAGGAAGCAAAGAGAGAAGAGAGTTACTGGATATGAGGGAGAGAAGGAGAGGGAGAGATTCTGGATGAGTGGGAAGTGAGGGTGAGATACCTGACATGAATTAGTGGTGTGGGGGGGGGGGGGGGGGGGGGGGGGGGAGATGGAGTAAAGAAAGAAGGGAGTTAGTGGGCACAATAACAGGCAGTGACGATCCTAGGTCGGCTGCCACCCGGGGCGGATCGCCGATGCACACCCCCCCCTCCCGGGTGCAGCATGACACCCCCCTGGCGCAATGACCCCCCCCCCCCCTACGCATCACCCCCCCCCCCCCCCCGGTGCATTCTTAGCTGCTGGGAGCAGCCGCGTGGCTCTTGGCTCTGCTGGCTCCCTGCTCCCTCTGCCCCAGAACAGGAAGTAACCTGTTCCGGGATACAGGGAGCAGGGAACCAGCGGAGCCAACAGGCACACTGCTGCTCTCTGCACCCCTCCAGCAGCATGCACCCGGGGCGGACCGCCCCCACTGCCCCACCCTTGGTACGCCGCTGATAACAGGAAAGAGGGGGGTGAAATGCTGCTGGGAGCATGGGACGTGAGCATAGGCGCCCCGTATAAGAGGCTTGGGGAGGCTAAGCCTCCCCAGCCGAATCATCGACTTCCGCTTGTTGTGGAGCCCACCCTCCCACCCCGCGCATTTTCATCTTTTATTTCCGTGGCAGCGACGTCAATGAAGAAAAAGACTACAGGCTCGCCGCCAGCTTCTCCCTTCTCTCTGCTCTCGCGGAAACAGGAAATGCATCACGGGACACTGTGTGCAGAGAGAAGGGAGAAGCTGGCGGCGAGCCTGTAGTCTTTTTCTTCATTGACGTCGCTGCCACAGAGCGTATGGCGGTAAGCTCCGCCCCCTTTAGCCTCCCCAAACAGTTGGGCTACCGACCGTCTATGGACGTGAGGGAAAGATGCCTGACATGGAGGGAGGATGGGAAAAGAGAGGAGAGGTACTGATATAGCTGGAGGGAGTGAAGACACTGGTTATGGATGGAGGAAAGGAAGGAGAGAGAGGGGGAAATACTAGATATGGATGAGGAGAGAGTCTGGACATGGATAAGGGAAGGGAAGAGAGAGGGGAGATGCTGGGTATGGATGGGAGAAGACAGAAGGGAGATGCTGAAAGAAAAGGAAGAAAGGCAAGATGCTAGACCTGGATGGGGAAGGGAAAGGAAGGAAAAGAGAAAGGCAGGTCATAGATGGGACAGAGAAAGGAAGGAGGGAGATGAAGACATGGATGGCGGAAGGGAAGAGAAAGGAGAGATGGTGGACATGAAGGGGGAAGGGAAAGGAAGAAAGAGGGGAGATGCTTGACATGGATGTGGAAAAGGAAGGGAAGAGGGAAAGGAAATGCTGAATATGGATGGGGTTTCTTGGGGGGTTCAGTTCAGGTTTTCTCTGCATATTTCTATTTCTAATATGTGGTCGCTTATTTTGTATTTTTTGAGGCTCTATCAATGTTCTACATAAAGGACTAAGGTGAGCTATAGTTTCTGTGTAGAGAATCCTACATGTTTTGTTATTCTAGTAAGAGGTATGTTGAAGTTCTAGAGATTTGTGTAATATTAGTGTAACCCTGGGCACACCTCCGGTTCAGGTTTTGCTCCACCTTCACTTCCGGGATCGGGGTCACACAAATGACACTTCTGAACACACACAGCTCCACTGGCTGGATCAATTGAGCTGGATGTATGCCAGGCCTGGAATAAATCTGGTAGGCCGAGAGTAGTCTTTCTCTGGGCACTCTCACTCAAAAGATTGGTGTGTTGAATTTCAACTGGCTTTACTAACAGTAATTTGAAAAAAACAGTTGATAAACTTGTCAACTTGGTCTGTACGTTTCAGGATGTTTTTCTTCAGGTGGTCAGCAGCACAGCGTAAAACATAGTTTCCACATGATAGCAGGGCATTCAAACTCATGGATCAGTTAAATCTCCTCTATTTGCAAACCAGAACAAAGTACTTATTAATCTCCTCTTGATTAAACTCTGTCAACAATCATCTCCACATAATCTCTTCTCTGTCCCATCCTGGAACAGGGGTCATTCACATGTGCAATGAAAGTCCTGCCAGAAGTGAGGCACGCCCGCTCCCATGTAATGCTATAGAAATGATGTAGTAGTAGTCTCTTACCTGGGGTGTACTGTCCCCCAAGTACTCCTTCTTGTTCCCAGTTTGGGAACTCCCTACAGGCACCTGCTGCTGGGTAGCAGAGGCTTCCAATCGCCACACACTGTAAACTTCTCCTGCCTTGGTTCCCGGGACCTCCCCCTCGGTGCTACGGGTCTCGGTGGGGGTGAGCTAACAAAGACCAGAATTTTCTCCATGCAATGCCTTTTGTTACTTCTGGGCCCTGCCCCCGTGGGCTGGGCTATACTCTGATTCTCTCACCAGGCTGTCAATACCAGCTCTGTCTTCTTAGTGGCCCCCAGAGAATCCTCCCTCCAGCCTTATGCCAGAGCCATTTTTTGGGGGGAGGGGGAGGTTCCACATTAGCAGTGCTGCTGTTTAGTGTGCTCTATAGCTGCTTGCAGGGAAAGTGGTAACTATGGGGGCTGAACTATAGATAGACACTGAACCCCTATAATGATCGGCCTCTTTTATTCTAGAAAAAAAGTCCTGGAGCAGAGCAATCATTTTCTGCTCTGCTGTGTCTACTCCATCCTCAGTCTTTCCACTCCTGTCCTCATAGTTCCTTATCAACAGGCCGCATGTGAGGAGGAAATATGAGTGGATGGGTTGGAGCAAACACAGCTGCAGCCTGCAACCATCTATGATGCCGGGATTTATTACTCAGATGGGTAATCCACCTGAGTGGATGAACAACGAAATCCCACAAAACCAATAAACAGTGAGGAAAGAAAATGGGAAGTAGACCAATAACTCCAGAGACTGGGACAGCTAAGTCAAACTGGGAAACTTTATTACAGACTCGACACGGATCTATGTTTTGACCACGGGCCTGCCTCAGGAGTTTCTGTAATATGCTTTCGGGTATGAAGCCACTGAAACAAGGGGGTCTTGAAAAAGACCTTTTGACTTAAATTCGCCGCAGCGCGTAACGTAGCTCTATCCAGGCAGGCCTGTGGCCAAAACACAGATCTGTGTCAAGTCTGTAGTAACGTTTCCCAGTTTGACTCAGCTGTCCCAGTCTCTGGTCCACTTCCCACTTTCTTTCCTCACCAGGATTTATTACTCAATTTACAGCAAAGTAGGGAAGAATTAAGAAGATACATCAGATAATAATGATAGGGAGCTTTGAATGATTTGGGAGAGGGTGTGAAAGAGAGTTCTGGATTTGGGATCAGATTTGGGGTCTGATGGGGTCAAGCCTGGGGAAAGAGAAAGGTGTATGGGTAATCCCTTGAATGGAAGAAAGGAGAGGGGAGAGAGAGTGTGTGCATGTGAGAAAGAGTGGAGGAGAGAGAATGGAAGAGAAAAATCAACATCAATCTCAGGAGGTCAAAGCTCAAGTTTCTTAAGTATGACTGATGTCTTGAGAGTGGGGAATCTAAAGAGGTGTAAGAAAGTGAATGTAAAAGAGGAATAACATTAGCATTGTGTTTCAATGTTTGAAAGCTGACCGACCACTCTATTAATTCTACAGTTAAGCAGTAATCTCTATTAGATTGGCAGTAGCAGAGAATAAAGACCATGTCCAGAGTGGATTATTGCAGTTGCAGGCTAACAGTGTTTGTTTTAGTTTAATATATATTCCCAAAAATAAGCAGATAACATAGTAGTGTCTGTGAAACAGGGTGTGGTCTTTTTTCAATTATTTTATTTATGTTGTCTTTGTACAGCTGTTCTTCATCCTAGGATTGATTGTGCTAAAAAACGAATAAAAAAATTTGATACATAAATAAATTGTGTGCGTTATTTTCTCCTGATCAAACTAACCAATCTAGATGCCTGGAAGAACTTGACCGACTCAAAGACTTGCCTTTTTAACGTAATTTTAGCCACGCCTATCCCATGAAATTCACTACAAATTTCTGTGTCAAATTCATACTGCTGGAAACAATAATATTTTGAGGCTAACGAGGAAGATACAAGTTAATCATTATGCTGCTGGACTTCTGCGCCAGTCAATAGCTGTCAATTTGGTTCCAGTTATAATACTGAATAACATCCCAGATGAGGGAACTGTTAAATGCAAAGTGTACCTTTACTGCACAGAGAGGGAATAATTATTTTAACTTTATTATTTTCAGAGGAGGCTCTTTGTGGCAGGAAATATTGTTTTGCTGATGCCGAGGAAATGTAATCATTTTGGGCTCAGTTCTGAAAAATTCCCAAGTCGCAACAATAGTTGAATATCTGGAGATATCCTGCTGACAGCTTGCTTGTTTCTAATGATGGCAAAATGATATTCAGGCTAACATGGAAAATATATAGCTTTGTCCAGTGCAGATTTCCTCCTGATACATTTTGTTCATTTCCTGTGAAAGGGCTGGGAATTAGATATTCACTGTGACACTGGGAAGTATTTTTTCAAAGATTTTTTACCGACAATTAATGTTGAAAACATAACCATGCAAATAGACCAATTAAATGTCTCTTAAACTCCCCCCCCCCCCCCCCCACCACCACCACCACTTTCTTCTTGCACCTTTGCCCTTACAGCTCAGTTGGAACCAGTCTCCACTGGGTTATGGTGTCATGAACCTTCATTCACAACTACCTGGGTTTTACCCCCTATTGTATAGACCCCCCCTCACCTAGCCCAGATTTATTTGTGACAGAGGTCACAGGCCATGGCCTCCTTGAGAATCTGATACATGGGTGCACTGACCATTGCTTTTATTGTAGGAAAATAAAAGTGACTGTACTCACATACAGGGACAACATTTTAAGGGCAGGTTGACTGTCCATGGCTTTGTCCCCCACAGTACCCATGCCCCCTGCAATCAGCTGCAGAACATACAAAAAGGCAGCATGGCAAATGTTATACCAGACCCTAGAACACAGGGTTTTTTTGAGGGGGTACTTGGGGGTACTGAGTACTGGCACCTTTTCCACTGTCTGCTAAAATTGACCCATGGACCCCAAGTTTTAATGAAAGAGCTCAGGCTCTACACACCAATTCTGCCTTGTCATAGATTCTGTGACTGGTTGCAAGGGACCTGGCTATTGTGGGATGGGTCCATCAGTTATCACCTCACCCCTGAAGGGTGGCCTAGCATTTGAGTACCAGTACCTTTTTTACTAGTAAAAACACACCTCTAGAACATCAACTCATCACTTCACTGGGAAAACAGAACTAGAAGGATTTTCTACACAGAAACTACATGTTAGCTGAATACCTCATCATAGTCACATACACAGACCATGGACAGAGCCTCAACAAATAACCTGACCAGAGAAAAACTGAATTGGAAACCTCAAGAAGTCCTATCCATATCCAGGGTCTACCCCCTCTTCCCTCCTCTTTTCTCCATCAATAATTAACATATCCCCTCTCTTCCCTTCCCCTCATTTATATCCAGCATCTTCCCTCTCTCTTCCCATCCCTCCATCCATGTTCAGCATCTCCCTATTCTCTTCCCTCTACCATCCATATCTAGTATCTCCCCTCTGTCTTCTCTTCCCCCTATCCATGTCCAACATCTGTCCTCTCTTCTCTCTCTCTGTTAGGAGTAGCCTAATAGAGCAGCAGATGCAGGACAAAGAAAGCCCAGTTGAAATCCCACTACTGTTCCTTGTAAGCTATTTGAGTTTACATAAACTGTGACTATAGAATAGTCACGACAGTATAAGTGCCTCCTAAACTCCCGGATTGCAATTCCAGACCATAGACCCACTCCCAAGCTTGACTGCAGGTGAACTGGAATGGATGAGTGAGGTGAAAGTGGCCCTGAATATGAAACTGAACTGAGATCTGTTTTGTGGCCCAGGGCCGGATCTAGCGCATGGGTGACACCTGGGTCATGGGTAAATAAGTGGATAACGAGCTGATTGATATAGGAGATAGTTCTCTACAGGTCACCAAAAGTTTGTTGCTGGGATGCTGAGAGCTGAATTCTATAACGACAATTATGTGCATAATTGCCATTATAGGATACTAGCATAAGCCAGCATTTATATGCCATTTAGAAGTGGCTGCTGATTCCATGGCGATGGCTGCTGTTAATGTCTGCAACTAAATATCACAGTTGTGCATGTAACTGTCAGCATTCATCTACACTCTTATCACCTCTCGCTAAGACTATTGCAACTTGCTTCTCACAGGTCTCCCACTTAGCCATCTTTCTCCTCTTCAATCTGTTCAAAATTCTGCTGCACGACTAATATTCCTCCAGTGTCGCTATGCTCATATTAGCCCTCTCCTCAAGTCACTTCACTGGCTCCCTATCCGTTTCCGCATACAGTTCAAACTCCTCTTATTGACTTATAAGTGTATTCACTCTGCAGCTCCTCAGTACCTCTCCACTCTCATCTCTCCCTAGACTTCTCCCCGGGAACTCCATTCACTGGGTAAATCTCTCTTATCTGCACCCTTCTCTTCCACCGCTAACTCCAGACTCCGTTCCTTTTATCTTGCTGCACCATATGCCTGGAATAGATTTCCTGAGCTGGTACATCAAGCTCCATCTCTGGCCGTCTTCAAATCTAAGCTAAAAGCCCACCTTTTTGATGCTGCTTTTAACTTCTAACCCTTATTCACTTGTTCAGAACCCTTATTTTATCATCCTCACTTTAATATTCCCTTATCTCTTGTTTGTCCTGTTTGTCTGTCCTAATTAGATTGTAAGCTCTGTTGAGCAGAGACTGTCTCTTCATGTTCAAGAGTAAACCTATAGAGTCAAAGCTGGTGATGCCCAGCATTGAATATCCGAGTATAATGCCGATGGTAGCCAGAATAATGTTGACTGTCACCAACTTAAATATTTACCCCTACATAGCTGAATATACTTGAACACAATTGTACATGAACAGCACCTAAGTATTCCCAGGGGCATAATTTGGCCAGAGTTGGGATACATTTTCAATCCGGTCGATGGCCAAGAATGGCTTCTGGCCCGTTAAATAGCACTTAACCAGCTAAGTGCTAATATTCAGCGTGTTATAGCTGTTTATTTCCGCTGAATATTACCATGTAGTGCATAGGGAGGAGATTCTATATATGATGCCTGGAAAATCCACACAGAAATCATTCTCACCTAAGCAAATTCTATAAGATTTAAGTGTGGTATATAAAATATGCTTAGTTGATATCCCAGCGCCTAAAACTATGTGCATCCATGTACACCAACAAAAATTTGGCATAAATCCCTGCGCGTAGATTTACGCGGACTGGGCTATAATCTATAACAGCATGCATAAATTTGGGAGTGCCCTCAAAACGCCCATTTCCCCACCCATAGCCATTCCCCTTTTGAACTGTGTGCTTTAGAATTTAGGCACAGTTCATCACCAAATATGCTTGGCGAGTTATGCAGATACATTCTAATTATTATTTATTATTTCTTGCATTTGTATCCCACATTATCCCACCTCTTTGCAGGCTCAATGTGGCTTACAATAAATCATGGATAGTGGAAATGAGAGGAGAATTGACATATGGTGTTACAGAAGTAGTTTGGGTAGCATGGTAGTGCTGCTTGTTAGGTTCTGCTAGCAACGCTGATTGACTTGTTAAGCCAATTATGTTGCACATGTTGTTATGGAATATGCATAGATTTTGGCATGGATCTCTAGGCGCGCTATATAGAATCCGGGGGATAGCGGCTTACCGGGTAGCTGTAAATATTCAATGCATTGCCAGCTAAGTTTAGCAGCCAAATAGGACTGCCTAATTTGCTATAAACTTAATCAGCCAGTGCTGAATATTAACTTTGGCCAGTTAAGTTTAAACTGGCCGAAAACCCCCCACATATTCAATGCCAGTCACTGGAAACAGCCCAGCTACCTCCCGCAGTCTGAATATTGGCCGGAATTTGTACACATGCATTGTGAGAAAAGGAACGTGCGTAAGTACCTTACCCCCTGGTTACAAGGCCGCACTAGTGGGTGGTGGTGTGCTAACACCAACACAGCCCATTCACTTTGAATGGGCTAAGTTGGTGTTTACCACGCGGCTTTGTAAACAGGGAGTTAGTGTCTGCACTATTAGGGATAGCTCTGAGAGCCTATTTTATAAAGACAAATAAGTGCCTATGCTGCTTTTAAAAAACAGACCTTAAGAGGCTGATATTCAACCTGCAGAGGTAAGTGGCTTATAAGCCGCTCATAGCCGCAGGCTGAACTAAACCCAGATATTCAAAACTGGGGCACACACGGCACCTGACATTGAATATCTGGATATATGTGCTGACCCTGAAGTAAACCGAGCACCGGCCGATTTTCAGACTGATGCCTAGTTATCTCGGTGCATAAAGGGATCCTTTTACTAAGGTGCGCCGAAAAGTGGCCTGCGCTGGTGTAGACGCGTGTATGGGGCATGCGCAGGTCCATTTTTCAGCGGAGCTGCAACAAGAGGCCTTTTTTGGGGGCCGAAAATGGACACGCGGCAAAATGAAAATTGGCGTGCATCCATTTTGGACCTGAGACCTTACTGCCACCCAATCACTTAGTGGTAAGGTCTCACGTGTTAACCGGGTGGTAATTGTCAATGCGCATACAATGCTGATTACTGCCTAGTTAGCGCCGCACACCGGAAATTTTCCGGCGTGCATAGTGGGTGCATGTAAAAAATGAAACTACCACTCAGGCTGCACGGTAGCCGGGCGGTAGTTCTGATTTGGCATGCATTGGGTGCGCTTAGGCAACTAGGCGGCTTAGTAAAAGGGCCCAAAATTTAGGACAACCTTTTTTGCTCTTACTAGCTTTTTAGTGGACCAAATATTGCTGTTAGCAGATTCAGTTGTGGGTCAGCCCAAGTTCCACCTCAGACCGCCCCTAATCTAGCTAGTAAGGAAATGGCCGCTTAGCTGAGAGATTCAGTGCCACTACTCAGTTACGTCTTGCTGAATATTGTCAGCCAGCCAGCTCAGTGGGATTTAACTGGGCATGAGCCTGTCCTGCTTTGTTAAACACCTTTAAATATCAGGCCCAAAATAGGCTTTTTATAGGACATTCACGTAAGGTGTCCTGTTATGAGATTTCCCCCTCTTGTCCTTTTGCTGTCCTCTTTTTTTCATGCTTGCTGACTAACACCCCTGTCTACTAATCCGTTGTAGCATCTGACGTGTGCTAATGCCGACACTGCCCATTCACTTTGAATGGGCTGTGTCAGCATTGCCGCACAGCTTAGTAAACAGGAGGGTATGTTTCCTGGCTTTCTTTCTTCTATCTCTACAAAATCAAACCAACGGTCCATCAACCCCAGTATCTTGTTTCCAACCATGGCCAATCTAGATAAAAGTACCTGGCAAGACTGCAAAAAGTAGACAGATTCCATACTGCCTACCATTAGGGATAAGCAATAGATTTCACCAAGTGGAGTGAAAGAGTAGCCCAATGGATAAAGAAATGGGCTGAGAAGAAGGAAAACCCAGTTCAAATTCCACTGTGGCACTTTATGATCTCGGACAAGGCACTTAGCCCTCCATTGCCTGAGGTATAAACTTAGGGCCCTGTTTACTAAGAAACATTATAGGCGCGTTAACATTTATATTCACATTAACCATGTATGTGCGTTAACTGTGTACGTGCCTACAATATCCATATAGGCACCTACACAGTTAGCACGCTTGCTAATTGTAGGTGCGTTAAAAATGCTAACGCGCCTTAGTAAACAAGGCCCTTAGATTGAAAGCCCTTCAGAGACAGGAAAATATCTACTGTACCTGCATATAGCTCAGCTCGCACTACAACAAAAAAAAGGCAAGAGCTAAATCCAATATCCCTTCCCATACCCTCCGTTTGCTCCAGGAACTTTTCAAAATCTTTGTTTAAAACCAGGCTACATTAACAGCTTTTACCACATACTCTGACAAGTTCCTGAGTTTAATTATATGTTTCATTAAAAAAAATTATCTAATTTGTTTTAAATGTACTACTTAGTAACTTCATTGCACTCCTGCCCGGTTAAATTGCCTGTGTGGGGCTCAACGGGGATATTCAGTGGCAGGTAACTGGATAGTGCCGCTGAACATCCCTCTAATCACCTAAGCCAAAATCAACTTTGTTGTGGGCGGTCCAAGAGTGGAATCGGGCAGAGTCGGCACTTATGTGGTATGTAGTTGAGTTCCGATATTCAGCACTTAACCAGATAAGGTAACCGAATAAACCAGACTGCATAAAACATAATCCTGTCTTTGTCTGGTTTGACTTATCTGGTTAAGGGCTGAATATTGGCCCATAACCAGATAAGTGCCGGCCATCCGCACATATCCAGATAAAGTAGATTCCTGTTAATTAGGACACATTGGGACACATTGCCCCAGTTAAGCAGCTGCCCCCCCCCCCCCAAAAAAAAAAAATGAAGTTGACATGATACCGTTAAAAAAAGAGTCGGTACAAATGACAGATAAGTGAAAACAATTATTGTCCAAACACAAAATGGAAGAAAAAAACAGTACAGTACAGCACAGTTTAATTGCAAATTTTACATTTGTTCAGAAACACAAAAGTTGAAATACAGGAAACGAAAACACTTAAATTTGCATTAATTAAAAGACAAGTTTCTCATTCAAAACAGCACCAACGTTGGAGGTATCAATCAAGCGTACCTTGACGAGCTCTCGTCATTGACTGCAGCTGGACAAAATCGGCACAGGTCTCTAGAGAAGTAACCAGACTGCCTTCATTGCCTTCCTGCTTGAAAAAAAAAAGTTTTAAGCTAGAAATAAATCTCTTGGCATCCTGGTTTGTCACTTGTTTATGCTCAGTTGTGTCATCCTCTTCAGTTTCCTGATTTTCTGAAGTCTTCATATGTTTGGCTGAAATTTGCTCAACGATTTCATCCTCACACCCCTCATTTTCATTGTAGCATTGAAGATTGTTGTCAATGGATGAAAACTCTTCATAGTTTTCCACCCAGTGTGCTTCCATAACATAATTTTCATTATCCAAAGCATTTTCATTTTCAGCCTTATCCTGTGTGTCTGTTCCAAGGTGTTTAAACCCACAGTGAGCAAAATAGTGCTGAATGGCTGTGCTGCTAACATTTCGCCAGCTATCAGCAATAAAACTGCACTGCTTGTAAAAGACCAATCTTTGCACTGACTTCTTTTGCTGTTGAAGATGTGAGAACATTTTCTTCTATAGCTTCAAGGGCATAAGTTACCAGTTTGGCACGGTATAAGGTCTTCAATTTTTTTATGATTCCCCTGTCCATTGGTTGCACCAGAGAGTGGTGTTCGGTGGCGTAGCCAAGGGTGGGCCTGGGTGGGCCAGGCCCACCCACTTTGGGCTTAGGCCCACCCAGTAGCAGCACACCTATGATGTGGCTGGCAGGGATCCCTAAACCACACCAGCCGAAAACTCCCAACTACCCCTCCTGCATACCTTGTAAATAGCAGATCTTCTCCTGCAGCGAGCAGCGACTGAAACATACTGTTCACACCGGCCCCACAGGCTTCCTTCTGATATATTCCCACCTATGCGGAAACAGGATGTTCCATCAGAGGGAAGGCTGTGGGGCCAACATGAGCAGTGTGTATTAGTTGCTGCTCGCTGGCGGTGAAAGTCTGCTATTTAAAAGGTTAGGGGGATGTCTGAGAGACCATATGGTATAAAGGTGAGAGAGGGAGAGACCAAAAGCACTTGTGGGATAGGGCAGAGTTCTTCTGTCCACCCATCTTGGGCCCAGGCCCACCCAAAATTGGGTGTCTGGCTACGCCCCTGGTGGTGTTGGAACCCAGAAATTCATAAGTACATAAGTATTGCCATACTGGGAAAGACCAAAGGTCCATCAAGCCCAGCATCCTGTTTCCAACAGTGACCAATCCAGGCCACAAATACCTGGCAAGATCCCAAAAAAGTACCAAAACATTCTATACTCCTTATCCCAGAAATAGTGGATTTTCCCCAAGTCCATTTAATAATGGTCTATGGACTTTTCCTTTAGGAAGCCGTCCAAACCTTTTTAAAACTCCACTAAGCTAACTGCCTTTACCACATTCTCTGGCAACAAATTCCAGAGTTTAATTACACGTTGAGTGAAGAAAAATTCCACCTATATGTTTTTCAAACAATGTGTGTGTCCGCTGCACAATTATCAAGGACAAGCACAATCCTCTTAGACCTCATCTGTATAATTCAATGTCCCAGCTCACTAATCAGTTCTTAAAAATTTCCGATGTTGTTCATGCTTTTTTGTTAGCATGATACAGAAGAGATAAACTTTCTACTTTTTCCTATAACCAGCAGCTTACGTTTATATGTTCCCGACATGTTGGAACAGCATAACACTGTTACACGATATATAGCTTTCTTTGAGCCTGACAGTGTTTATAGGTCAACGATCCATCAGGTGAGATATGGTAGAATAGCCCTGTTTCATTGACAGATCTCATCTGCACAAAATTTACAAAGCAATCGTGTAAGATTTGTGGCTTTCCATTCTTCAGCCCTTATAGCATCAGCACTGGAGAATGACACAGGGACGGGACCCGCAGTAACCGCGGGGATGGGGACGGGGACAGAGCTTGTGGGACAGGGCGGGGATGGGGACAGAGCTCATGGAGACAGGGACAAACTTTGTCCCCATGTCATTTTCTACTTTGAAGCCTGTTAATGAGCTGAATTGTTATTTATGTTTGAGTGATGCAGACAATGATATTCTGATTTTTTGGAAAAACAAGCAAACATGCTGGCCACAACTAGCAAAATTTGCATGGGGGATCCTGTACATCCTGCTACCAGCACATCTTCTAAGAAGACATCTTCTTTTGCAGGAAGGACTGTGGAAGACAGGAGAGCTAGACTGAATCCTGAGACTGCTGTGACTTAATCAAAGATTAGAAAATCATAACAGTGCTTCATAGGCATATTTTTCCCCTCTAGGGCACACAGAACAGGTTGTATTTTTTACCCCTGGACATCTTAACAGGGTGGATTAGGATTCCTTGGGGTAGTAGAAATCAGCTATTGTTGGGGTTGGAAGGGTAGAGGGTAGTGGTGAGGAAGGTTATTATAGCTGCTCGCTGTTATTATTGTTTTCTATTTGTAATTTATACACAATAGTTGCACAGCATATTGTTCCTTTTTATACTTTAATAAGAAGATTTAAATATAACATGATAATTGTTTGAGGCTTCTGCAGATGAGGACAGAGCCCATTGGGATGGAGCGGGGATGGGGACAGAACCTACGGGCACGGGACGGAGACAGGGCCTATAGCAACAGGGACAGAACCTGCGGGGATGGGACGGAGACCGGGCCTGTGGAGACGGGGTGGGGATGGAGACAGAACCCACGGGGACGGGGTGGAGATGGGGACAAACTTTGTCCCCGTGTCATTCTCTAATCAGCACTTTCCTTCTCATCATGTGCCCTCTTAAACTTTATCCCAAACCTGCATTTCCATTGTGACAACCAGCCATCTGTTGCTTTAAAATCGTTGTGACCATGTTGTCTAGCTAACTCCTCTGACTTGCTTTTTAACATTGGTCCACTCACAGGAACTCCTCTTCCTGTTACAATTGAGAACCACTGATTTGGGTCCTCTTCTACATCGGGATCCTTACCGTCTTGCTTCTGTTTTTGGTAAATGCCCTGTTGCCTCTCAGTTAAAGTCCACTCGTTTATCAATTTCTCTTGTTGTACAACGTGTGCTATTGTGGATTTTGGCACATCTGTAATCTCTGCCAATTGTCGCTGACTGGTGTTTGGCGGTTGTTTTTCAATTGTTCTAGTTACCTGCAAGTGCTAGATCTTTCCTTGGCATTTTTTCATCAGACGCCACACATGGAACACAACACACAGTGCAGCAGCACGTGCATGCAAACGCGGCAGTCCGTATAAACATCAGGGGTTGGTGACATATCGACATTTTACATACATTACTGCCCAAAATAAATGGAGTGTTGTCCCAAATAAGCAAAACCATTTCACCTTTACAACTGCCCTTTGTTTCCGTTCTCTGGTTTTTGAGCCAAATATTAGGCCACCCTGATTAAGCGGTGTCCCAATTAACTGGAATCCACTATATTCAGTTCCACATGGTCCAGCACTGAATACCCAGTCATAAAGCCGGTGATGGCTAAAAAATTGCTCACAGTGAATATATACCCCTAGAAGATTCAAGTTCTCTCCTAAGGTATCATGAAGCTTAAGAACTGAATTTCGAGTAATTTTGCTATGTTCTCAAGAAGATTGAGATTATGGACATTCTGGAATATGCTTCTGTATGTTTTTTTTTTTTTTGTTTGTACCCCACAGTGTTTTTTATTTGATCTTATCTTGTATAATTTGGAGACTCACAAAACCTAAAGCTAATTTCCTGTTGCTGCTATTTTACTGTTTTTCCATAAACTTTACTGTTTGAATCACCTTTTCAGTAGTAAAAGCTTATATTCTTGGATGACTCATGCATTCTCTTGCAGCTAATGCTGCTCCCTGTTGGAGAATCCTGATGTGGGACCACATCTAGTCTTTTCCCTGCTGTGCAGCACTTAAAGGGACCCCTTTCCCAAATAGGGAGTGCCCTGGAAAGGGAGGGATCATACTGTTACCCTCACATGCCTTTGCCACTGTGCTTTGTGTGTCTCAAGTATGGTTTCCCTTCTTAACTTAATTCTCATAGAAAATGTAACTTTCAGCCATGGGAGGGGGGGGGGGCTCTGCTTATTAACTTAAGCTATTTTACAAATTTTCTAGTAAATAAATTATCAACCAGGATTACTAAAGGCATCACCATAAATACACACACACACACACACATGTATTTTCATACCTAATCAGTTTCCTGCTGTGTCACAGCTAATGATAGATATCAACTGGAAGCTCAAACAGAATTTATTGGCAAAGTGTGTGGGGAGGGCTGTTATTTTTTGTAATATTTAAGAAGAATGTCTGAAATGTGAAAATTAATTGATTCATAAAAAACTGTAGCTGAAGACACAGTTTCTTAAGATGAGCCCAGCAATGAGGCTTTACATTATAGTGCTGTATGTTTTATAGGGATTTTGTCAGTGTGTTTATTCCAAAACTTCAAATCCCGATGAGAATTAGTGTGTACCATTTCAGTAAAAACAGGTCATTATGAGCAAGTAAAGTAATGCATTTCTCTTTATTTTCTGCTCATATGCAGACAAGGAAGGAAAACAGCAATTATTTTAAGAGGCTCCACACACTGAGGGGCCCTTTTACAAAGCGACGGTAAGCCCAATGCAGGCTTACCCCTTGTTAAATCGGAACTACTGTCAGTCCAGGTAGTTCTGGCTCCAGCACATGCCATTTCCGGCGCCATGGAAAAACGTTTTCTAGCACGGCGCTAACCCAGCGGTTATCGGGAATCACTGCGTGCTGCCCAGTTACTGACGGGTTACTGTGGGAGCCCTTACCACCACCTCAATGGATGGCGGGAAGTGCTCTCCGCCGCATGACCATGTAGTAAGAGTTATCTTGCTGCATCACCATTTGTGTGTGTGTGTGGGGGGGGGGGGGGTATTTTACCCACTGCAGTAAAAAGGGCCCTGGTGAATGGGAAAAATGGCCCCTGCCACTACTGCAGCTTACTAAAAGAACCCCTAAATGTGTCAAGCTACAGCCACCACCGGGCTGTGTTGTGAAAGCAAAGCACAATAGTTTTACAACCAGTTGGCCAAATCAACAGGCCTAGTGCTTGGTGGTACCACTGATACATGGGAAAACATGGGTCTTTGCAAATTGTATCTTGCAATAGTTCTCAGCTGCTGCTTATTGATTGATTGATTGATTGATTGATGTACAGTTGCCTCATGTTCTGTTTTGGACCTTCAGGTCATTCAGAACCAGCACTGGAATTTGGTGCCACGAGCCTTCATTCACAGCTACTGAGGGACTTTTTACCTATTTTAATTATTATTGTTATCATTAATAATAATATTAACCAGCTATATGACACTAGTATTTGTATGCAGGACTGTGCAGAGGTTCTCTAGAGCTCAGAGTCTAGACAAGACAGATTGAGAAGTCACACAGCCAAAAGCCAAATGAGAGGCTTTGAGGTCAAATGGAAGGCCATGATTATGGAGCGCTAACTATGTAAAGGGTAATGGGATTTGATATACTTCCTTTCTGTGGTACAATCAAAGCGGTTTACATTATATATAGGTACTTTCACTGTCCCTAGAGGGCTCAGAATCTAAGTCTTTTGTACCTGGGGCAATGGAGGGTTTAATGTCATGCCAGGGTCACAAGGAGCTACAGTGTGAATCAAACCCAGTTCCCCAGGTTTTCAGCCCACTGCAGGTGGGTTGTAGATGGAATTAATTAAGGAAATCAGGACTATACCAAGCTGTAGTTGTACCCTGTGCAACTCGCCCACTGGTGCCACCCCAGCCACGCCTGCTTCATCACCACTGATGAGAGGAGATGGTGGGCTGAGAGCAATTTTTGACCCCTCCATGTTTGCATCCTTGGTACAGCACTAGAGTAAAGGGTAACTTAAGTGAGTAAAGCTAGAAAGAAAGAGGCCTCATAAGAGTCCATATAAGACGAGTAGCAAATAGGATGAGTGGATTTAGTTCAGTAGGGTGCAGCTGGGTGGGAGTTTAGGCAGGATTTTGAGTGGGCCACTTCAATGGAGCAAACGTCTTGGCTTTATATAAGGACACAGGCAATGCGCCTAAGTAGGAGAAGTTAGCATTTCAAAGACTGCTTTAATTGCTCTTCCAACTGAAGCTACAAAAGGTAGAGAATAAAACTTGTAAAAATAAAGTTTTAGTCAACAGTTGGCACAGGTATAAGCAAGATTTTTTTAAAAAATCTTAAAAGGGGTAGTTAAGTGTTTTATGTCCCCTCCCAGTTTTCTGTAGCTCAGTCATCACATTGACAGTCCTCAGCCAGAGCACTATAATCATGAACCCCAAATCTGCATGTATTAGAGACCCAACTTATGAAAATGTGTCTCATGTGTATTCATAATTGATATCAAACCAAACTGTCCATTTGGTTGTAAGGACAGGTGTGGGAAGCCCTAGTGCTAATTGTGCATAGGATCTATACATTGTTTATTGGGGGGAATTGCAATACTGGGTTTTGCTTCTGGACTGCTTCAGGAGCTGGGGAGGAGATGTGCCTCAGAGATCTGGTTCCCTCTGAGACTATGAGGGGGAATCTCATTTCAATCACACAGGCAAGAGCTTGTCCCATTCTATTTCTAAGAGAACAGACAAGAGGCCAGGGACTAAGTAACTGATCACATGCCTCCAATGCTCCAGCTGGTCAACCCAAAAGAAGGACCAGAGAGACTACAGAAAGTATGATCAGTCTTTTGCAGAGCAAAGAGAAAGATAGAGGTAGAGGGAGGAGTTAAGCGGTACCCAGAACTACTTGGATATGTGGAGGTGTATTTTTAAAGCACTTACGGGGGTATTTTACTAAAGTTTAGCTGAAATTATTTTTATTTATTTGAAGCATTTGTATCCCACATTTCCCCACCAATTTGCAGGCTCAATGTGGCTTACATTATGCCGTAATGGCGATCACCATTTCCGGGTAGAGAATTATCTACAGCAGGGCCCATTTTGTTCCTGTGGGCCCTGCTGCAGATAACTCGAGCTAAGCTTTAGTAAAAGACCCCTTTGCACTTACAAAGTTCCATAGTTTACCGCATAACTTTGTAAGTCTACATGCCTTAAAAATGAGCCCCATAGGACATCAAAGGCTAGTGGACCTGCAAGCCAGTTTTAGCCCACCTCTAAATTAAGAGGCATATATGCTAGAACAAAACTATGGTCAAATGCATATTTCTTTTCTTGCACATGTAAAAATTAAAAAATCAAGTGCCTCACCTGTTAATTGATGTTTCAGCAAATGTTAAATCTTTTGTTGTAGTTATGCTACAAAACTACTACAATGAATTGAAGTGCATGTGCCTTTAATGAAGGGCCTAATAAATCAAGGTCTTTAGAGAGGCTTTCATGAATTGGCAGTTAATTTTAAATGAATCATTCTTAGTACCATTGTAATTATTTTAATGTTGCTCTTTCTCTCTCTCTATCTCTTGCAGGTAAGTGAAACTTCTTGGTGAATGGATTCCTATTATTATATTCTCTGTTTACTGAGGAGAAAGATGAAGGGATTCACTGGAACAGGTACCAGTTTGAGCTTTGAGGGGGGGGGGGGGTTATAATTTTCCCTTTTCCCACTATTTTTGTTTTGTTTTAATTCAGTTGGTCTTGGAGACCATTTCCTGGTTCTAACCAATGATGTAGCCAGGATTGATTGTTTGGTGGAGCAAACGTTGACTTAGGCAGTCACAAAGTGCAGATGTTCACAATTGCTTGTGTTTCTCCTCTCATTGGCCTGTGGCAATGGCCCTGATTCTCACATTTGGACAGGATGATACTGTCACAATGGAGAGGATGAACCTGAGAAGCCAAATTATTGAGAAAGTAGACCATTCTGCAGTTGATTCTATAGCTAGTGGTATAATGCCTTTTGTATAAAAATTGTGCATCTAATTAAATAAGTTCACAGAGCATATAAAATGTGGGAGATAATATAGTCCTTGAAACGGGGATTTGAAATTTTGTTTGTAATGATGGCAATACAGTGGTCAGTGGTGCCAGAGATTTGAGATCTCCATTACACTCCTCTCACTGCTCAGTCAGAGGTGTGTTCCAAGGAAGATAAATCTGGGATTAGAAAGCCAATGCCAGAAAATACTTGCAGTATGAATGCTCTTCCCCGTCCTCCTTCTTATTTGTGTAGAATTAGGACAAGTAGATAAACCCTTTGCCCAAAAAGTACACCTTAAATCCTCTCTTTATCAATGTCTAGTTTGTCAGGAACTGTCTTTAAACAAAACACACTGCCTAGTTAATCAAGGGGTATTTCCCTATTCTACTTCCAATCATAGTGGCTTTCATCCTCATGAGGACACAGAAGGTGACAAATGGTTTTTCAAATAGCTTGAGCTCAGATCCCAGGGTCATTTAAAAATAGTTCCTGGTACTTTCAGTTGAGTCTTTTGGATGGATGACATGCTTGACACAGTCTGTACCAGGGGTTCTCAACCCGGTCCTTGGGACAGACTTAGCCAGTCAGGTTTTCAGGATACCCACAATGAATATGCACAAGTTAAATTTACATGTACTGCCTTCATTGTATGCAAATTTATTTCATGCATATTCATTGTGGATGTCCTGAAAATCTGACTGGCTAGTTGTGTCCCAAGGACTGAGTGACAAGCCCCTGATCTATACCAATGAGAAGTTGTACTGTGTGGCCACATTCACTTGCAGTTGAGACCTTTAAGGAGAAATCCAGAATAGAATGTCATTAAAATAAACTGGCCTCAAGAAACACATGGCCTTACACATTTTAAAATGATTCTTTCACCTGCACCCTAGGGTTTTAGCAGTTTCTCAACTTCACTGCCATAGAGGATAACCATGGCCCTTTGAAAAGTAAACGCTGAGGCTCTGCCGCACTATAGAAGGAAGAACTTACTTTTTAAATATGTATTTATTGATGTGGTTGATGCTTCGTGTCAGTTTTACCAGCAGCTATCTCCTATCTCCTCCACTGCAGTGCTGTGATTTTGGCACACTCTAGTGGTGTTATACCATGGCATTACTACAACAAAGTTTCATCGTATTCTACAGTTTCAGGTTTTCATTGCCCCAAGTAAAGTCTCTGCATTAAACAGGATGGGATGAGGGTTAGCCAAAGACAAGCTTAAATCCTCTTGGTCATCTGTCATCATGGGTCATGGATTTGATATACCGCCTTTCTATGATACCACCAAAGCGGTTATCCAGTCGCCCTGTTGCCCTCTAGCAAAGTTATTTACTTAAGCTTTGTCCTAGAAAATTCCCCCCTCCCTTAGGGGTGTAGTTGTCAACACGGGCTATCGTTAAGATGTGTTATTTTACCACTAACTCGTGCTATTTTAGCACAAGTCCCATTTTATGCAATGAGACCTAGTTACTAATACTGGGTTTAACATTAACATGAAATGTCTTAATGGTAGCTTACATTGATAACTCCCCCCCCCCCCCTCACACACACACACACACACCTTCTTAATATCTAGTTGTGTTGCAGTTAAAAGAATAAAATCTACCTTATGTCTTAGACAGCATCCAAACACTCGCTTTGTCTTGCTTATCAACATCTTATCTTTTTGGCCTTGGCTACATTTAGATGCTTGATTTAGTTTAATGGTTTCGTTTTAGTCATCTGTTGCATAAAAGATGAGAATATTTTAGCAGTTCCATTTTCTCTTAGTGCTGTGGTTGCAAATGTGTTGAGAACTGTCCCGCTGCAGCAGCAGCAGAAAGTAGATGAAGGTATGACTCTTAACCAACCATGGCACCTAGAAAGGGAGTCCACATGCTATTACTCTGCATTTTGCCCCACAGACAGAGGTAATCATCCTTCTTTACAATAGCCTTCTAATGTAGATTTTACTGTCAGAAAATTGACAGCAGTCTGGTTATCCAGTGTCTCTACAACAACACTTGACTGCGGATTCTGGGGTGTACAAGAATATCTGAATTCCCGTAAATATGCACTTTCTAACGGCTTTGTTCCATAATGAGGCACTATTTCTTAGTGACTTTAAATTCAATAGAAATGAAATGAATACAGATTGGCTGTATATTGCATTGCACCTTAGCATAGATATGAATATCCGTGCTAATGTGATTATAGCTAGCTATTCTACTGCTGCATTAATAATGACATTGTGCTTTGTGGCATTATTTACTTCTCCTGTCCAATGGAGTCTTTCCATCGAGAACCCCTGCTGCCTGGATAAAGCACTTACCCTGTCAAGGGATGCTTTTTATCAGGGAAATGCAGGTTTCTCCAATTTGTGTTTAAAAAGCATGAGAAATATGCAATGTGGATACCACACTGAACAAAGAGTTTACATTGAAATACCTTGTAAGGTGGTTTTATTTTTCTCTTTTAGCTCAGAATTACTGTGTAATATATTAATTCATTTGCAGTTCAAGAACCAACTACAAATCGATATGGAACTGAACCTGTGGTACACAGCCCTGCATTAAGAAAGTATATATATATATATATATATATATATATATATATATATATATATATATACACACACACACACACACACACACACAGTGCAATCCGCTTAAGTGCAAGTGTCTGAGACCAAAGAAATACATGCAGTTAACCGGAGCATGCACTTAACCATTGTGACCCAAAGAAGCTTGACATTTGATAAACATACGTACAGTACTGTTTATTATACGTACAGTATACAGTCTCTTTTAACTGATGTTATACAGTCTCCATTAACTGATGTTAGGCTTACTTGAAGTGTGCAGCACAATTATCACAAAGCAACAAAATTTGACACTTTTGTGCCCACATTTAGTGTCTAAGTTCTTTAGCCACTGCTTCCAAATTTTCCCAGTCATCCATGAATTTGTGTTAGCCTCGTATGACACAGGAAGTCGCTTAACATTCTTGAAGCAACGGGGCTGTTTGCTCTTTCCAGTGACGAGTGGTTCCAAATTCTCACTCCCATCCATATTGCAGCAAAGGAGGATTGTCAGTCGGTCCATCGATGTTTTACCTCCTGTAGTTTTGGCTTGTTTGAATGCAAGTGTTCCATCAGGAATTGCTCGCCAGTAGAGACCATTTTCGTCAGCATTGAAAATATCACGAGTTGCAAACTCGTTGAAAATGGTAGGAAGAACTGAAACAACCCAATTTTCAGCAGCAAAGTCATCAGTGTCTTGTTTTTCACCATGCTGTTTCTTGAATTTTATGTTGTTCCTCTCTTTCCATCTTTCCAACCATCCAATAGTGGCTTTGAATTCAGTTAGTCCAAGACTTTCAGCTAGCTGATTAGCTTTCTCCATAAGCAGTGGACCACTGACAGGAAACTGTCTGCTTCTGACTTGAGAAAACCACCGAAGAAGAGCATCTTCTACCTCCTCAGCTTTTACCACCCGTTTTCGTTTCCGGTGTGGATTTGTATTGTTTTGCCAGTCTTCCAGAAGCTGGTTTTTCTGCTTCAAGATACGTGAAATTTGACTGGGATTGACACCATATTCTTTAGCAATAGATCCTTGACTTTGTTTGTTTTCTAATTTTTTAAGAACTTCTATTCATTCAGCCAGTGTTAAAGTCTTACAGTTGTGCGACGATGACTCCAGTGTACACTATAACAACATTCTTTCGCTTACTCTGCCTGTGGCAGTTAAAGGGGCAGTAAATTTGAAATCCTGTTGGTTGTCACGTACCAATCGGCTGCCATATTCCTTGCGTGCGCTTATGCGGAGTCTTTCCTGCAGAGGAACGGCCTTAAACCATGCATATAAGTGAATCTTGCACTTATCAGTGGTGCGCTAAACTGAAGTTTGTCCCCATAGAAATTGATGGCGCCAAAAACAGGACCGAAGTACGGCATGCAGTTAAGTAGAGCATGTGCTATCCGACATGTACTTAAATGGAGTGCACTGTATATATACACTTTTGCAAGAGCGCTGGAGAGTCTCAACACCGTGCGGGCCTATCTGGAGGCCACTGGATGTCAGTGCTATGACAGTTTTTACCGTCTGGCAGACGTAGCCTATGGAACTCACAGACACATGAGTGTACAGAGGACTATGACTGATTAATTCAAGTAAGCCTAACGTCAGTTAACGGAGACTGTATACTGTACGTATAATAAACAGTACTGTACATGTATACAGTACAGTATATTCCAGTTTGGATATTCCAGTTTGTAAAATGGCTGCTCATGCTGGACGTCCTCAGCACACGGATATCCATCTCACATATTTTCAAACAGGAAATCCTAACATATTTCCTGTTGGAGAATACATGTAAGATGGACTTCCGTTTTGGACATTATTTGCCGTAGTGGCGATTGCCATTTCCGGTCAGTAGAATTACAAATGGTATTTCATTCAAGTGCATACATTCATGATAGAGGAATACATTAAGGTATTGCAAATAGATTCTTAAGTTATAGATTGGATTGTAACACATGTTTGTTCATCATTTATAGAAAGATCAGGGTAGAAGTGGTAGTGTTTGTACATTAGAAGCAGTGAGGCTAACCAGTCAATTTGGATCAAATTGGATCAAATGAGGAATACCTACCCATCATGAGAAGTGCCTGGCTCACATATAGCCTTAATGATGGTGACAGAGAAATCTTATAGATTCTATACAAGTAATACATACGATATGAGGAGAAGAAATATTGAAATCGATTTGAGAGTTGGGTATAATATTGATGTTGTTGTATGAGAAGCCCCCTCTATTTAAATAGTAGTAATACCTTAAAGACTTGATCTATTCTGACTTGGACATCCTTTCGAAAATGCCCCTCTTTAAAATGCCTTTAAAAATACTAGTGCCTACCTGCCAGGCACAGACATTCACAGCTGCTTTCAAGCAAATTTAAATGTGCCTAAATAATTCAAGTATGCATGTAAATGAGCATATTTTATAATCTATGGGGTCGATATTCAGCTGGCGGCAGTCAGCCTGTTTTTTTGTCTGCTGCTGAATATTGGCATTTTACTGTATAGGTGCCAGGTTCCGCCCCAGACCACCCACAAAATAACCAGTTTTGAGTTTAGTGTGCTAATATTCAGCAGCACTAATTAGGGGATGGGACTTGATATACCTGCCATTGTGTGGTTACTATCAAAGTCATATATTATTTTGTACCTGGGGCGATAGAGGGTTAAGTGCAGGGCTTTTTTTGTGCCGGTACGCACCGGTACGGCGAACCGGCACCTTTTTTCCCCCCAGCGAGTCCTGCACCCTTCCTCTCAATCCCCTACTTACTGTTTTTCTAGGACTTGGCAGCGCTAACAGTGCAGGCAGTGATTGAGAGAGGCTGGTAGCGTTGGAGCTTCCCTCTGCAAGTCCTGCCTACGTTGTTTCAATTTCCTGTTTCCACATAGGCGGGACTCGCAGAGGTAAGTTCCGACGCTGCCAGCCTCTCTCAATCGTTGCACCGTTCGCGCTGCTGTCCAAAGTTGGCAGCCTTTCTATCGCTTCATTGGCAGGCAGTGGATAAGGAGGACGGGCTGGGAGAAAGGATGAGCTGGGGGGAGAAGAATCGCTGGACATGGGAGAGGGGAGGGCAGAGGAGAGAGGAGAATCACTGGACATCGATGGGAGGGCAGGGAAGAGAGAATTGCTGGACATTGATGGGATGGGAGGGGAGGGCAGAGAAGAGAGAATTGCTGGACATCGATGGGAGGGGAGGGCAGGGATGAGAGAATTGCTGGACATGGAGGGAAGAGAGGAGAATTGCTGGATATGGATGGGAGGTGAGGGCAGGGATGAGAGAATTGCTGGACATGGAGGGAAGAGAGGAGAATTGCTGGATATGGATGGGAGGGGAGGGCAGGGAACAGAGAATTGCTGGACATCGATGGGAGGGAAGGTCAGAGGAGAGAGGAGAATCGCTGGACATGAATGGGAGGGAAGGGCAGGGAAGAGAGAATTGCTGGACGTGGATGGGAGGGGAGGGCAGGGAAGAGAGAATTGCTGGACATGAATGGGAGGGGTGGGCAGGGGAAAGAGGAGAATTGCTGGACATGGATGAGAGGGGAGGGAAGGGGAGAGAGAAGAATCGCTGGACATGGATGGAGGGGAGGGAAGAGAGGAAGGAAATGCACATGGATGGAAGGGCAGGGAAGAAAGGAGAAATGCTGGAAATGGATGGAGAGGAGAGCAGGAGATAGAGGAGAATTGCTGGACATGGATGGATGGAGGGGTTGGCGGAGACAGAGGAGACATGCTGGACTTGGATGGAGGAGAGGGGGGAGAGAATTATTGTTTTATATGTATACAGGGGAGGGAAGAGAGGAGAAATGCTGGACATGGATGGAGGGAAGGAGAGAGGAGAAGTGCTGGACATGGATGGAGGGATGAAAAGAAAAAAGAAGATGCACATGGATGGAGATTAGGGAAAGAGAAGAATCCACATTATACCTCCTCCAATCAATTCCAAGGAGGAGGATCCAGCTTTTACTTATGGATGTATGGCAAGAAATGAAGAAGAAAGGAGGAAAGTAAAGAAATAAAGGGAAAGGAAGCTCTGGAATCGGGGTTAAGGGAACAGATAGCGAGCAGCAGAATCAGAGACTGGGATGGATAGAAAAACAAAGTCACCAGACAACAAAGGTAGAAAAAAATAATTTTATGTTCATTTTAGTGTTTGAAATATGTCCAATTTGAGAATTTACATCTGCTGTCTTATTTTGCACTGGGTATACTGGAGCTGTAACAGGTTACAGAAATTATTTCTGATGAAAAAAATCACGTTATTTTTTTTCTCCTATACTAGTATAATATTTTCAATGATGTCTGTTTATATGCGCCATAGCTGGTATAAGGGGTGTGGCTAATGTGGGTGTGGCTATCATAGGGGTGGAGCCATATGTGGTGACCCCCGCCCATAATGAGTACTGGCACCTTTTTTTTTCTACAAAAAAAAGCACTGGTTAAGTGACTTGCCCAGAGTCACAAGGAGCTGCAGTTCACCAGGATCAAAGCCCACTGCACTAACCACTGGGCTACTCCTCCACTAAATATTAGCAACTAGCCCAGCACAAATTATTTAAATGGGTAGGAGCCATACCTGGCTGGTTAAATTGTTTTGAATATTGATTCCTATGTGTGTACTTGTGGAGTCTGTTCATGTCCTATGCAAACTCTGCCACTGTACATGCCTGTTGGCAAAGTGTTTGCTATTTTATTTATTTATTTATTTATTTATTTGTTACATTTGTATCCCGCATTTTCCCACCTATTTGCAGGCTCAATGTGGCTTACATAGTACCGCAAAGGCATTCGCCAATTCCGGTATGAACAAATACAGTAATGATGTGGTAGAATAAGGTTTGTGTGTACAGACATATTAGGGAATTGTAGAGAGGAAGAGTTATTATATTGGTTTCGTTGTGTTGCAGGGTATAGGCATTTAATTTGGGTCGGTAGGGTATGCCTTTTTGAACAGGCTAGTTTTTAATGATTTCCAGAAGTTTAGGTGATCATAAGTTGTTTTCATGGCTTTTGGTAATGCGTTCCATAGTTGTGTGTTTATGTAGGAAAAGCTGGATGCATAGGTTGATTTGTATTTGAGTCCTTTGCAGCTTGGGTAGTGGAGATTTAGGTATGTTCGTGTTGATTCTGTTGTGTTTCCGGTTGGTAGGTCAATGAGGTCTGTCATGTATCCCGGGGCTTTTGCTGTAGATAATTTTATGAGCCAGGGTGCAGATTTTGAAAGCAATACGTTCTTTGATTGGGAGCCAGTGTCATCATGTGTACTTTTATACTGGTTGGTATTTTATAAGAAGCCATTTATATGCATATGTGTCCACATTCACGTAAAAATGATTGTATAAAATTACTCTCATGTTTAGTAGCATTATTGAAATGATTTTTAGTAGTAGGCTCTAGCATACCAAGGGCGGGACAGTGGGGATGGTCCGCCCGGGTGCAGGCAGCAAGGGGGTGCGCTGAGCAGTTGTGTGGCTCTCAGCTCTGCTGATCCCCTACCCTGGAACAGGAAGTTGACGTCAGAGGGGGCAGGGGACCGGCAGAGCTGACAGCTGCGCAACTGCTCAGTACACCCCCTTGCTCGGAGGAGGGAGGAGGGAAGACGGGGAGACATACCTGGAGGAGGGGATGCTCCACCCCAGGTAGCAACCAAGGTAGGTACACCACTTATAGTAGGCATTACCATTGCATAAAAACTGATGCTCATCTAGGCCTGTGGTATCAGATAAATCAACTCCCTCAGTCTCTGGTATCAAATAATCAAATAAAATACACTGGAACCAGGACAAATCGCTGCTACATAAGCCCAAAACACAGAAGCACAGAACACAATCCACAGTTGAATAAACTATGAATGTAGCTTATAATATATATATATATATATATATATATATATATATATATATATATATATATATAATGTGAATGTTGTACTGAACAATTTACTTTTTTCTTCTTTTTTGTTAAAGAGTGCCCTCAGCAAAACCCACTTTTTTAAGGCAATATATTTGTTTGCCAAGTGGTATAACACTTTATTCATCGGGCTTCTCTTATATAATTGAATGTGCTATGACCTATGTGAATAGTGCTAGTACTACAATATAAATCAAAACGTGAACTTATCTTGAATAATTGTGCCAACTAGAGCGTTTCACTCTCCTAAGGTCGTGATCTTCGACCCATCAATAGGCTTCCCCTGAAAACGCCCGACACCGCGGGTTTCAGAAAGTCTTTCCTCAGGGACTTGGGTTAAAGCCATCCACAGACATGATATGAAGTCATCTTCTCTCTACCAAAAAGTTTTTATGAGGCCTGTGAACATTGTCTCTGAAGCATCCCCTGCCCTGGCTGGCCTGGGGAATGGAAGACCTCGTTTGTATATCAAACCCATCCCTCTACACATACTGCTCCTGCACTGCCAGGCTTGCCCCGCAAACTGCATTCCTAACTTGGAGACTCCATGTATTAACTCATCAATATATTCCCATAAATTCCTATGCTGTGTGGTTCCCAAGCTGCAAGAGCACTGTCTATCATGCCAGCTTATTTGTCTAATTTACTGTGCGATTTGCCAGTTTGTGAGATGAATATTTTCCATCTTGTCCTATTAGCCCTAATGTTGTTTTTGAGATCATAAAAGCTTGAGATGAGCAATTCCACAATGATATCTGTGAAAGAGAAATGTGCCATTAAGAGTCCAGAGGCTTTAATTTACTGAGACAGGTTTTTCAGAACATGTTATTTGCTTGCATATTGTGTTTGTATAGTTCAAAGGCAGTGCCCTCTAATGTCGATTTCTGGAACTCCCTGAAGGGTTTCATGCTTTTGCATGTTCAAAGCTGGGTCCTCTCTTTGAATTTACAGGAGAACGTGCAAAGTAGGCTACCTTCTATGTTGCCATGAGCGTCATTTGTTACAGGTTTTTTTTTTTTCTATTCTGTGTTTATGGGAAAAAACGTCTTAGGAAATCAAGCCATGTGCTACTATGATGTTAGCAGAGCTCTGAGAACAGTACTGGTGATGTAGGGTAAGACTGTGGAACACTGGCTGTTTGTATACATTTGTGCATGTGTGCATTAGTGCTGAAGTAGTTTGGTAATATACCTCAGTCCTAATTTAAGCCTGAGTGGCAGAGAGTAGCCATGCTGTATCAGGTCAGGATAGAAGGAATCCTGAACGGCAGGGCTGGCTTAACCATTATGCGGGCAAGGTTGTCGCCTAGGGCAGCAGATTTTTGAGCGGTGTGGGGGAGAGATGACCAGAAAGACAAACTGCAGTCAAAACAAAAAAAAATACATCCTAAAAGGACTATTTGTATGTACTTTAACTTAAAGCAACAGTGGGAGATTTTTAAATTATCCGTTAGCTGGCAGGGGCAGCTAAACATCTTTTTGGTCAGAGCGACCAAACAACCCAATATGTGGCCTCACCTCCAAGTTCTCTAATTGCTTGTGCTGTGTTGGGCAAAATATTGGTAGTGCCAGGTCCTCAGCGGTCTACCCCATTCCACTCCCAATAACTGGCTTTTGAAAATTGTCCTAAATAATGGTAGTACCTCAAAACTGTCACCGGTGCCATTCTTGCAGGCAACTGTGGGGCAGGAATGAGTGAGGATCACTTCTGTCCCCATCTTCCACCCGGATTCCTTGGGATGAGTTGTGCCATGGGCTGACCCTCAGAATTATGTATGTAAGGGCAGGGCTTTGGAAAGGGAGAGGCATTTTTACAAAATTTTAATCTCACTTCAGGGCTAGAGAGAGGTTGGGCCTACTGGTTCATTGGGATTAGGTCTGGGCCCTTCTATTTTCACTTGCCATGCAAAAGGGGTAATTATATTTCTCCTGCAGCTCCTAAAAAAAAAACAAAACTATGTCTTAAACTGCAGGATTTTGTTTGTGAAGTGGGCTTGCAAAAGTTCAAGGGCACTGGGGGGGGGGGGGGGGGGGGTGGGGTTCAAAGCAAGGAGAGGTGCCAGAAGGGGGAAGATGAGGGAAGGAGTGTTTCATGGAAAAGGACTCAGTGAGATGAAGAGGGGAGGGAGGGAGGATGGGGAATGGGACAGTTGAGATTCTTGATGAAGAAGGTGGTGTTCCTGAAGATGGGAGCTAGGTGGTAGGTTCCACAATCTTAGCCTATGCCATATCCTCCCACTTTTTCTCATTTACAAACTTCAAACCATACACAAAGAGATTTGAATTACACATGGCTGTAGGTAGGGCAACAAATTTCTTAGCCAATTGCTGCTGTCTGCTGTTATTGCTATTTCCCTCCACCTCTGGATGCATCACCTCTTTCCCTGCTGCAGCTCTTCCTGCTTACAAGGCAGGTCAAGAAGACAAGAAAGTGATACAGTCCGCAACAAATGGGAACACACATGCCACATGGCCTGCCACAGAACAGATTCTGGCCCTGAGAGAAGTTGAACTCTCTGAAGTGTCCCACCCACTCTGATGTACCCTTCTTTTGGGAACTGAGATGAGTCAAAGAGTTCAACTGCTCTAGGTGCTAGAAAAGGTTCTATAATGGGCCATGCAGCACGGACATTCCTGTTTGTTATTGAGTGTTTTTTTCTTGTGTTCTTGGCCTACCTAGTAAGCAGGAGGAGCTGAGGCAGGAAGGGAGATGCTGGACTGCATGAGCCATGGAGAGAGCTGGAGCTGGAGGGGAGAGAAGGAAGAAAGGGAGAATAGTGGATCAAATCAAGGGGACAGGACTAAGAGGAGTTATTGAATCACAAGGGTGGAGAGGAGAGTTGGGGGATGCTGGACATGGGGGAGGAGTAGGGAACATAAAAGAGAAATGCTGGACGTAAGGAGGATAGATGCTGGATTGAGGGAACAGGGGGAGACAGGGCTGGTGTATGCAGATAGTACAATGGGAAAATGGGTGTTCATTTTTGAAGAATGGTCTACTGTTACTAGAATGGTCTACTGTTACTACTATTTATCATTCCTGTAAAGCTACTAGACATACACAGTTGTATTTGAGAGGGGATAGGGGCACAGGCGGGGGCAAATGCTTGATCACACATGAGGGGGGACAGGGAAACAGATAGAAGATGATTGACCATATGGGCAGGGGGAACTAAGGAGGTAGACATGTCTGGAATGCTCTATATGGGGTCAGAGTCTAGAGAGCTAGATAAGATGCTGGATAAGGGGATAGGGGCCTAGGGAGGCAGAGAGGGGGAGTTGAACATGGGGGTAAGGGCCTAGAGACAGAGGATGATGGACATGGGAGATTGGGAGAGAAATGGAGAGCGGATGCTGGAAGTGGGAAGAGGGGATGATGGACATGGGGGTTGGGAGTTAGTGTTGTAATTGTAGATTTGCTGTAGGTCCTGAGTGACTTCTTTTTCTAGAGGTTTCTATTATTTCACAATATGCTTTGTACTGAGAGGGTTTATGTTTCTGCTACCGAGATGACCCTTGAATCAGAGATCATTTTCATATGATAAGTATTAGGGAAAATGAAAGCCTGTTAATATTATAACGGTTCCTTACATTGATCATCTTAAAACGTTGTATTCCAACATATATAAAGCAATTCTCATTGCCATCACCCTTCCTATTATTACCTACTCCATAGAAAGCTCTATTGGGTAATACAAAAACATTATTCCCTCTCCTTGAAGAAATTCTTCCCTACACCCATGAAAGTACACAGTCTTGTAGACACCTATCAACAAACCCCACCTGCAACCTACTCTTCACCCATGTATTTCATTCACTCTCAATCATCCATGGGCAAACACATTCATTCTCCTATAGTAACCCACCACCACTTAGACACACCAAAACCAATTGTATATCCTCATAAGGACACCCTACCAGCTCATTCCACGTATTGAAATATGTCACACCTAGCAATCACTCAGAGCATGCCATAAAAACATTACAATCAGTCTTATACAACCATGTAGTCACACACTCACAAACACACCCTACCCACTTCCCTGTCCAACACCCTGAACTAAGTCCCTCTACACATATTGGGCCTTATTCTATATGCTCCTAAATTTATGCTTCTAAAATTTATGCTCCTAAATTACGAGCTTAATCTATGCTCCAAAATAGATTACGCTCGTAATTTAGGAGCATAAATATTAGCGTAAATTTAGGGGTATAAACTTTATAGAATAAGGCCCATAGCCTCTAGTTCTAGAAAATTGTGCGCTCAGTTTTTGGCCTAGCATGTAAAGTTGTAAAGGGAAGTTATAGAATATGGGCAGTTGCGTATGTAAGTTAATTAGCTAATGTGCTGCTAATTGGCATTAATGGCCAATTATTGGCCATAATTGATGCTAATTGGCAATAATTAGCTGTTACATCTGCATTCTATAAATTGTGCATGCACAACTGCTATGGGGAGTGCACTTGGAAGGCACATGGATGGGTCAGTTGCACACACAGGTTATAGAATACTTTTCAGTTATACACCTAAATGGCAACAGTTGAGCATGAGCATTTACACTAGCCAATTGGCCAGTGTAAGTAACTGGGTACAAAATGAATGTGCAATCGCCTTTATAGAATCTATGCTCAGCACAGCATCCCGGCGCCAAACATACCTCCATAATCACAGAGTGGTTAATGCAGTAAACTGCACCATCTTTTAGCACAGTGGTTTGCTCAAGATTTCCCCCACACTTGTATTATTCCACATGCAGAAAAACTTTTAATTCAGGCAAATGTTGAGAAAACCCACTGTGCTAAAGTATAGTACAGTGGACATGTAAATCATATGCAAAAAGCTGAATATAAAATTGCTCCAAATATTTTTTTAAAACTGAACTGAAAGTGCAGTTTTTATGCCAGCATGTGGCTGGTGTAAAGATGCATTTGGAAGCAGAAGGGTCGTCTGAGGTGATGATTGACATTTCACCTCAGATGATCCAAATGGGTCCCCTTCCTCAATTACTCCCAATACTTTCTATCGAACCACCTCTAACTCCTTGATCTCCTCCTATTCTCTACCACCCCACCCCCTCCCTTTGACTCCCACAACCCTCCTCAACCCACAGATATACCAGGTGGCCTAGAACCCCTGACCTCCATCCTAAAGATTTCCATGATGACCCTTTTATCTCTCCTCCCCCCACAAAAAATATGCAGGATCCAAGAAGACCACTTAATACTCCACAGAACCTCCCCTGTGCACTTCAAACATTGGGAGGCAGAAGTGAATGCCCACTTTCTTCTTCTTCATGGCATCATCTTAGAAAATAGTGTCATCTTATCCCGCAATGTGTGGGGTAAGTCTGCCAAATAAGGGAATCATTACCTTCTTTGGCAAGACTTACCAAGAATGTGGGTGTTGGGACACATCAAGTGGGGTCAGGCTCTGCCATTTTCCAGGATGACAGGAGAAAGTAGATATTGCTCTTGTCTCCCAATATTGGAGGTGTAGGGGATTTGGGAAGGTGTCAGAGGCATTCTGGGGGCTATTGTGGGTCCACCTGGGTCCCCAGTGTATTTTGTATGGGAGAAGGGAGAGGGTACAAGGAGCTATTTCAGCCCCCAGGGAAAGTTTTGAAGTGGGGGTGTCAGGAGTCCAGGGGCTATAGACCACCAGGGACATCTGTGGAGGTTGGGGGTTCACAGAATCAAATTTCTTAGCAGTGTCTGGGGGAGAGGAGGATTGGAGAGTCAGGGGAAAGGTGCAATGCAGATTGTCAGGAGGATCAAATATGCAAGATCTCCAGCTGACACTAGCGCACCCCTGGGTGCATATGTACCCAGTGTGCTCTCCCATATTAATGCACATTTTTGTTTTCAGCCTCTTTGCATACTATTTATTTACTGCATTGAAGAGCAAAATTTTTGTGTTATCCTTATGTAGGAAACTGTACACTGAGCTTTAGCGCACAGCTCTATCAGAAGGTTACTGCATCAACTCCACAGTCAGTAAAAGGCTTGCGTTATATGATTACAGGAATATATTCTCATAATTGTTTCAAAAGTATCTGTATCTATTTGTAAGCAAGTTCTGTACCATAATTTAATCTATCTGCGTGAGAAATAAAAGCATTTACTTTAGCATAATTCAGATTTTTTGGCACATAATTGCCTAGTATCCCTTCAAAGCCATTAATCCAATAATGGTGACCATTATCTAGCTAAATTGTTTAGTCAGTGCTGTTAGTGGATATTCAGCAGCACTATCCAGACAGTGCTATTGAGTATTCTTAGAGATCGCCTCTGCTGTATCCGGACAGTGCTACGCTGTATCCGAACAGTGCTACTGGGTATTCGTAGAGATCGCCTCTGCTCTATCCGGACAGTGCTACTGCGTATTTTTAGAGATTGCCTCTGCTCTATCCGGACAGTGCTACTGGGTATTGAGATCACCTCTGCTCTACCCGGACAGTGCTACTGAGTATTCTTAGAGATCGCCTCTGCTGTATCCGGACAGTGCTACTGGGTATTCTTAGAGATCCCCTCTGCTCTTTCTGGACAGTGCTACTGGATATTCTTAGAGATCACCTCTGCTCTATCCGGACAGTGCTACGCTGTATCCGAACAGTGCTACTGGGTATTCGTAGAGATCGCCTCTGCTCTATCCGGACAGTGCTACTGAGTATTGAGATCGCATCTGCTCTATCCGGACAGTGCTACTGCGTATTTTTAGAGATTGCCTCTGCTCTATCCGGACAGTGCTACTGGGTATTGAGATCACCTCTGCTCTACCCGGACAGTGCTACTGAGTATTCTTAGAGATCGCCTCTGCTGTATCCGGACAGTGCTACTGGGTATTCTTAGAGATCACCTCTGCTCTATCCGGACAGTGCTGCTGGGTATTCTTATAGATCGCCTCTGCTCTTTCTGGACAGTGCTACTAGGTATTCTTAGAGGTCACCTCTGCTCTATCCAGACAGTGCTGCTTAAATATCGCCTCTGCGGTATCTGGACAGTGCTATAAAGTACCATTAGAGATCGCCTCTGTAGTATTTGGATAGTGCTACAGATTGCATCTGCACTATCCGAACAGGACTACTTAGAGATCGCCTCTGCATTATCTGGATAGTGCTACTGAGTACCCTTAGAGATTGCCTCTGCACTATATGGATAGTGCTAGGGTGCTACATGGGTGGAGGAAAGGTGGAACTGGCAATTATCCAGAGAGTGGCAATATTTAGGGACCCTTTTACTAGAGTGCAGTAGGATTTGCAGTTATTGCACATTTAACACAATAATTAATGTGTGGTAACTGCAAAGCCTCTGTGATAAATGCAGGGGATGTGTCCAGCATCTGCTTTGCATGTACTATATGGGGCAGTTACCACAATGTAAGGCAGAACTTTACATAGCATGGCAGATAGTGCAGGAGCATCTGGGATATTTGCCACAGCAAGTAAAGCAGTGACAGCCCAGAGAACTAATTTCTAAAAGTGCCATTGCCATGGCAGAACTCCCCTTCCCCTGCAACTTGTATCCCTCCACCACATCCAATGACCCCCCTCAACAATTTCTGCAACTTCAAACCAGCTCCTGACAGTGTCCATAAAATCCCCCCCCCCCACCCAACAGTGCTCACAACTTGCAATAACCCCCTGACAGTGTACACAGCAGTAAAGCCCCCTAAAGGTGCCCACAACAATCAACTCGTTCAAAGCCCCACCCCTAGATTTCACCCTCCCCCACAACTCTTCCGTCACCTGGAACCTACTTGGAGTTTCCATGATAGTCCAGTAGTACCTAGGCAGCAGATGAGTCCCTCTGCTGTCACCTGGGACAGCGCCAGGAAACAAAATGACCACTTTGACCTCTAGCAGCCATCTTGCTGTACTACTGTGAGTCCCAGGTGGGGGGAGGGTAGGTGGGGGATAGGGTTTGTTCCAGGGGGGTGGGCTTTTGAACAGGGTGATTCACTGTTATGGACACTGTTGGGGGGCTTTTCTGTTGTAGGTACTGTCACACGGTAATTTATTGTTGCAGGCATGATTTGGGGGATCATTGTCAGTTGTGGGCACTGTCAGGGGGTCACTGACTTTTGCAGATACTGTAGGTAGGTCCTTGTAAGCATGCAGCCATGAGGGGGGCCTGGGCCCACTCACCTTCAGCTCAGGCCCCTTCTGCTTTAATGGCTAGTGGGGATGCCAATTCACGCCAGCCAAAGAGGTCTCCTCTGTGGGTCCTGCATATGCTGCCAGAGTGTCGCCTCAAATGAGCAGGCGTGCTTTGGCCCTCGATGTCCGTCTCTCTCTCGCGTGCTCAGTTCAATGACTGAAGTGAGCATGAACGGGAGTGCAGACGTTGGTGGCTGAAGTGCACCGCCAACTTTAGCACTGGCGGGACTCGCGGAAGAGAACTCTTCAGCTAGCAGAGCTTGGCAACTCTGCCAACCAAGGTATGCTTCAATGTTGCGCTTGCAGTTGCAATGGTGGGGAGGGGGGGAAGGAGAGAATGCCTGCCCCTCCAATTCACCTTTGGGGCCCCCTCCCAAAAGAATGTACTTCTGGCTATGCCCCTGATTGTAAGTTGAGGGAACCGGTCGGGGACTGCTTGTAAGTTGCAGGCATTGTCAGGGGGAATTTAAGTTGCGGGTACTATCTGGAGGGGATCTTTGCACTGTCAGAGGCTGACTGCAAGTTATGGTCTCTGTTGGGAAGGTGTTTTTAAGTTGTAGGCACTCTTGGGTGGGGTGGGGATCAACTATTCTTGAGAATTTCGGGGACAGAGGATCGGAAGGGAAGAAGGAGTGCTGTCTCACCCTTACACATCAGCTAGCCTGTGCTACCAGATTGCTGGTAGCACAGCCGCACTTACCGTCCCCCCTTGAGATGGCAGTAAGTTCAGCTGCATTATCGGCATTCCTGACAGCTAAAGCACGGTAACAACCCATGCACTAGCTGTCACAGCCAGCCACTCCTCCATCCATGTCATATCCAGATGTCACCCTCTCCTGCATGTGGAGGAGTAGCCTAGTGGTTAGTGCAGCAGACTCTGATCCCGGGGGGGGGGGGGGGGGAGGGAGACTGGGTTCAATTCCCACTGCAGCTCCTTGTGACTCTGGGCAAGTCACTTAACCCCTCGTTGTCCCAGGTACAGATAAGTACCTGTATATAATATGTAAACCACTTTGAATGTAGTTGGAAAAACCACAGAAAGGCAGCATATAAGTCCCATTCCTATTAATTAGCTAACATGGATAATTTACAGAGTGGCTGGAGATAGTAGTGCTGGTCTACCCTACTGTCTACCTGACAGTAAGCCCTGCATTAACTGCTTAATGCAGCTTAGCATAAGGGCCCCTTACAATGCTATACAGAAAACTATCCAGAGAAAGACAGGCCACAAAAATTGCTGTTCAAACTTTATCTTGTTTGCAATCTGCACAGCAGTTTAAATATAGCGGTGGTACTTGCCATTCTATGCAAATATTCAGTACCAGCTACAATCCAGATATCAACACTGAAAATCCATTGGGGTTTTTTTTAATCTTCTATGGCCAATGTTTAAAAACAATGCTGATCACAGTGACTGACTATTGAACCAACGATGTCTAGTTATGTGCTTTCATATTATTTAATTTTGGATTTTGCTCATACCTTTTTCAGTAGTAGCTCAAGGTGAGTTATATTCAAGTACACTGGGTATTTTCCCTGTCCGTGGAGAGCTCACAATCTAATTTTGTACCTGAGGCAATGGAGGATTAAGTGAGTTACCCAAGATCATGACCCTGAGGAGCAGCAGTGGAATTTGAACCATCCACCTCTGGATAACAAGCCTGGTGCTCTAACCACTAAGCTACTCCTCCACTCTGAGCAGAGGTTATTCTGTACTGGAAGGTGTAGGGATGTTTATGACTGTTGGATTGTATTATCAAAATTGCATGCATATGTGTGTGTGTGTGTGTGTGTTTGTGCGTGCATGTGTGTGTGAGGTGGGCGTGGGGTGGGCTAAAGACATGAAAGTAAACGGGAAGAGGGAACAAGGTTGAAAGTTTGCTGAGGGTGCCTAATACTCTTGTACCAGCTCTGTTGAGCAGTCTCTATTGTTGCTATGGTTGACTGTAGCCTGTGCCATGCCTTGCTGTTATCCTCTATATTAGAACATGACCAAAACAATAATCACACAGATAAGAATAAAAAAAGATTGCATTAAAACGTTAGTCTGGGGGATTTGATGTCCCGCTCCTCCCCCGCCCCTCATGTTCCTCGCATCAGCTTCGAGCCTGGAAATCAGAATTGCAAAACAAGAGGGAGCGCAGAAGTGCGGTGTGTGCCAATAGCTGGAGGCAAGGGGCCAACTGCATTTTTATTCATAATGTGATGAAGTGGAAAATGGAGAGCAGAGGGGAATGAAAGAGGCTGACAGTTCCATCATGTCACAAGTGTGCCTGTACACTGCACACAGGGTCTCATACCCCTGGCTCCCTATTGGCACAGCTTAACCATTGAGATATTCCAGACATTAGAAATGGTTTTAACTTACTATGGTATATTGAAGACTGTATATAATTTTAACCCTACAACAAATAATTAGATTTAGAAGCAACTCATTTTCAGCTCCTGCTGTGTTGCTCTTCATAGAGATGTTTGACTATTGTTCCGAGTACATTAGCCTTCCAAGCCTTCCTGTTTAATGGAGGAGAGAGTTTGGAGGGAAAGGGGATCACTGCACTTTAGTTCTGTTCTACCAGGGCTTCTGGTACAATCAGAATTGTTCTCTGCCATCGCTGAGAAATTGAACCGGGCCTGGGGCAGGGCCGCCAGCCCCCCCCCCCCCCCCGGATCACAGCTGCCACCTCCCCCCAATCATCGTTGCTGCCCCCCACCCTGATCGCTGCCCAATTGAAATACCTTGTTGGCTGACGGCTACCCAAGGCCCCACCAGCAGAAGATGTCTTCCTCCAGCGCTGCACTTCTGCTGATTGTCTGCCCCTGCAGCTGCTTTTTCTCTCAGGGCATGCTTGATTTCAAATCCAAGCATCTGTGCCTGAGAGGAAAATTAGCCACTCAGCTGGGCAGAAGAGCAGCACTAGAGGTGCTCCTCCGTGTCCTCCCTAGCCTCCAAGGGGGGCCCGGCAGAGGCGCTGGAGTTTTCCCTTGGAGGCCCAGGCTCGGGGAATTCCCCCCCCCCCCCTCGGCGGCCCTGTTCTCGGCTATGGTTTTGACAGTATAAACCCTTCATTTGTAGCTAGCCAACAGACTTCATCCTGAGAGGCAGGCAGCCTAGTAGTTCCCGTCAAATTCCTAATTAATGTACTTTTAGCAAGGCTGCTGGTCCATGATGACTGGCCCCCATCCTTCCACCCCAGGAACTGTGAACACCTAGACACCTGTCCTTCCAGTCCTGGCCAACCCAAGTAGTTGAAGCCAGATTTGGGAATCTAACCTGGGTCTCTCAGCTAGTACCTTTGGTATTTAGTTTTTCCTGAGGCTGTTCTTAAATCAGGTGTCTACTATAACATTTGGTCATTTTTTTGCTTGTGGTTCTGGTGTCCAGGGGACAGAGTACCACATTCTTGAAACTGGTGGAACAAATCTTGTGACTTGAACTTGAATTCTTCAATTGTGAAGCAACTGCAGCACCACCGTGGGAATTGTTCCACTGGAATGTTTTCATACTATCTGCGTGGATGACAGCTATCAAACCGCAAAAGTGTGTTTCTACCAGTTGGTTTGCAGTACACTGTGTTTACAAAACTTGTCCCAGAAATTGAGATTAATAAGTCCAAGAAATATACACATACAGGGCCAGATTCTATATATGGCGCCTAAAAGATCCGCTTGGAACTCAATTTTGCTTAAGCATATTCTATAAGGTTTATGTGCAGGTGATAGAATATGCTTAGTTGATATCATAACGCTTAAATCTGCGTGCACCCATTTACACCAATGAAAACCTGTCGTAAATCCCGACATGTAGATGAAGGCAGACTGCGCCGTATCCTATAACCATGCATGTAAATTTTGGAATGCCCACGAATCGGCTATAAACACACCCCTTTTGAATTGCGTATATTTATTTTGAACTGTGTACTTCACCATTTAGAAACAGTTCGTTATAGAATGCACTTACCAAGTTGTTGTCAATTAGTGCTCATTATTGCTTGTTAACTGCTGATAAAAAAAACACTGATTTGCTTGTTGAGCCAATTAAGTTATGCCCATAGTTTTAGAATGCACCTGGATGTCAGTGCGCAAATCTAGGTTCCATATATAGAATCTGGCCCACAGGTTCATAAATATATGTAATTTCAAATTGGTATCACAAGCCAGAAAAATATCATCAATGAATCTATTCCAGAGATCAATCTTCCTCTTGAAAGATGAGTTAGTTAAAAACAATGTTTCAAAACATCCCACATATAACTTTTCCCATAGCTGTACCTTTTATTTGAAAGAAATATCTGTCCTGAAACATAAAGTAATTTTTTGTTAACTCCATAGATAATAATTCACACGTGAATGCAGTGGGAGGCATCTTCTATGTCCTTTTATCAAGCATATCCATTATCACTTGTATAGCTGCTGATTGTGGGATGTTGATGTATAAAGCTTTAATAACAGCAGTCCCCAGCAATACTGGATAATCTGGAATTACAAAATTCTCCAATATCATCATAATGTCAGTGGAATCCCTCAACTAAGATAGTAACAAAGGAACTATAGGGTGCAAGAAATATCAATAAAAATTGATAAGGGTTCCAACAAGGAGCATTTGGATGAAACTACTGGATGTCTTGGTGGGGCTTGGAGATTTTTATGAACCTTAGGCAGAGTGTATAGTACTGGTACAACAGGATGGGACACATGCAAAAATTGCTGCTCTTTTTGAGTAATACAGTCTTGATTAAAACCTTTTACAATCAAGGCATCAACTTATTTAATGATTGTAGTTGGATCTGAATCCACTTGCTGATAAAATGATGAATTTGAAAGCTGGCATCTAATTTCATGGATATATTGGATTTTTGTCTAACACTATTATAGAGCCCCCTTTATCTGTGGGTTTTATAACAATAGAACAATTTATTTTCAGTTCAAACAGGGTTTTATGTCGTCATCGTTGATGGGCATTTGAAAAATTCATGGACACTGATAAAACTGAAGGCAGATGATTGAGAAAAACTTATTAGGTCTGGGCACACCAAGGGGTTTTTCCTTGATAATAGTCCTTTGACTTTTTCAAACAATTTAAATCTCTGATGCCTTCTATTAAAAATTTAAAAAATTGATTTAAATAAGCCTGATAAAAAAAGTGATAGTATACGTGATATTGTATGGGTTCTGTGCTCCCTGTATTGTCTCTCATTTATAGGTTCCTTTACAAAGCAGCACTACTGATTAGCATGTAATGAATGTGAAGAAACCCATGGAAATTGAATGGGCTTCTTCTCATTCAGCGCACCACTAATCGTCAGTGCTGCTCAAGTTTACCTCATTTAGGGCATTTAGGGGTCCTTTTACTAAGGTGCGCTGAAAAATGGCTTGCGGTAGTGTAGGCGCAGGTTTTGGGTGCACCAGAATAATTTTTCAGTGCACCTGTAAAAAAGACCTTTTTAAAAACATTTTGCCGAAAATGGAGGTGCGGCAAAATGAAAATTTCCGCGTGTCCATTTTGGGTCTGAGACCTTTCGCCCAGCCATTGACCTAGCGGTAAAGTCTCATGTGGTAACCAGGCGGTAATGACCTGCACACGTCAAATGCTGCTACGCGTGCCAGAAAATTAAAAATATTTTTGGGATGCGTGTAGCGGACGCACGCCAAAAATGAAATTACAAGGGCCATACGTTAGCCGGGTGGTAACTTGAAATTGGTACACGGGTGTGCGTAGGCGCTTACGCAGCTTTAGTAATAGGGCTCCTTATTGCATTTATGTTTATATTTGGTCATTTTTACTCTTGTCATATTATTAACAACATTGTAAGTTTTATGTTAAACTGCTGTACACCACCTTGGGTGATTCTCTTCAGAAAGGCAGTTAATAAATTCCAATAAATTAATAAAAAGAAGCTAAACTTTAGGTGTGACCTCTTATGCCATGTCTATGACTGGTGTAAATGGTGGCACCTAAATGCAGCAGCCGGGTGCGTAAATGCAGCTATTCTATATAGCACATGCAAGAATAGTCGGAACATCCCTGACATGTTCCATGCTCTTCCCATTTTAACACTCTCTTTGCATTAGTCCACGAAAGAAGTTTGGTGCCCTCTTTATAGAACAGAGGCGTAATTAGTGCCAATTAATGCTTGTTAACACTATTATTGGTATTTATCACCAATTATCTGCCAATTTAGGGCCAATTAGTTAATTATGTTACATGCATAAATGGGCCCATTCTGTAACTGCATGTTCAATTATGTGCCTATCTTTGTGCACCATTTAGAGAATTTGGAGGATTATATCTCAGAATACCTCTATTTGACTTTTTTCACCTGCTGGTCATTTTGACCAACTCACTCCTCTTTTTATACAGTTACCATTGGCCTCCGATTCTTTACAGGATACATTACAAGATTTTAACCCTAATCATAAGGCATTACATACTGATGTACCTTCCTATCTGTCATCCCTGATATCTCCCTATACTCCTACTCATACCCTGAGACCCAGTTCTGAACATCAGCTGTCCATTCCCTCTGTCTATCGCAGTCAATTTGCTTCAACCCAACACTGTTAGTGTTTCTATCTGGCTCCCTCTCACTGGAGTTCACTTTCATTTGAGCTCCATACTGAATTGTTGCACCCTAAATTTAGGATACAACTAAAGACTCATCTGTTTACTCAGGTCTTTTCAGCTTTAGATGACAACATTCATGTTTCTTTGGATCTTACTACTACTTTCGATCTTGTTAACCATTCTTTTATTTCAACTTTCTTCAGCTGGTATCTCTGGTACTGTCCTTGACTGGTCCATCTCTTTTCTTGACAACCATTCTTTGGCCATGTCACTGCCCGATTTTTACTCCTGCTCTTTTCCCCTTTGTTGTGATGTCCCACTGGGTTCCTTAATTTCTCCAACACTTCAACATTTTCCTAGCTCTTTTAGCTACTTTAATTCAGTCTTTTTCACATAGATTCTACATCTATGCAGACAACATTCTGTTGGTCTCCCACTACCCCCCCTGATAATCCTGATCTTTCTGCCCTCCAATCCTGTTTCTCAGCCATTTCTTCTTGGCTGACTTATAATCGGCTTGTCCTGAACCCCACTAAATTTGTTGCCATCTGGATTTCAGGTAACTCCCTCTGTGGTCCCTTGTTTGTCTGGTGTCATAAGAACATAAGAATAGCCATGCCAGGTCAGGCCAGTGGTCCATCTAGCCCAGTATCCAGCTTCCAACAGTGGCCAAGCCAGGTCACAAGTACCTGGCAGAAACCCAAATCGTGGCAGCACTCCATGCTACCAATCCCAGGGCAAGCAGTTGCTTCCCTACGTCTGTCTCAATAGCAGACTATGGACTTTTCTTCCAGGAACTTGTCCAAACCTTTTTTAAAGCCAGTTACGCTAACCGCTTTTACTGCATCCTCTGGCAAAGAGTTCCAGAGCTTAACTGTTCATTGAGTGAAAAAATATTTCCTCCTATTTGTTTTAAAAGTATTTTCATGTAACTTCTTTGAGTGTCCCCTGGTCTTTGTACTTTTGGAACAAGTAAAAAAAATCAATTTACTTCTACTCCTTCCACACCACTCAGGATTTTGTAGACCTCAATCATATCTCCCCTCATCTGTCTCTTTTTCATGCTGAAGAGCCTTAATCTCATATGACAGGAGTTCCATCCCCTTTATCATTTTGATTGCTCTTCTTTGAACCTTTTCTAATTCTGCTGTATTTGTTTTTAGATACGGCGACCAGAACTGAATGTAATACTCAATGTGAGGTCGCACCATTCAGCAATACACATGCATTATAGTATTTTCGGTCTTATTCACCATCCTTTTCCTAATAATTCCTAGCATCGTGTTTGCTTTTATGGCCACTGCCACACATTGAGCAGAAGATTTCAGCATATTATCTACAACAACACCTAGATCTTTTTCTTGGTTGCTGACCCCCAAGGTGGACCCTAGCATCAGGTAACTATGATTCAGATTATTCTTTCCAGTGTGCATCACCTTGCATTTGTCCACATTAAATTTTATCTGCCATTTGGATGCCCAATTTCCTAAGGTCTTTCTGCAATATTTCACAGTCTGTACCTGTTTTAACATCCTTGAATAGTTTTGTGTCATCTGCAAATTTAATCATCTCACCCGTCATTCCAATATTCATATCATTTATAAATATGTTACATAGCACCAGTCCCAGTATTGATCCCTGTGGCACTCCAAAGTTCACCCTCCTCCATTGAGACAAATGACCATTTAACGTTGCCCTCTGTTTTCTGTCCAATAACCAGTTCCTAATCCACACCAGAAAATTTCCTCTTTAATTTTCTCGTGTCTTTCATGAGGAACTTTATCAAAAAGCTTTCTGAAAATCTAGATACACTACATCAATCGGCTCACCTTTATCCTGTGTTTTGAACTAGGGATAGACGTTCTGTGTACTGATCATTCAGAGGAACTGCTTGCTCTTGCCTCAGGAAAGTGTTATAAGTATCTGGGAATCTTCTGGCTGGACTCCCCTGTGAGAAGTTCAGGAAAACAGCTAGACGGGTTCCAGAGAGTATATATGACAGAAGTTTCAGCGTGCAAAGCTGCCATATGGAAGGTAGAGCTCTAGTGTCAGTGGAGGTGGGATGCTGTCTAAGGCACATTCTAATATAGAAGTGGAAAGTACAGGACTGGAAAAGAGATGCTGCTCCTGATGAAATAGGCCACAAGAGGCTGAGCAGCACCATTATTTTTCCAAATAATTTTATTTATTATCATAATAATCAGAACAATAACAATGCAGCAAATCAAAAATACATCGAATAAAGGACATTATAAATTGTACAAGCATTTTCAGGAAGGCTATAAGATACAACCATTTTTAACCCATTGACTGATGAAGCCAGAGAAACTGGCGATTACTTCTGTCCTCCACTAGTAAGTGCTGGGATGGGGGGAGGGAGAGAGTTTGAAGGGGTGGGTGAATAGACTGGTGGAGAGAGCCAAGGCTTTGAGAGGAAGCAGGAGAGGAGAGGAGAAGCAAGATCCCTACTGGGGAAAGCAGGGGATACAACATATTATCTGCCTGATGAGCAACCCAGAGAGGACCATGACCCAAAGATGCGAGTGCAATAGTACACAGTTTTATATCAGATGTCGAAAATGCATAAGGTCAGGAGGTGCATGAGAGGATCATATGAGAGGAGTTGTGCTAGTGCAAAGGCATTAGACAAAAACTGAAGAATCCAAGAAGTCAAGGATTTCACCCTTAACTGAAAGAGTCAGAGAACAGTGGGAATCAATTCATTCCTTCTAGGGTTTTAGAGGAGATTCAAGAGAAAAGAGATGCTTGAAGGAATCTTAAGGGAAGAATTTCCTCAAATGGAGAGTGTTCCATTGGACAAGGAGTCTGAAAGGATCTTTTTTTTTTGGTTGTCACTACCTTTAGACTGAGTTAGCAGAGGAACTTGTACTTATAATTTTATTTCACCCAGTTCATGTGTGATTGGTTGAAGAGACAGAGGAGGTAAAAAGCATCAAGTTCAGGTGTAAGGCCTTAACTCTTCCCCTTGCCAATCAGGATAAAATAAAACAAAATAAAACTCTCACTGGCCCCATAGTACAGCTAAGGCAGAGCTGGGAGCTACCTGGTTAGCAGCAATATGTGGAAGGACATTTTTGATATGACATATAAATCCAACTTTGGACGTTTTGCTGAAAACATCCCAAAATCTAGCTGCAAACATGGCCATTTTCAAACCGGAAAAAGTCTTATCTTTTTGTTTGAAAATGATCATTTCCTAGACATTTTTAGATGTTTTGGACTAGATTCTATATATGGCACCTAAAAAGTTGGGGCTGAAATCATTGCCAACTAAGAATATAATATAATTGCCGCCTAGATTGTAGAAAAGAACCTGCTGGTCCTCAGCTCAGAGCCCTTTTCCTCTGTTGTCCCACTTCCTTAGGGATCTTTCCACTCAAAACCCGGCTCCCTGGGGAGACAGGCTGTTTCCAGCACCTTTCAATTTACAGCAAGGCTTTTAAACACAGTTCCACTTGCAGCCGGGCCTTTCCAAACACAGCCCTAAATGTAGCCTGGCCTTCCAAACACAGTCTCAAAAAGTAGCAAGGCTTTTAAACACAGTTCCACTTGCAGCAGGGCTTTTCCAAACACAGCCCTAAATGTAGCCTGGCTTTTCAAACACAGTCTCAAAAAGTAGCAAGGCCTTTAAACACAGTTCCACTTGCAGCAGGGCTTTTCCAAACCCAGCCCTAAATGTAGCCAGGCTTTTCAAACACAGTATCACAAAGTAGCAAGGTTTTTAAACACAGTTCCACTTGCAGCAGGGCCTTTCCAAACACAGCCCTAAATGTAGCCTGGCTTTTCAAACACAGTCTCAAAAAGTAGCAAGGCCTTTAAACACAGTTCCACTTGCAGCAGGGCTTTTCCAAACACCGCCCTAAATGTAGCCAGGCTTTTCAAACACAGTATCACAAAGTAGCAAGGTTTTTAAACACAGTTCCACTTGCAGCAGGGCTTTTCCAAACACAGCCCTAAAGGTAGCCAGGCTTTTCAAATACAGTATCACAAAGTAGCAAGGCTTTGCGCGGGCTCAAAGCCTCCGGGTCCCATCCTCTTGGTCAGCCTTTTCTCCTGACCTCCTCCCGCTTGACCCGGACAGCACCCTATACCTCCTGCCCTGACTGAGTCAGAGCCAACAGCTCCATCGGTTCCTCAGGGACCTCCTCTGGCTCTCCTTGTTCCATTGCCTCTGGCTCCTCTCCTCCCCTCTCCTCTGGAGCCCAGTCCATTTTCTCCTCTTCCCTCCCCCCCTCCAGCTGATTCCCTTTTCCCTCATTAACCGGGTTCTGGGGTTGTTCTTTCTCCGCCCCTTTTTTCCACCACCACCTTTTCCACCAGGGTAGAGCTTCAGCTTTCTCTCTTTTTGGTTGGCCCCCTTTTTGAGCCTCTGGGAGGTGCACCCTATTTCTCCCCCTTACCAGGTGCTCTCCTGGGGCTTTCTGGGACTTGTAGTGTTCTACTCTTATGTCCCTTTTTGGCAGGATCGGAACCCCCACCGTGTCATCTTTCCCTTTTTGGTAGCTGGGGTTCCTCCCCACCCCCTTTCTTTCTCCAGACTCCTTACCATACTCCTTACAAGATTTAGGCACCAGTTATAGAATATGCTAGTTAATATCTCAGCGCCTAAAACTATGCACATCCATTTACACCAACAAAAACATGGCATAAATCCCGGTGCGTAGATTTACGCGGACTGGGCTATGTGCTATAACTATGCATGCAAATTTCAGAACGCCCACAAAATGCACATTTCCCCACCCATAACCATACCCTTCTTGCCTGGGTGCATTAGAAGTTTGGCACATTTCATTACAGAATATGTGTAGCAAACTGTGTATGTAAATTCTAATCAGTGCCAATTAGTGCTCATTATTACTTGTTAAGAGCTGTTATAATATTATAATTTCTTCTTCCTTTATTTGTCTTTTACAGTTAAACTAATGGACATTCCGTATGCTCTCAATATTTATTCAATGGTTTGGAATAATCCGACAATTTTAATTAATAAAAAACCTATTCTTTGGAAGGAATAGATGAATAAAGGAATTTGGTACCTTGATCAGATCTTGCTTGATAATAAATTGAAATCTTTCTCAATGCTACCAACACAATTTGGTTTGTATTCAAATCAACAATATCAGTGGTTACAGTTACAACACTTTATGGTGTCTAACCATTATCCCAGTTCATTATGTACTATCCAACCTTCCATATATCAATTTATCATCACAGTTCACCAAAAAGGGCATGTGGCATCTCAACTTTATTCATTTCTAATTCCATTAACTTTAAAGGAAAAGATCGGTCTGCATTCAGTATGGGAATCTGATTTACAATGTTCATTTGCTGACCATGAATGGCATACTTTTTGGGCTAAAACAAGCAAACCCATTGCTTCATCGACCTTCCTTCAGTCTCTCTTTTTTCTGCATCACAGAGTCTTATGGACTCCTCAAAAAATGAAGATTGCAGGTTTGTTGAAAGATAATTTGTGTTGGTCATGTAAGGAACATCAAGGGACTCTTCTCCATTTACTTTTGAATGCTATAATACTAACTGATTTTGGTCCAAAGTATAGCAAATTCTCTCCTATTTAATTTCACTGAAATTCTAACTCCTTCAAAGATAATATTTGGGTTAATAACATTGGATCACTCTTTGGATGGGTATGACTCTAAACGTTTTTACACTTTTATAGCAATAACTCTCAAATATATATTATCCAACTGGAAGAATAATTCACAACTTAATATGCATTTTTGGTGGAATAATGTTTTACAAATTCATAAATATTGTACGGCCAAGATTGGTCATTTACAGATGTCTCATCATAAAGTTTGGTTAACATTGCAGCAATATTTGGAATCAAATTCTACTAGTTAGCCATCTGAGCACAATATTATGATTCCCCTTTTCACCCTTTCTTCCCTTTCTTAATTTTCCCCTCCTTCCCTAGTCTTTCCTTTTAAGTTATCATTTCTTTTTATACAACTTCCATTTTTGTATACCTGTTGTATACTTACTTCGAATTTTTGACCTTTGACAGTAATCTAGTTATATATTTGTTCTCATATGGTTCTTCTACTGGTATGGAAGTTTACTATATTCTGTACTGTATTTGGATGGATGTTTTATTTAAAATTAATAAAAAAAATAATGAACTTAAAAACACACAAAAAATATTCAGATTAACTTGTTAAACCAATCAAGTTATGTGTGTTGTTATAGAATCTGTGCCGATTTTGGTGCGGATCTCTAGGCGTATTATATAGAATCCAGGGGTTTGTGCTGAGTGTATTTTTTTTTGGGGGGGGGGAGGAGGACCATTGTCGTGGAAAAAACTCCAAGGGAAAAACGCACAAAAACAAGTCATTGGGATGTCTGGGGTCCATCATTCTTAGTAGACTGACACCTCAGACATCCCAGCAGAGCAGTGGGGGCACCCTAGGGGGCACTGCGGTGGACATCACATAAAGGGTCCCAGGTACACATCTCACCATTACCCCCTTATATTGTATGGTGAGCCCTCCAAAACCCACCAAAAACCTTCTGTACCCAACTGTACACCACTACAATAGACCTTATGTCTGCAAGTGTCACCTTTATATGAGTACAGTAGGTTTTTGGTGGATAACAGAGTGGGATATGGGCCTGGGTCCCCTTCTCTACAGTCCACTGCACCTACCACTAGGCTACTCCAGGGACTTGCTTGCTGCTCTAATAGGACTGGTCATATCAGCTGAAGCTGTTATTGAGGCTGGTATGTACTGTCACATCTTTGGGAGGAGGGGGCAGGAGATCAGTAACTACTGGGGGTGTAAGGTGGGGTCATGCTCTAATCCCTCCAGTAGTCATCTGGTCATTTGGGGCACCATTTATGACTTGGTCATTATTACAGCAGGTCTAGACAAAAAAAAAATCAAATTTTAGCCCTGGACGTTTTTTCTTTGTTCCATTATGGTAGAAAAAGGTCCAAGTGTTAGAAATGTAGAGGCGTAGCCAGGTTTTGATCTCAGGGGGAGCAGACTTTTATAAGATAGGCGCCGGTTGGTGTCAGCTACACAGCAGTGTCTGTGTTGTTGCTCAGGGGCTGTAGCGGGCACTGATTAATACAGGCTATCTCTGTTGCGCCCTGCCCACAAGGAAACAGTAAGTTACATCAAGAGGCAGGATGCAGAAGAGATCCCTGGACTGGCCAGAGCAGGCAACCTGTCTTCTTAACTACAAAGTAAAAATATTCAAATCGTGACCATCACCTTAGGAATAGCACACACATCCCTTCCAGTGCTAGACACCTTGTTTAAATCAGATGGGCGTTTGTTTGTGTGGTGATTCTACAGGATGTGAAGAACACTAGTCCTGAGCATTTTTATTTTGGTGGCCCTTGCCCCAGAGCCTACTTTCAAATAGGGCTAGACATTGTGTGAAATAACATAAACCCCTGCAAAAAGACACCCAAAACCTATACTGAAAACTTACCACACCATAACAGCCCTAATGTACCTATGAAAAGACAGTGCTATAAATATTACAGTGGGACCTAGAGAAGTGTTTCCCTAGGTGGTCCCGGAGTACCCCCTTGCCATTCAGGTTTTCAGGTTCTCCACAATGAATCTGCATGAAAACGATTTGCATGTAATGGAGGCAGTATATACAAATCAATGCCATGCATATTTATTGTGGATTGCCTGAAAACCTGACTGGCAATGGGGTACTCCAGGATCAACTTGGGAAACACTGCCCTAGAACACAAAACTTACCACACCATAAAAAGCCCTAACCCACCTATGAACATAAAGTGCTGTATATATTACACTGGGCTCTAGAGCACCAATTAACCTACTATTGGGAAACTGGAACAAGCTGCACTGTTACACATTCTTACACAGATGCTATGTGCTAGCAGAATCCTTCACCTCAGGCACACATGCAGAACATGGACAGACCCTTATCTATATAAGTAATCATACTGGATCAGACCAATGGTCCATCTAGCCGAGTATCCTGTTTCCAACAGTGGCCAACCCAGGTCACAAGCACCTGACAGAAACTCAAATTGTGACAATATTCCAATCTAATACAGAATAGGGAGCCACAAAAAAAATAAAAAAAATAATTAAAAACAAACAAAAAAAACCCAAACAAAAGAAACCACCACCAACAACAACAACAAAAATTGAAATAGAAAAACCCCTCCTCTCTGCCCAAGGAAGCCAGACTCTATAAATAGTGCAATACTGGTAAAAAAAACAAAACAAAAACATAAATGCATTTTCTCCTGTACTTTGCAAACTAAAAATACAAAAAATGTACATTTTACAAAGCAGGTATATCTCAGTCCTTACAAAGTATTACATAAAATATTTTTTCTACCTTTGTTGTCTGGGAATTTGGCTGGTCCCTGCCTTTTTTTCCATGTTCCATGGGTCAACCTTACAAATTATTTTCCAGGTTGGCCTTTCCATTTCTTCTCTTGCCTCTTGTCTTCTTCCTTTCCTTCTCTACATCTATTGGCACTGATCTTGCATTTTATGTCCCCACTATCAAATAGCTGTGTATAGAGCTGCCAAGTGATCCAGTTCCAGAAGGGAGATTTTTCAACCAGTCCTAGTGTGAACTCACATCCCAAATTCATGTGGGATTTGCAGTCCCTGATTCTACCCATCAAAATCTGTGCTGCAGTACATCCAAAATGACTTAAGAAAATGCACTCAGACCCCTGCAGGGTTACTAATTTGAAGGTATCGGAGGTATGCATTTTTCAAATACTATCATATTCCTAATATCAAATTGAAAATAAAATACCTTTTTCTACTGTTTTCTACTCTGTGACCCTACCTCCTCCCCCTTTAAGTAGTGCCTTCTCTGCTCCCCTTTCCAGCAGTGCCCTGTGTCCCTATTTCTTTCCCCCCTTTCCAGTAGTGCCCCTGTGTCCCTATCCCCCTCCTTTTCAGTAGAGCACCTATCTCTCCCCCTTTTCAGTAGTGCCCCTGTGTCCCCATTTCTTCATTCTCCAGCACTGCCTCTTAGTGTTTCAATGCCCCTACCCTCTCCCTGCCCAGTATTGACTCTGTATCCTTCTCCATCCCTGTCCAACATTTACTATATCCTTCTCTCTCCCCATGTTAACCTTTTTCCCTGTCTCTTTCAGCGCTCCCCAGTGTTTCATTTGGAGGGCCTGGTTATAGGGACACTCTAGCACATATTATATTTGTGCAGAGATTTTTTTTTCTCCTGGTCAAGGCTACTAAAACAGACATCATGTTATGAGAACCAGGTACTCAACATTCAGAGTTTCTCTCTATTTATTTATTACATTTATACCCTACATTAAACGTGAATTAGGTTGAAACAAAACAGAATAATCCATTTGTGTACCTAAAAGGTAAACTACAAAACAGATGAAAATGTGATTTTATGTGCCTCAATGAAAGAAGAGTTTGATTCTGCTTCCATTTAATTTCAATATATTCTATCTTCCCGTGGCAGATTACAACAACAGTTAAGATGATGAACCCATCAGAAAACAGGATATTCTCACTGAAATCTCGATATCTGTATTGTATAGAAGCACAGTGAAGAAAAATCAAACTATAGAGTTTATAATTGCGGTTTCTACCAGCTACAATAATTTTTGAAGCTGTTTTAGTGATATTCAATTGTTACTACATCTACATTTCTCCTCCAGCTTCCAAGGCACTGCCTATCCAACTGAAACAACTTTAGACTTGTTACAGACGTGGACCAACAATAAAGAATGACAACATGGATACACCACTGCTCATACGTTTGGCTTGCTTTGTTTCGTGTGAACGGCAATGACGGCTGCACGGGGGAGTGGAAACAAATCAACTAAACTGGCTTCCATGCTTACAGTGGACTAGATGGCTCACTTCCACTCCTGTCTATTAAGCTTTTTCTCCCTTCTCCACCCCCTACCCACCGACCGACCGACTTCCTTGGCCAGCTTTTTCTCCCTTCTCCACCCCCCACCTCCCTCTCTTCAGCCTGCTCTCTCTCGTCTGCATGATTATTTTTACTTCCCTGAAGCCTTCTCCTTCCTGCTGCACCGGCGATTCACAGGCAGCTGTTTGCCAGCGTCGGGGCCTCTCCTCAGGTGCGTCCCGCCTACTCTAAGCAACTTCCTGTTTTCCGCAGAGGTGGGATGCACCTGAGGAGAGGCCCCCGATGCTGGCAAACAGCTGACTGTATCAATCGCCAGTGCCGGAGGGAGAAGACTTCAGGGCAGTAAGAATGATCACGCGCTGTGGATGGGAGAGAGAGTGGGCAGGAGAAGAAACAGGAGAAAAACAGATGCAAGACTCGTGTAGGAGGGGGGAGAGAAAGATTTTGCATGTGGTGCATAGGCACCATTTTTTTCAAAATATTTGTTTAGGGGAGGGACCGCTCCCCCTGCACCCCCTGCACGCCACTGCAGAAATGCTCAAATTATGCTCCCGCACACCCCCTTGTGATTTGAATGCACTTCAAATGAACTACATAGAAAATTTCTTAAAATGGGTTTTAAAATAGTGATCTGGATGTTTCTAAAAGAAAAACATCCATCTGCTGCTTTGTGCTATTTTTGGACGTCTTTCTGTTTCAAAAATGAGCCCCTTGGTCCGCTAATCGGGTAGCCATCTGGATAAAGTTAGGTCAGTAAAATGGCTGTCCACACTTTACCTGGGTTTTTATCCAGTGATATTCAGACTGGTACCTGAATAAACACCAGTGGCCACTTTATACCAGACTAGTAAAAAAAGCCTGTTTCTGACACAAATGAAACGGGCGCTAGCAAGGTTTTCCTCAGAGTGTGTATGTTTGAGAGAGTGTGTGAGAGTGACTGTGTGAGAGAGAGAGAGAGTGAATGTGTGTGTGTGACAGAAAGAGAGTGAGTATGGGTGTGAGTGTGTCTGTGAGAGAGTGTGTGTGTGAGAATAAGAGTGTTTGCGAGTGCGTATGTGAGCCACAGTGAGTGTGAGAGAGTGTGTTTCACACAGATACAGTGTGTGTGTGAGAGTGTTTGTGTGAGACAGATAGAGTGTGAGAGAGTGTGTGTGCGATACACAGACTATCTGTGAGAGTGTATGAGCTCGAGAGAGTGTTTGAGAGTGACTGTGTGACACATAGAGAGTGAATGTGATACAGTGTGAGACATAGAATGGTGACTCATTCAGAAGTGGGAGACAGAAGCACGAATGCCTCAAGGCTTATGACCACGCAGTCAGCTTCAGAACGTTGGAGGTGCTTTTTATTATATAGGATATACTCAGCTGGTTTCAAGGTATGACCTGGAGCTGAATTTTTGAGTATAAAAAGCCCACACTACCCAGCATTTAAAAAAATGCTGACCATCACAAGCTGAATGTTTAACAGGATCATTAGCAATAGCAAATATTCTAATAATGTAATTTCTTTTATAGGCTATCACAGTGTTTCATAACCTAGTTCTGGAAGTACACCTACCCAGTCTGATTTTTCAGGATAGCCACAATGAATATGCATGAGATTTGCATACAGTGGGTGTGTGATTTACGCAAATCTATCTTGTACATTTTTATTATAGAGATCCTGAAAACCAGACTGCGTAGTTGTGCTGCCAGGACACCAGATATAACAGATGTGACATGTAGCATTCACACTTAGTATGAGCAGTGATCAATCTATAGTCAAAAGATAGAATGTGCATGGCTTCTGAGCACTGATCACTATTCATAATAAGCTTTCCTAAGAGCACAGAACATCTGCAGTGTGTAAGGACACAGAGCTGAAAAAGTACCTTGTATGCCATGTAAACAGAAATCTGACTGAAGGTTCAGGGAACCATAACTTCAGAATACATCCATGTACAAAGATATTAGGTGACTTGTTTGGAAGGAAAGTTCAGTACAAAAACAGTTTTAAATAGGTAACTGACATATCTTTACCAGATATCTGTATTGTGAAAAATGAAATTAGAATAGTAAGTGCTCAAACAGCCATATTGAAATATTTGAAACTGCCTTGATATTACAGATGTATTAAGCCAAGCTATAAATCCAATTAGATAAATATCAGTAGCCATTTTGTTTTTCAAGGCTAAAATGGAAGTATCTATGTATTTATATTTCATCAATACCATGTTACCTAGACATATGCTAAAGCACATACTTGTTTCAAAAAAGAGTGGTTTTCTGCTGTGTTGTATAGGAGATGTCACTTGTTATGATTGGTGATAATCCTGAAGTAGAACCTTTCAAACGGTTTAAATACGAATATCTACTCAAGATGGAGCTAAAATAAATAGGTGTATATTAACGACGTGGTGTATTTTAAATGTTTTATGTAGGAAATACGACAGCAGTGCTGCTTTAAAATCCTCTACAAACTGTTCCCAGTGTGAAAAAAAAGCTCAGTTGTTTATCTTCTCCCTAAGCTCTGAGGCAATAGCTACAGCCTTGAAGAAAACATCGATTTGCAACAGTTCTTTAGGGGAATAAGTAAAGTAAATTGCAGTAACTCATGGTGTTTCATCATTTCTCTGTTCTCCCTTCTCTTCACATTTTCCAGCAGAAGAACACCATTAGAAATCAAGAGGCAGAGTACCAAACCAGGCACTCACTGCCAGACAGGGAAAGTAAAAGCAGTAGAGAAGCTGGAAATGGTATATGTTTACAAGGAGCAGTTCTTTTTGGACTTTCAGAATTACATGACTTTCTATTATAATAAGATGCCCACTAAAAGCGCTAATAAAAATGCCTATTGTATAAAGGAATGTCCAGTGCTGTACCCCAACTTTGGCCTCAAGCCCACCCAAAATTTCTTCTCCTTTAGTTCAGCTGGTGGAGATCCCCAAGCTCTTCCAGCCAAACACCTCCTTCCCACTAAAAGAACATACATCTTATGTGGCCACCAGCACTGTCCCTGAGCTGCTACTGCCAGCCGCAGGCCCTCCACCCCCCCCCCCCCCCCACACACACACGCAAATGCTCAGGGACAGTGCCAGCGGCCGCTAAGATGTAAGTTCTTTTGACGGGGAGGAGTTCTTCAGTTGGCGAGGCTTGGGGATCCATTCCAGCACACGTATTTCATTTACTTTGTGGGGTGCGGGAATTCAATTTGAGTTTTGCTTTAGTTGGAGTGGTGGAGATGACATTTTTGGGCCTTGGTCTCAGGCCCACCCTAAATCAGCTATCTACCTACACTTCTGATGTAGGCACCTACTTCTCTTTATAAAATACTAGCATAACTGATGTTAGATGAGCCTAGGGCTGGTGTAAATACCTATGCCTAGCTGTTAGTAAGAATGTGTTTGAACGACAGCCATACTTTTACCCTGGTCAATATTTTGTGAGGCCATTGAAGCACATACATGATTACTTATACATGTAAGTGACTAAAATGGCATTTGCGTGAAGTTAGCATCTAAAACTAGGTGCCATTTGTAAAATTATCCACTTAGTGGTAAAAAAAGGAGACTGATTTGGTAAGGAAGAGATGGGTTAAGTCCTGATGGGTTTGGTTAGGGAATGAAGAGCATTGCTAAGGAGTGATAGGTGTTGATGAGTGTAGCTAAGATGTTTTGCATGTATCTAGGCTTTCAGAGATTTACAAAATTGTCGATTCTCATCCTGGAGATCCGTTTGTTTCCACTGATGATTCAAATGCAGGAGGAGGATCAGATAAGGTGAAAATGCTGAGAGACTGAACAGTTTATGAGAGTTGCACATTGTGGGGGTGATTTCAACAGACATTTCCAAGAGCAAAACAGAAATAGTCTAAACCATATGCACGTAAACTTTTGTGCATCTATGCACATGTGCATAGATGTGGAACGTCATTTTAGAAACACATCCCACTCAAAATAAGGATGTCCAGATTTGTACATCACCGGTGGTGCTAGAATTTTAGAACAGGATTTGCCGATGTACAGCATGTTCTAAAATACATGAGAAATGGACATCCATATGCTGGTTATGTCCAGCATGAGCATCCATTTTGCAAACTGAAATATCCAAACTATGAGTGGGGCAAAACAAGAGACATGGACATCATTGTGGCAGCATAGGAATGTCCATGTTATAAAATGGGCACATAGAAGTCCATTTGGAGTGCAGGTGTAACCCAAGAACCAGGATACCCAGGTTCAGATTCCACTGCAGTCACTTTAACCCCCCCCCCCCCCATCACATTAGGTACGAACTTAGGGATGTGTTTAAGAAGCAGCGCTAGCGCTGACACGGCCCATTCAAAGTGGGCACTAGCCCTTACCACCTTACCACCTAAATAATGGGTCATGGTAGGGGCTCATGCACTAATAGCACGCACTAATGGGAAAATTAGCGCATGTCCTTTAACACTAAACACAGGAACATTGGCCATTTTACCCCTTCAGTAAAAATGGCTTTAGAATGTGGGAATGACCCACCTAAGGACGCACTATGGCCACTTTCTACCACAGTTTGGTAAGAGGGCCCTTAAAAGTCAATAACCAGAGCCAGCAATGTCATCAGCCAGTCTATTCCAGACAAGTTAATTTAAGGGGAGAAGGCATCAGTAAATAAAAATGTTTTTAAAATTAGACTTGAAATTTATTAAGGATTGTTCCATCCTGAGGTGAGTAGGTAAAGCATTCCATAAAGTGGGACCAATGACACTGAAAATCCTAGTACTGACGAAGTCATAACAAAAGTTGTTGAAATGAAGGGACAGCTAGTAAGTTTTCTTGGGAGGACTGGAGGGCACTGGAGGGACAGTATGGAATGAGTGCTCAGAAAAGGAATAGAAGGGTTCCAGAACGGTGAACTTTATACACAATTCCCCCCCCCAAAAAAAGGTTCCAAAAAACAACCACCACTGTCACATAACTAAAAACCTCAAAGAAAAAAAGTGGATGAGAAAAAATGGAGTATGAAACCCTAGCAAACAATAAAGCTGTAGTCTCACCATATATCTTCCAGCATTCACAACTTACGGAATTTTGGCTGCCCCACCTACTTCCAGGGTTGTCACATTCAAATACTAGTTGCCAAAACCCTCAACACATCTAAGTAAAAACAAAAATAAGAAAATATTTTAAAATGGGTATCCTACTGATAAAAATATATATGAAATTAAATAATTAAGGGAAAGGGGATGGGATTTGATATACTGTATTTCTCTGGTTACAGTGAAAGTGGTTTATATTTTATATTCAAGTTCTTATTTTGTACCAGAGTCAATGGGAGCTGTAGTGGGAATTGGACCCAGGTATCCTGGCTCTCAGGCCATTGCACTGGCCATTAGGCTACTCCTCCACTTCTACTTTGCCCAGCATTACACTACTGTCATTATATACATTACCCTCCCTGTGACCAGGATACTCAAGCCAGCAATGATTGCCTTGTCTATACTTGCTGTTGCACTGAAAGCTCTAAGGTTCTTACAAAATATTTTGGATTTGAATATAACCTAAGCTCTGCAAATATTATCCAAATCAGTCTTTTTCAAGGCTTGCGATATAAAAACAGAGAAGGCTGTGGCATGCTAAGCAGTTTGTGTTATACAGTGCTTTTTTTGTACCGGTACGGCGTACCAGCACCTTTTTTGTGAGGTCCGGTGGTGTGCTGGAACTGGCTCGCACCGGCTCGCAAGAGCCAGTTGTTCTTCAGGGCGAGCCGGCTTTCCTCCCTCTCTCCCCCGAGCTACAGGGTCCCAGTCATACCTGAAGAAGGCAACCACCCAGGTTGTCCAGTGGATTCTTCAGGGCAGGCAGGAAAGATCCCCAGTCTTGCCTGCCCACTGCCAGCGCTGACCCTCCCCCGCTGCCGGATCGCTCTTTAAAAATGGCTGTGACACTTCCAGCGGCGGCCTCGCGAGAGTTCTGCATGGGTGCATGGAGGGGAGGGAAGGGGAGAGAAGAGAGTCGGTGGACATGGGTGGATGGAGGGGAGGGCAGGGGAGGGTTGCTGGACATGGGTGGATGGAGGAGAGGGAAGGGAGAGAGAAGAAATGCTGGACATGGGTGGATGGAGGGGAGGGCGGGGGAGAGGAGGGTTGCTGGAAATGGGTGGATAGAGAGGAGGGCTGCTGGACATGGGTGGATAGAGGAGAGGGAAGGGAGAGAGAAGAAATGCTGGACATGGATGGAGGGGAGGGAAGAGTGAGGAAGGTTCATGTGGAACAGATATATTAGGGGGGGGGGGGGGGGTTCTAAAGAGTGAAGAATGAAAGAAGAATGTTTCTCTTTATTCCCGTAGGGAAAGAATGTAGTCCTTCAGCTATATGGTAAGCCATATTGTAGAAACTATTTAGCATCATATCTATGTTAGTTGGATGCTCTAATGTATGCTTATTAGGTGTATCATTAGTATAATGCTAAGATTGTTTTATATCTCTAGTATTTGAATTGCAGTGCTGTTAAGTGTGCATATTTTTGATGCTGTTTCATGGTAATTCTATTATTAGGTTTCAGTTTGCTGTTTTCAAGTTTACCTCATTTATTGTATTTAGTTTATTCTTGGTTATTTTACTATTGTTATGCTGATAACAAAATTATATGTTTTATGTTAAATTGTACCTGCTGTACACTGCCTTGGGTGAATCTCTTCATAAAAGTGGTTAATAAATACCTATAAATACATAAATAACAAATAGGAGGGAAAGGGACGGGGTTCGTGATCCCCAAGGTATTGTGTTGCTGGGGTGTCTCTTGGAAGGGAGAAGGAAGTCTCTTCCTGCCAGCTGGGGAGAAGGACTGACTCTCACAGTATATTGGTAATGAATAGAAATAAAACAAAACAAAGATATGAAAATAAAGTTGCACCTTTTAATGGGCTAACTTAATACCTTCAATCTCAAAAATGTATTGTCCAATAAAAAAGGTATCACCTTATTTTCCTGTCTTTTGTTTTATTTTTATGTATTGCCTTTAAAGTGGAGTAACATGATAATCATACTACTGTATCAAAGTATATTGTAAGGAATTTGGGAGCAAGGAGCAGTTTTCAGGACAGTGGCGTAGCCAGACCTGAGATTTTGGGTGGGCCCAGAGCTAATATGGGTGGGCACGCACTGTCTATATAAGTATGAGCAGTGCCTCTTGGGATCCTACAAAATAATGCCTTAGAATTCACTTGATGATGGATTTCTAAGTAGTCTGCCCAAAAGCTGCCCTGCATCAGTATAACCACATACATACTTAATGGAAAAATTTGATATTTTTAAATATAATTACATTATCCCACAATCGCTCCACTGCAAAATGCTATACACAAACTTGTGCAAAAACACACTCATATCCTTACTAAACCATAACAGCACTAATTCCAAGGACAGGACGAGCTACAACCTTATGCTTGAAAAGGCAGAACTGTAATTACACTAGGCTCTAAAACACCAATACACTACCTCGTGAAAAAAAAAGCAAAACAAAAAGGGCTGCAAATACTACACGCTATCAGAATACTGCACCTTGATCACACATGAACAACACATGACACAACGGACATGACACAAGGAACTAGAAATCAAAAAATATGAAGGCAAAATACTGAACTGGAAAGTTAACTCAAGAAGTCAGACTCAGCATGCAGCAATACCAGAAAAATTGAAACTTACATGCAAAATATCACAGATGTACATTTCCAAAAGCTGACACATTCCAATTAATAAATTCTGAATAAAATACTTTTTTCTACCTTTGTTGTCTGATCTATTCGCTTTGGTCCCAATGTCTTCTGTTTCATGCAGTGTCTTCTTTCCATCTGATATTTTTTCTCTCACCATGTCCACCATCCTCTTGTGTCCTTATGTGTCCTGTCTACCATCTGTAGCCCTGTCCCTATCCTTCCTCAACTCAGCAGTTTTCCCTCCATCCATGTCCAGCATTTCTCCTCACTCCCCTCCATCCATGAGCATCTCCTTCCTTTGTCTTTCCTTCCCTCCATCCTTGTCCAACATTTTCCTCTGTTCCCTGGCTTCCACTCCATCCACATCCAGCATTTCTCCTCTCTTCCCTCCCCTCCATCCATGCGCATCTCCTCCCTGACTTCTCTCCCCTCCCTCCATCCAGCAACTCTCCATTCTCCCCTGCCCTCTCCTCCATCCATCCATATCCAGCAAATTTCCTCTCTCCTGCCCTCTCCTCCATCCACCCATATCCAGCAAATTTCCTCTCTCCCCTTTCCCCTCCATCCATGCATGCCCAGCAATTCTCCTCCTTCCCCTGCCCTCCGCTCCATGTCCAGCAACTCTCCATTCCCCTGCCTTCTCCTCCATCCAACTCCAGCAAATTTCCTCTCTCCCCTTTCCCCTCCATCCATGCCCAGCAATTCTCCTTCTTCCCCTACCCTCCGCCATATCCAGCAACTCTCCATTCCCCTGCCTTCTCCTCCATCCATCTCCAGCAAATTTCCTCTCCCCTTTCCCCTCCATCCATGCATGCCCAGCAATTCTCCTCCTTCCCCTGCCCTCCACTCCATGTCCAGCAACTCTCCATTCCCCTGCCTTCTCCTCCATCCATCTTCAGCAAATTTCCTCTCTCCCCTGTCCCCTCTAGCAATCCCTGTTGTCCAGCAATTATCCTCTCTCCCCTGCCCATCCTGTTTCTATCCATCCCCTTCCCCATTCTATCCAGCATCTCCCTCCCCCTCTCTCCCCCTTCACAGGTTTGCCTGCTTTAACTTGCCTGAACGGCGACGGCTGCGCAGGGGAATGGAATACATAGGCTGCTGGCTCACTTCCATTCCACTCCCCAAGTCACAGCGGTGAACGGGAGGCCCTAAAAGCAGCAAGCAACCAGGCTCGTCGACTCCATCTTTCCTTCGCTTCCTGCCCTCTCTGCGTGCGTCCCGCCTTCCTCTGATGTCATTTCCTTTCGAGCGGGCGGGATGCTGAGAGGGCAGGAAGCGAAGGAAGGACGGAGTCGACGAGCCTGGTTGCTTGCTGCTTTTAGGGCCATCCGTTCGCCGCTGTGGGTAAGAAAAAAATAACATCAGAGCTGCGATTGGCTCGCAGACTAGGACTGGGTGGGCCTGAGCCAAGAATGGGTGAGCCTGGGCCCACCCAGGCCCACCCATAGCTACGCCCCTGGTTCAGGAAAGTGAAAATCCTAACTAGGCAATAGGGAGAAGCCAAAAATCTGAGACCCTCTTCTTGAAGATATATTGTAGATCTTTGTCTGTGAAGGAGACATGAATTTCTCCATTTTGGGGGGTGGGGTTTAGAAAAGAAGCACCCCTTAGAGAAAGCAGTGGGATGCTGATGGCTTCTAGTATCTGCATTTTCAAGGAGCTTCAAGTGGATTATCTGTGAATTGTGGGTATTTATCTGCTTCAGTGGTGAATTGTCACTGAAGTCTTGAACTGTGGACTTTGTGCAAATTGTGTTTTTCTGTACTATTCTATTTTTTTTCTGTAGTGCTGTTTAATTTGTGGAATTTAGCAAAATTTGGTTTCAAACAGAAACCCAGCCTGGACTATTTTTTTTTTTTTTTTGGAGTAGAGTGAGAAGTGAACGATCCTTTAAGGCCAAGGCCTTCCAGCATCTGCTAGTCCCAATACAAAGAGCCCTTGTTTCCAGATACTGCTAAAAACCTAATTGCTACAGCCTCTAAAGATTTAGCTTTATCCTTAAGTAGAAAAAGGAGATCACATATAAAAGGGTTGTCTGTCCACTAAGGGGCAAAATAATTCTACAACGAAGGTACAAAAAGTTACAAAATTTGGCTTGCTGGAAGAAAATAGGAAAATCTCAGATGTGTTTGAAAACCAATAATATTGAGGCCATATTTTCAGAGACTGGCCACTCCCAAAAAAATCTCCACTGCTTTTCTATGCTCGGCCCCTTCTCCCCCACACCGACACCTCTCCACACATATGCCGTTCCCCCAATCACCGTCCTACATATTATCACTCAGACCTCTGCATCCCACACATAAACATTCACATAGTCACAAAGAAATCTAAGTTATTTGTGTCTGTGTGTTCTTCAACCTCTTGACTTTGCAAATAGAAAGAAAGCAAATGTTGTCTCGCCATCGGGAGCCCACTATTCATTGCTTGCTTTCCAACCTTTGAATTTACATCAGAATTGTTTGTGGTAACTAAACAAATTGGGATACTGCATCAGTTTCTCTCCCTCTCTCTTTCTCCATCTGCTGGTCTTGATCTGGGCTTTTTGAATGCTGCTCTCTCCAACTACCTCCTATACACTACCCAAAGCTTTACACAGACTCATACATATGCACATATACATCTGAGATTCATTGTTCATGTTTGTGTTTGTTCCCATTTCTCCAAATAGCACACCCTCCTCCTTAACTTTCCAAACAGAAAGAAAACAAAATTTGGGGCCCTTTTACTAAGCCACGCTGGCACCTAAACACGCCCAATCCATGCCAATTCGGAACTACTGCCCGGCTACTGAGTAGCCCATGCAGTAATTTAATTTTGTACGCGCTTCGCCTACATGCACCGGAAAATATATATATTTTTTTCTGGTGCACAGCACTAACTGGGCATTAATCAGCAATGTACGTGTGGAGACGATTACTGCAGGTTAACGCATGAGACCTTAGCACTAAGTGAATGGATGGCGGTAAGGTCTCAGGCCCAAAATGGATGCGTGCCAATTTTTTCTTTTGCACACGTCCATTCCCCCCCCCCCCAAAGGCCTTTTTTGCAGGCATGCTGAAAAAAGGACCTGCGCGCATCCAATACACACATCTACAACAGCACAGGCCATTTTTCGGCACACCTTAGTAAAAGGACCCCTTTGTTTACCACTGGTGAACCGACCCTTCTTTGTTTGTTTGCTTGCTTTCTAATGTTTGAATTTCTACCAGAGTGGATTGTGGTAACTGAACAAATTGGGATCCTGCATCATTTCTCCCCTGTCTGTTTTTGCTCTTTGGCTCTTGGCCACGCTGCTGATGCAGAGAGATTTGAAATGAGAATTATCTAATATTCTGCTGCCTGAAGCTGCATCTTATAAACACAGCAATCCTATCTGAGGCATCACACACATGCACTAACACAGAGACCCATATATATAAACAAGTTTATTTGAAGTACTTCCCAGGTGCATGTGTGTGTATGTCTGTGTGAAGCTTCAGGTAGGACTCTGGCTCCTATGAAAGGCAGTTAGAGGCAGCAGGAAGCTGAAAAGTACTTCCCCCTTCAGCATCTTGGCTCAGCCCTCTTCTAGAGCTGATTTTTCTTTCCATTGCAGTTTATTTATTTTATTTGGATTTGCTCACACCTTTTTCAGTAGTAGCTCAAGGTGAGTTACATTCAGGTATACTGTCCCTGGACGGCTAACAATCTAGGTTTGTACCTGAGGCAATCACAACAAGTAGCTTGGAACATGTTGCAACAATTGGAAAATAGCATAATGAGATATAGAGCTAATTCAGGGCCCCTTTCACCAAGCTGCGGCAAAAGGGGGCCTGCGTTGGCATCGGCACGTGTTTTACATGCACGCCAAGGCCCCCTTTTACCACAGCTGGTCAAACAGAAGTCTTGTTTTCCTACAGGAAATGGCCGTGCAGCAAGTAAAGCACTTGCCGCAGCCAATTTAGGGGGGAACCCTTACTGCCACCCATTGAGGTGGCGTTAAGAGCTCTCGCGTTAAGCCAGCAGCGCACGGCACTGCCCGATTACCACTGGGTACACTGTGGCGCTACAAAAATAAATAAATTTTTGTAGCGCTGGAAATGACGGTGCGCTCAGGGATGTGAAGTACTGTCGGGCTGCTGCGGTAGCCTGGTGGTTCTTCCTGTATAGCGAGTGGTAAGCCCGCATTGGGCTTACCACTGCTTAATAAAAGGAGCCTCAGTATGTAATATAAAGCTCCCACCAGTCTGTTCTACAAACATCACCCCCACCCAGGTAATCTGAATAAGTAGCACAAAAGGGGGGGGGGGAGCACACCAGAAGAAATAAATTTGCACTAACCCTTTATTTATGTATTAGGATTTATTTACCACCTTTTTGAATAAATTTACCAAGTAAAATTTGCAGTTATTGCAGCTTAACGCAGGACTTTTCTGCACAATAGCTGCAAATTTTACATGACAACTATTGGGAGTGGAACCAGCATTTTCATATGCAGGTCCCACATTAAAGTGCTAACTAGTTCACAGTACGTGGCCACAGTTAACGTAGAAACACTCCTAGTTAGGAGGCAGTAAGTGGTCCCACGTTAACTGGGCGCTAGCCAGTTAGCAGAATAAGTGCAGCACACTACCTGGCTAACACTTCCATGTCCAATTGTCTGCCCATGCCACACCCCCTAGCATGAAAACCACTTCACACCTGGGACACTGTACGTAAATTGCTAAACCCTTTATCGTGGTTATGTGCTAGCAGTTACTACACGGTAAGTTAGGTGCTTAACGCACTATAGTAAAAGGGCCGAGTGGAGGGGCATAATTGAACAGGGCACCCAAGTTGTCATGAGGGTGTCCTAGCATGACGGCCCCATAAAGGGGCAGGGCAACCCGTATTATTGAAACAAGATGGGCGTCCATCTTTCGTTTTGATAATACGGTCGGGGACGCCCAAATCATGAAATTTAGGTCGACCTTAGAGATGGTCGTCCTTAGGTCGTTTTTGAGATGGTCGTCCCCGGTTTCTGGCGATAATAGAAACCGAGGACGCCCATCTCAAAAACGACCATATGCAAGCTATTTGGTCATGGGAGGAGCCAACATTCATAGTGCTCTGGTCCTCCTCACATACCAGGACACCAACCGGGCACCCTAGGGGGCACTGCAGTGGACTTCTCAAATTGCTCCCAGGTGCACAGCTCCCTTACCTTCAGTGCTGAGCCCCCCAACCCCCCCCCAATACCCACTCCCCACAACTGTACAACACTACCATAGCCCTAAGGGGTGAAAGGGGGCACCTACATGTGGGTACAGTGGGTTTTGGGGGGGTTGGAGGGCTCAACATTTACCACCACAAGTGTAACAGGTAGGGGGGGATGAGCCTCTGTCCGCCTGCCTGAAGTGCACTGCACCCACTAAAAACTGCTCCAGGGACCTGCATACTGCTGTGATGGAGCTGGGTATGACATTTGAGGCTGGCATAGAAGCTGGCAAAAAATGTTTTTAAATTTTTTGGGGGTGGGAGGGGGGTTGGTGACCACTGGGGGAGTAAGAGGAGGTCATCCCCGATTCCCTCTGGTGGTCATCTGGTCAGTTCGGGCACCTTTTCGAGGCTTGGTTGTGAAAAAAAAAAAGGACCAAGTAAAGTCATCCAAATGCTTGTCAAGGACGCCCTTCTTTTTTCCATTATCAGCCGAGGACGCCCATCTCTAAATCACGCCCCAGTCCTGCACGCCCCCGTGAATTTTGGTCATCCCCGCGACGAAAAGCAGTTGACGCCCAAAATTGGCTTTCCATTATGCCGATTTGGGCGACCCTGAGAGCAGGATGCCCATCTCCTGATTTGTGTCGGAAGATGGGCGTCCTTCTCTTTCGAAAAGTCACCTGATAACACCCTGAACCCCAACTGGATTTCTAACCCCTGGCTCCACTTTGTGAAATACCTCATATACTCAGTGCCAGATAGTTCAGTCCATAAGTGCACAGGAGTAGTAGTAAAACCAAACAATGGGCCCCTTTTACCAAGCTGTGGCAAAAGGGGGCCAGCGCTGGTGTCAGTCCGTGTTTTATACGCACGCCGAGGCCCCCTTTTACCGCAACTGGTAAAAGGGAAGTCTCACCTTCCTGCAAGAAATGGCCATGGAGCAAGTAAAGCACTTGCCGTGCGGCCATTTACGGGGGGTGGGGAGGAGCCCTTATCACCACCCACTGAGGTGGCGGCAAGGGCTCCCACGTTAACCCAGCGGTAACCGGCAAAGCAGCACTGCCCGATTACTGCTGGGTACACTCCGGCACTACAAAAATAAATAAATTTTTGTAGCAACGGAAATGACAATGCACTAGAGATGTGAAGTTCTGTCGGGTTGCTGCAGTAGTCCAGCGGTAATTCCTGTATAATGAGCGGTTGGGCTTACCGCCGCTTAGTAAAAGGAGCCCAAATTGTGTGTGTGTGTGTTTAACCAACCACCACTTGGCCATCTTTCCTTACTGGACATATCTAAGGGCTTTGTGAAGGGGGAGATTATCTCTTAGCATCTGGGTCCTGAGAGGAGCATACCTTCAAGCCCCTAAGGAGGTGGAATGCTTTATGTGGGCTCAGGCTTTTGATCTCTGTCCAAATACTCTTCACTCATCTAAATGAGGTGAGATCCAGTCCAGGTTTTAGTTGCATACACAAAAATAGAGGTTTTACTGGGCGATTAAAAGCAGATAAAAACAAAATTATCTTGACAAAAATGATCGATAAAAATGTTTAGAATTGCTTGGAAACTTCTTCTGTCTCTTTGTTTGGGGACCCCTTTTTTCCAGGCTCTAGTCCAGAATTCTTCCTGTTCCACCTGTTTGGGCTTCTTTACCTTCTTTACTTGACTCTCTTTATCAGGAGCTCACTGTTTTAACCAGCAAGATACTTCACAGTTCCCCTTCTCTTTTATTCCTGACCATTAATACACCTCAGAGCATATCCTTATTCCATTCTCTTACTCTCTTCTTGAACTCAAGAGGGAACTCTGGATAGGTGCTCTCCCAGCACCTCTCTTTTCTGTCAGACTCCTTGAGCTTCCTGGTGAGCTGGATTATTATTCGTGTGGGTCCTTTCTATCTTCTTCCATTCCACACAGCACTTGAATGCCAGGCCTTTGAACTGGGTATTCCAGCTACTCTCCCCCTTGGTTATTCCATCCCATCTCCAGATCTCTTCCAAAGAGACACAATGAAGCTAGCGTGTTTATGTATATTTTCTAACTTGACATACCGCCTTTACTAAGTAAAAAGGTCAAAGCGGTTAACAATAAAGTCTAAAAACAGGAAAAGAGCATCAGTTTTGATAGTAAAGAACACAACCATACATAGAAGACACAGAAGAAAATGAATCTGGTGAAAATGGTGAGAGGGAATAGACAGAAAAAGGAAAGAAAAAAAGGGTACTCTGAGTGCAATCCCAACAGGAGCTGGCTAACTAAGACTAGGGTGTGGTGGTTCCAACCTTCTGAAACCTCATTTTCCAAATTTAAGAAAGGCACTGAAAACTTACAACTTTACCTTAGCCTTGCTACCTGCTCAACTGCTGAATCATTTTCATTTCCCTGCTCTGTTCTCACCATGTTTGGTGGTGCACTGCTTGCCTCATCCCTATGTTTTGTCTTGTTTGCTTTATGAGTTTCCTTTGGAGACTCAAAACATAAGCTGTAGGCATTTTACATAAGAAAAAAAAAAGAACAAAAAGTACTAAACCAAAATAGCATACAGTAAAACAAATCAGAAAAAATAAAACTGTCTAAAAAATCACTATACAGTACTGGGGTAATATTCCGCCTGTGGATTCCTAAAAGTTAATTGAGCACCATTCTAACTTGGGAGAACAAAACAGTGAGGAGATGGAGCCCACTTGCAGAACCAAAGAGACTTTATTACAACCAGTGTCTGAAGCACAGAGCAGTCCCTGTTTCAGCAAAAACAATAAAAAAGAACAGTTAATGGAGTAGTGTAGACACATGACACTTCTAACAAACAGAGGGAGTCGCAGAATGTCATACACAGGATTTATTCATCAACAACTAATGGACTCGACATGGAGCCGTGTTTTGGCGCTGAGGAGCGCTTGACTCAGGAGTCTGTAGTATTGAAGTGGTATAAAAAGAAACTGTGTTGACACGCAAGTCGAACAGCCTGAAGTGTTTATTGACAAAGCGTGAGCTGTGCTCCTGTCAAGTCAATTATTGTTGATGAATAAATCCTGAGTATGACATTCTGCAACTCCCTCATGTTTGTTGGAGGTGTTGGGTGTCTACACTACTCCCTTGATTGTTTTCCTATGTTCATAGTGTTCCTTTTTTCTCCACCTCGTTGGTTGATCTTCCTAGCAAAAACAATGCCTGCATCAGGGGCCTGTGCAATCTCACTAATGATGTGTTGCTGGTTCAATGTGGGAGAGAACACTGATTTAAAAGCCTCAATCAGCTGGCCTATGGTTTAGCTACACCGTGAAATTAGGATCAACCGCTAAACAATCGGGTCGCTCTGTTTGTGTTTTAGACACTGGTTATAATAAAGTCTGTTTGGTTCTGCAGGTGGGCTCCATCTCCTCACTTTTTTGCTCTCACTGACCTCGATCTTGGGGATTTTATCCTTTTTCACTTCAGGCTCGTTTAACTTGATGCATAATGTTAGAACAGCCTTTCTGCTCTCCTAACGTTGTGCTTAGCCAGTTAACACACCAAATATCCCTGCTAACCAGCTAAGTTGTGACTGTGCCCAAACTCTACCCACAAACTGCCTCTAACCTTGTCAGGAATGACTGAGTAGAGGCATTATTTAGTTGACCAGGCCTAAATTGGGCCAACTCATTTAAATTCAAACTCAATACTGAGAAAACGCATTGCCTTATACTCTCCTTTCCCTATAACAAATTCACGCCCCCAACATTAATCACTCCTGAGCTTGCCTTACCAATCTCTGAGCCCCTAAAAATATTAGGAGTGATTGTTGATAGAAACTTAACACTGGAGCAACAAACGAACTCTACAACCAGACAAATGTTCTTCTCTCTTTGGAAACTAAAACATATAAAACCTTATTTTCCTAGAGAAGTATGTTAAGGACCAGATCACTTTTAAAATTTGCATTCTGGTGCATAAAATCATCTACGGTGAAGCCCCAGCTTATATGGACACCCTTATCAACTTCCCACCTAGGAATTCTCACAGATCAGCTCGTTCGTACCTAGATCTACATTACCCAGTATATTGTGGCCTCAAGTATAAGACCACCTACGCATCCACCTTCCCCAATATTAGCGCTCATTTGTGGAATGGTATACCTAAATTGGTAAAACTTACTCCTGATCACCTTCAAAAAACGCCTCAAGACCTTTCTATTTGGAAAAGCTTACACTCAAATCCCACCTAACACCTCTTACTTCTGAACTGTACCTGTCAAAGCAATATATAGATCACCACTACTCTTTCTCCTTTTCCCTTCTTTGCTATTACCCTTTCTCTCTTTAACTTCTATGAAATTGATTGTTTGCTGAATTGATGTATGTTTTTACAGACTGTTGTAAGCCACATTGAGCCTGCCCGTGGGTGGGAAATTGTGGGATATAAATGCTATAAATAAATAAATAAATGCAACTTATAAAAAAGCCTGGTTTTTTACAACTATCCAGATGTTCCACTGAATATCTGAGTTTGACCTTGCGTGTGTTCTTTTGGCAGCACAGATGCCATTAACAGATAAAACAATAATTAATGGAAGGATTGGATAGATTAAAAACATGTCATATTGACTAATCAAGTTGTAAAGTTGAATTTGGTCCATTTGTTGGATCCCAGAAATGGCTAGGGCCTTGTTTACTAGAGGCTTTCTTTAGCAATAGTTCTTCGGAAGTAAACCTGTTTTCAGTTCAGGAAGGTGCATACATCCCAGTTTGCTCATTTCGGAAACCCTTTTCCAGGCACTATAATTGTGTAACAGCTGTGGTTTAGACTTCGTTTTCAAAGGATGAAGGCCATTGTCCTGAAAGTCAAAGACAAAATTCCTCTTTCTCAAACATGTCTGTAAATCCAAGTTTGACAATTTCAGACCCAGCACGATGCACTCAGTGTTTCATTCCTCTGGAGCAGGTAAACTGAAGACCAGATGTAATTTCATAAAAAATAATTGTGAATCAAATTTGGAAACAGATATGGACAGAGGTGTTACATAATTACAGCAAGACTATTACGGGCTCACTACTTGTTAAGGCTGATTTCATTCTGGCCACAGTGGAAACATGTTAAGGAAGAAAACTGATCTTCAAGTACTGCCAGAAAGTCTCACATGAGCCTATGCTACCTCTGGCAAGTGAGACTTTTTTCAATATCCCTGCCTTGCTTGTCATTGTTTAATCAAATATAAACATTGTTACACTTAAATTTCTAGCTTACCCAAGGAAACCCTGAAAAGCAACAGGAAACAACACCCAATTCCACCTTTGGACTTTCAGGTCTGGTGAAACCAAAACTGCGTTCTAGTGGTTAGGGTGGTGGACTTTGGTCCTGAGGAACTGAGTTCAATTCCCACTTCAGGCACAGGCAGCTCCTTGTGACTCTGAGCAAGTCACTTAACCCTCCATTGCCCCATGTAAGCCACATTGAGGCTGCCATGAGTGGGAAAGCACAGGGTACACATGTAATAAAAATAGATGGAATAAGCCAAAGCATACCAGGACTGGCCTGGGTCAGGTGTTCACCCCTCACCCTACAAGCATATTCTTATTTCTGCACTGTAAAGTGGAGCCCTAACAGCAAGGCGGTATGTTCTGCCTCAGCATTTCTTGTGAAGATGTTCTCATTGCGAAGAGACAGAGCGTTTAGGTAGGATCAGGTGCATCAGGAAGCTAGTTAATTTCTGTGCAAGAGATTCTCTGCTGTTCTGGTCATCTGCACTCTCACAATGCTGTTAATGTATCTCGATACACGTGTGCAGCTCCCTCTGTGACTTCAGTACTCAGGCTCCTTCCCCATATGGCTCTTCTAGTGTACTTGAATTCTGAATTTAATATCTTGCTGCTGTCTCGGCACTAGGTAATAACATCCTCCTCTGTAAATACTATTCTCACATGGCTGTATTAATTCACTGTGTAGCACCTTCTCTTTCCAGTTTCTCAGCTCTCACTTGACTCCAAAGTTACCAGTACTAAAAAAGTAATTTTTCTTCTGCTTTCTTCCCCTTAGAAGTTGTTTTCCCAAAGCACATAGGGAGCAATTTTATAACCTATGCACCAGTGGCTTAGTCACAGGGGGCCGGGTTCAGGGCCCACCAAGGTCAGCTGGTTTGGCTGGCAGGAGCCCCCAAACCCCGCCAGCAGAAGCTCTACTGCAGTGATGTTTGCCTCCTCGCTGCCTGCCCTGCTTTCCCACTCCTCCTGATTTTCCATTTTCTGAATTAATGACCAGTCGCTAACGGTGCACACTGCTGGAGGGTGCAGAGAGCAGCCACGTGCCTGTCGGCTCCATTGGTTCCCTGCTCCCTCTGCCCCGGAACAAGTTACTTCCTGTTCCAGGGCAGAGGGAGCAGGGCGCGAGTGGAGTCGACAGGCGCGCGGCTGCTCTCTGTACCCTCCAGCAGCCAAGAATGCACTGGGGGGGGGGGGGCTTGATGCGCCAGGGAGGGGGGGTGTCATTGTGCTGGGGAGGGGCTTGATGTGCCGGGGAGGGGGTGTCATTACACCGGGGCGGGGGTCATGCTGGACACTGGGGGGATGGATGCTGTTGCACCCGGGGGTGGTGCACAGTGGCGATCCGCCCCGGGTGGCAGCTGACCTAGGATCGCCACTGCCTTAGTGCACCCTTATGTGAGTCTTTGTGCATGCTCAGGCTGTTTTTACCGCAGCTGGAAAATGGCTGATTTTCCATTTTCTGAATTAATGACCAGTCACTAACGTTGCCATTAGTATGAGGCCATTACCAAAAATTAGCATGTGAGCCCTTACCACCACCTGTTTTGCAGGTGGCCTAGGCTCACTCACTAATCCTGTGCTAATCAGTTATGGGTCAATTATCAGAAGCAAACGCAGGTGCTAGAGACTGTTAGCGCCATACTAGTTCCTGCATTTTCTATCACCCCATGATCAGAGCCCCCAAGCACGTGAAACAATGAGCTCGTAGGCTCTGAATGCAACTGGGCTGTTAGCGCAAGTAACATGCAAATGCATGCTAAACTTATTCCTCCCCAATGATCAGCGAGCTGGCATTAGGGTTTGCAGACCATTGGGGAGGAATGGTGAGCCCTGTCCTGCATGCATTTGCAAGCTAGCAGGCCCCCCATTCCCCCAATGCAGCCCTCCCTGCAGGATCAGGAACCCCAAACCCCCCCCCCCCCCCAGCGACACAGGGGCTGGAGGTCCGGCAGACCTCCAGTCCCCCCAACAGAAGTTCAGGGATGGCTAGGGATCTGGTGGGTCTCCAGCCCCTCTAACCCCCCCCCCCCCCCCCCAGCATCCTCCAAGTAAAGCCCTGGTGGAAGAGTGCATACTACTAATGACACATGAAAAAGTGTCAACATTTCATATTTTTTCCTCTTATTTCATCTGACAATGTCATGGACATTTCCCATGTCATTGGAAATGAATGCACATTCCTAGCGTTGAGTGAAAAAAATGTGCACTCTTATTTGTTTTAAATATACTACTGTGTAAATTTGGGCCCTGTTTACTAAGGTGTGCTAGTGTTTTTAGGGTGTGCTAAAAATTAGCACGCACTGTGTAGATGCCCATAGGAATATTATGGGCACCTACACGGTTACTGCATGCTGATGCTTAGCGCATGCTAAAAACGCTAAGGCAGCTCTAGCCTGGATTAGTGAATGGAGCCCTTTATGAGGTATCCCATAATTTTTATATTTTTGAAAGAGTAAACAATCGATTCATGATTATCCATTCTACTTCACTCTGGATTTTATAGACCTCTGTTATATTTACCCTCAGCCATCTCTTCTCCAATCTGAGGAGCCCTGGAGTAGGAGTAGCCTAGTGGTTAATGCAGTGGACTTTGACCCTGTGGAACTATGGCTGTCGGTTCCCTGATCCCTCTGGCATTACTTCCTGTTCCAGGGCAGAGAACCGGCGGAGCCAACAGCCGCACAACTGCTCCTTGCATCCTCAGGAGATAACAGCAATGCGCTTGGGGGGTGGGGGTGGAGGTGATGCACCCGGGGGGGGGGGGGGTTTGATTCATGCAGGGGGTGATTCACCTAGGAGGGGTGATCCGTCCCAGATGACAGACGACCTAGGAACACCACTGCAATTAGTGCATAGTAATGTAGATGCACTAACGAATTACTGCAGAAACACCCACTCCCCCCCCCCCCCAGACATGCTCCCTTCATGATAAAATCAAAATATTTTTTAGCAAGCAGTTTATGCACGCAGATCACAAAATTACCGCAGGTCACCTGAGCACGTTGTTGAGAGACATTTTCAATATAACGTCTAAATCTAATTTTGCACGTTTTGTAGAAAACATCCAAAAATCTGCCAGTTCCCTGCCCTGGAACAGGAAGTAATGCCAGAGGGAGCAGGGAACCAGCAGAGCCGATAGCAGTGCAACTGCTCCCTACACCCCCTTGCAGCGTGCACCTGGGGTGGACCACCCCCACCTCCATGGATTTGGTATGCCACTAACTGATTAGTGCAGGATTGGCGTGTGAGCCCTTACCACCTACAAACTGTCAGTAAGTGCTCATTAGCTTGTTATTCAATTAAAATGCGCATGCAAATTGGGCATGCACTCAAATTTGCATGTGTATTTTTTTAGCGCTTTTTAAGAATTAGGGGGTATTTATTTGTTTATTCATGCTTTCATAAAAAATGTAGCAGGTTGGTGAGACAAGACTGAATCCATGTTGACGGTGTCCCATTAAACCATGCTTGTCCATGTGTTCAGTAATTTTATTCTTTCTTTCTTTTGAATTATTATATCACCTTTTAAACATAAATATCAAAGTGGTGTACAAAATGAGTTAGAATACTGGACTTAATAAAAAACAGATCAAAACTAACACATCACACAACAGGAACAAAAGGAAGAGTATGAAATAGCTCATCTTATACTGAGTAAATTATAAAGGGCCAGCTCACATGAGGAAAGGGAATATTCCCAAACTGCCAACTGCCTGAGAGATGAAAAAGGAAATATACATAGTAAAGTCTACCTCAGTTCAAATAAATGGCTCGTCTAAACAACCAGGTTGTAAGAGCTATTTTGAACTTTACAAAAAAGAGGTTTCCTGCTGAAGCTCTGAGGAAAGAAAATTCCAAAGTGATCGAGCAACACAACAAAACACAGTATGATGTGAATCATACGAAAGAGAATTACAGAGAAATTAGCTTGAGATGAATATGAACTCCCTACTGGTCAAAAGGGAACAAAAAAATACAAATACACAGGAATTCCAGTACAGTAGGCACGATAAGTCAATATTAGGATTTTGAATTGAATCCAAAACAAAATTAGCAACTAATCTTGTTCCCGTAGTAGTGGTTGTACATGATCAGACCTCATGGTGTCATAGAGGAGCTTCACTGCCATATTTTGAATTAGTTGGAGTGCTTAATCTTATATTGTGGACACCCTATGAGCAGGGAATTATAGTATTCAAGCCTACTGATCACTAAGAAATGTAGTAAGATCCTGGTTACCTTTGAATTGAGGAATCACACAAATGCATTTTCAGCAAATAGTAGAAGGAGTGTTGAGGGTTCTTTGAGAAGTAAAAAGTAAATATACGTTTTGCATCCCAGAAGACTCCAAAAGATGTGATTTTGTTCTTCACAGAAACTGGGCGATATGAATTTCAGGTACAACAGGGGTCATTCTTGTTTCAGAGATCCATAGTGCCCTGCATTTGTTGGGATTCAGGTACAATTTGTGATTATTTAATCACTTTTAAACTTAACTTAGCTTTTGATTCAGGGCCAACTGTAGCAGAATCCCAGGAATCATGTGCTACTGTCAGTTGAATATCAGTATAAAAAATAAGCATGTAACCCTAGGTCTTGAATTAGCAAAGCAATGGAGAAAGATATTAAACAGGATTGGTGTCAAAACAGAACCTGAGGCACCCTAAGTGAAAATGGGAGTACTGAGGAGAGATGTCCGTTGGTAGCTACCTGTAAGCTGCAACCTGAAAAATATTAGCCAAACCAATAACACTGAAAGCTGCCACTAAAACCAACTGTATCACAAAGACATCCCTATAACTTATGATCTGACCTAGCAGCTTTACCAATAATGTCTCCTTACTGTGACTTACACAAAACCCTGATTGATAGAGATGGAAGGGCATTGGTAGATTCCAAGAATTGTACCACTTGGTGAGCTACTGCCTTTTCTAAATGTTTGGCCATGAAGTAAATATTAGGTAATGATCAATAACTAATTAATTGGCCCTTTTACTAAGCTGCGTAGGCATCTGTGTGTGCCCAACCTACGCCAAAATGGAGTTACCACCCAGCTACCGCGTGGCTCTTGCGGTAATTTCATTTTTGGAGCGTGTCCGAATAATAATTTTTATTTTTGGACGAGTGTATTGGGCACATGCCAAGTGGCATTTGACATGCATAGGACTTTACTGCTAGGCCAATGGATGGCGGTAAGGTCTCAGACCCAAAATGGACGTGTGACAATTTTCATTTTGCTGCACTTCCATATTCGGCAAAAAAAAGTTTTAAAGGCATTTTTTACAGGTGCGCTGAAAAATGATTCTGCGCGTGCCCAAAACACACGTCTACACTACCGCAGGGATGTTTCAACGCATCTTAGTAAAAGGACCCCTAAATCATCCTTAACTAAATTAGGCCTCTATAATAGTCTCCAACATTTGACTCAGCACCGTCAGATCCTGTTCTAAAATACTAGCTGAATTGACACGTCCTGACTTGGATGTCTCAATTCCAATATGTGCATTCTTTCTAAAATCCATCTACTAGTCTCTCCATTATGGTCTTGTGCTCCCTGAGTGCCTTTTTTACTCCTTCATGATCTAATGGTCTAAGTGAATCCCTCAAAGGCTTTCTGGTTCTAATGTACAGTAGCTGAAAAAAAAAATTACTGAGTTGTTTGCCTCTATGGCAAGCTTCTTTTTTGAAAAATGTTCTTTAGCGTCTAATAGCCTTTTTCACCTCACCTTCTATCTATGTTGGCTGTCATTTGGCCTTCCTTCCACTATTGTTAATATGAGGAATACATCTGGTCTGGACTTACAAGATGGTATTTTTAAACAACATCCATGCCCGATTTAAATAATTTTGAATAACTTTATCCCAGAGTTCTTTCGACAGCTCTGTGTTCAGCAAGTTTAACATTTGATTCAAATTCACTTCATACAACAGAAACAGCTTGATTCTTCATCCAGAAGTATTTGAACCGTAGTGACTGTGATTGGATCTGCCGTAGGTGGACTCTGTTTATCTTAGCAGGGGCTTTGTTAAGGCAATTTTTGGAAACAGAGCTCATTTGGGTTTCCCATAACAACAGGCATGAGGACTTATGCAATCAAGACTTTCTGGTTTCTTATTCTTAATGATTTTTTGAATATTTCTATAATTGCTCTTTCACATTGAAAATGAAGAGTGTTGTATTGATAAGTGAAACAAACTCCATTAATGGATTTTGAATTGTATTATTTAGACAGCAAGGTACTGTTTACAGGTAAAGCAAGACACTCGGGTGCACTGTATGCAGATAAGCATTGACTATGTTGTTTTTTCAATCATTGCTCAAGACATTTCCCCTGCTGTTTCTGCTTCCTCTTGTAATGGAGAATGAAGCACAATTGCATTTGTGAGTTACCCACAGCTTCAGATGCAGCTTGGTCCTGCTCTTGTGTAGAGAGAGGCATCACCTCAAGGCCCCCTCCTTCACTGTCCTTTGTTTGCCTTCTGCTTCACCACCTCAACCCTCAGTTCTCTTTTAACCCATACATCCAGTTAGGTTTCCCCTCTTTTTGCCCAACACCATTGGCTCCCAGTTTCCTTCCGCATTGAATTTAAGATCTTTTCTCTTGTCCACAAGGTCTTGTACTCTGGGATTCCCTCCAACCTTTCTGCCCTTCTCTCCTTACAACCCGTCTAGGCCTCTAAGCTCTGCTCTAACCTTTTGTCTATCTTTCCCTCCTGTTCATTGCTCCCATCTTGAACCCACTCACCACTCAGCCTTTTTTTTTGTACTGCCCCCTCTCTTTGGAATGCCCTTCCTCCTGATCTCCATTGTGAACAATCCTATTCCTGATTTCGGTCCCTCCTCATGACTCACCTTTTCTCCCAAGCCTTCCCTTTCTTGGTTACCAAGTGATCTGGCCGTGCCGCCCACCCTGTGATTGGTATGATTGATTTCCTCCTACTCTCTTCTCTTTCTTAATTTATTTTGTGTGCTATCTCTGTTTCTCAAGGAGTTCCTTTCTTACTTCCTATTTGATTTTGTTGTGTTGTACACTGCTCTGATTTTTATTGAAGGGCGGTATCAAGCCTCTAATAAACTAAACTAACCTGTGTCCGGTCCATTGACCACCTGCCCTAGCTGCAAATCCTGCAGATGCTCTTGCTTCTTCTGCTCTTTCCTGCCTATGGATTCCTATTTGCTCCTGTCTTCAGTTCCTTATCCTGTCTTAACTCCTCCTTCCTTTATCACAACTCCTCCATTTCTTACTATGAGCAGACCTTCCAACTCCTAGACTTCAGCTTCTTCCATATTCAAGTGTAGGAAAAGACAGAAATCCACACACTGGTGGCAGTTGGCTTGACTACTTACCTCAATAATACAAACGGACACGAGCCTCTGTTGCTGCTGCCACTTCTAACAGTTGAGTGAGTCTCATCCAGTGCTCAGTGAACGGTCTCCTCATCTCACACGATTTGGGGGATAAATGTTTAATAAACAAAGCACTGCCTAACTTTCAATGTCCTGCATGTTGCTCATTAATTCTCACACTCCAAGCAGCCTTGCGCTCCCTCCAATTGACTTTTAAGCCCCTGTCCCCTCACACTACCCCTCCTAGAATAATCTGGGTAAATGGGCTATTTCAAAACCGTCCACCCTTCCTGCTGCTAAACGGATCTCTTGTTGTTTCTTTAAGCTATCAGGACCTATTGTTTTGCTTTGACCATAGTCGCTCTTTGGTGCCCCCAGAAGCTTTTGACCTAGGCAACAGCCTAGTAATGCCTAATAGTTCAATTTCATGCTGCTGTAACTAGGAAGAAGAAGCATTTGTGACTACATTTGTGCTCAGAAAGGAACTCCTGTATATTTAAGAGTCAATACCGATGTCTGCAAGGTTGTGAGAACAGAGCCTGAATCCTAGTCTGGACTTGAGCATAGGCAGTAGTGATTGTCTGATGGCATGATAGTGTGACATGGCACATGGCTTGGAAAACACTGGTTGGGATGTGTCCATATGATTTCCCATATGTGGTTCTAATGACGATCAGCACAGCAGCATCCTGACTGGCTTAGATTTATGATGGTGAGGGGTAGCTAAACAGTAAGGATGTTGAATAATATTAAACAATAACATCTCTTCAAAGATTGATTTATGATTGTGTGAACCATTAACTTTAAACATTTTTAAAATCCTTTTGTCAAACAAAACCATTACTATCAAAAAACAATAACTTCTATCCTTGAATTTAATTATAAATGTTTAAATTACTGCATTTCATTAGTTATTTTGAGGTAAGAAAATTATAAGCATATCATAAGTATTGGATGAAAGAGATAGTTGCCAACTTCAAAAATGTAATTTCATATCATGATTCAAAATGGAGAGTGAAGCTGAAGCACACAAAATATTTTGCTCCTATCAGAATCACAAGAGCCCATATTCTGCACTGTTAATGCTCCCTGCTTGCTTGCTTTCTTTCTTTCTTTTTTTTTTTTATAGCTGTAATCATGTTGCTTTCCTTCAGATAGCAGCGCAGATCTATTCCCAAGGGGAGTGGAAGAAGCCTGCCTGGGAGTTGCTCAAAGAGGAGCAAGTCTGACATCTTCTGGCTGTACACATGATTGCAGTTCTGGTTTTATTTTTGGGTATGAATAAAGCAGTGTTAATCCATGTGGATATGTCAGGATAAAGAAGTTGTAGATGATGCATTTTTAAGAGGTAATTGTCAAAGAGATTTTCTGTGGGCATACAGGGGTTTAGTAGGGGTGTGCAACCCAAATGTAATAAGTACATAAGTATTGCCACACTGGGACAGACCAAAGGTCCGTCAAGCCCAGCATCCTGTTTTTCAACAGTGGCCAATCCAGATCACAAATACCTGGCAAGATCCCAAAAAAGTTCAATACATTTTATGCTGCTTATCCCAAAAAATAAAGTGGATTTTCCCCAAGTCAATTTAGTAATGGTCTATGGACTTTTCCTATAGGAAGCCATCCAGACCTTTTTTAAACCCGCTAAGCTAACCACCTTTACCACATTCTCTGGCAATGAATTCCAGAATTTAATTACACATTGAGTGAAGAAAAATTTTCTCTGGTTTGTTTTAAATGTACTACTTCGTAGCTTCATCGCATGCCTCCTAGTCCTAGTATTTTTAGAAGGAGTAAACAAACAATTCACGTCTACCCGTTCCACACCACTCATTATTTTATAGACCTCTATCATATCTCCCCTCAGCCGTCTTTTCTCCAAGCTGAAGAGCTCTAGATGCTTCAACCTTTCCTCATAGGAAAGTCGTCCCATCCCCTTTATCATTTTTGTTGCCCTTCTCTGTACCTTTTCTAATTCCACTATATCTTTTTTGAGATGCGGTCGCACCATGGAGTGATATAAAGGCATTATAATGTCCTTTTATGTCAGTGTGCAGTCTTCTGAATGAGTATGTGTTTTTTCAAAAGAGCACCCTTTCACAAAGAGTACATACTATTTGCAAAGAGGGCATCCTCTTTCTCAATACTGAGTGCTTGTGCATTGATTCACATATGTGCACGCTATCAGGAAGGAGTTTGAACTCTTTCCAAAACAATCTGCCCTCTTTGCCAATAATGTTCATTCTTCGCAAACTCTTTCTGAAAAGTGCACACTATTAAATCACCCCTCCTCAAAAAAATAAAAAAATAAATAAATGGAGGGTCTTCGACTGTCATTTTTTGGGGAAAAAAAGATATCTCAAGCAAATGAACTTCCATAGGGTTTAGACAGCAGAAATGAGAAGAAATCCACACCAGGCTAGATGCACTAAACCTTAACGACCCTCTAACAACCCTTTAACGAAGGAAATTCCTAACCGTTGCATGCATTAAAGGCCTTTTTCCTACGAAGCAAGCAGCTAACGAAAACGGAATGCAAAGGAGAAACTACCATTGAAATGTGGACAATTTGGAACGCACTAACCATACTGATGATTGCAACGAATCATTTACCGTCAGAAATTTTACGCGTGCTCAGACCTGTCGTTAAGGCCCCCTGCACCATAAAAATCCAAGCCAGCATGTTTAAAAAGAAAAGCGAGATACAAACATAAACACGTGGCTCTCCGCTTTCCCCTGCATCATTACAAAACAAAACATACTGCTTCTCCCTGCAGCTTAAAAATCCTGTCTCTCCCCTTCTCCAACAGCTTTGAAAATTAACACTCTATCCCCTAAAGCCAATTTTCCCAGTACTGTAAACAAACTGCAAAGAGGTCTTTTGTTACAAAAGGGGATTTACGAGGGTCGTTCTTTTTAGAGTTATCTTCAACTGCACTCTTCTGCTAGATCAGACAGCTAAAAGGCTTGCAGGCCGGGATCCCTCCCCCCCCCCCCCCCGCACGCCCCAGTCTGACGTAAGCAACCTACGTAGGTTTAATACGTTTGTGGCTGCTCTGCGCATGCTTAAGGAGCAAATTAACGATGGGGATAACGTACGCTTGATACATTGTACTTTTCAATACCGCACCGAACATTTCTGAGCTGTTTTTTTTGTGCATTCTTCGTTGTTTCAAATTCGTTAAGCACTTTTACAATTTAGATTTTTTAACGTTTGGTTGATGCATCTAGCCCAAAGTTAGCCACCAGTATTTATGCCACCTGGTGTAAATGCTGGCACCCAGCTCCTGCCATTGTGGCATGGAAATAAGAGTAATCTTTAATCTCCCTTGCAACTTTTCAGAATGCCCCCGCCCCCTGGCCACACCCCTTTTTCAGTGGCATCTAGGTGCGCAGGATTTTAGAATAGTGTGCAGGCAGATGAATGAACAAATCACAATTATTGCCAATTAACTGCCATAATTGTTACCATCAATTAATTGCTAGTAAATGGCTTCTATCTGCACTCAATTTTTGACACCGAAATCTTAGCACCATATATAGAATCTAGGTGTATGAGGGTTATCAGATGTGAGGTAGACCTTGGAAGTAGAATGAACTGAGTATTACATTTATAGATTTTTGGAGTTTTTCTTCTTCTGCTTGAAGTAAGTCAGAAACAGAGACATTACTACTTGCTTTGGGACTCAAGCACAGCCTGCAGGCAGTTATGGACAAGCCTTGGAGTGTATTTCTTTAAACCAGGTTAATGAAACTCATAAGAAGTTGCTAGGCTCACTCAGTCCCTCCTAGCAGTAAACTTACCTGGGCTCTTTTTAAATTGTGGAAGTTTTTGATGCAACTGGACAACAACGATTCAGTTGGGAATTGAGAGGGAACCAAGCAAGAGACTGGACATACTGGTCCAGCATTTACAGCTGATTTACTATAGAGCTTTAACCAAAAAGCCTGAGTTTCTGCAGCAGAAAGGCTCCTCTGAACACAAAGATCAGCCCCTTTCCCCGGCCTTAAGTCAGAACAGAGAGCTTACACAGAAAATCCCCACCATTAACAAAAAGTAAACTATAATTCTCACCCAGAATTGAGAATAGGAAGAGTCATTCAGCCCAGAAAGGGACTCCTGGCCAAGCAGGGTTCTACAAAGGTTTGCTTCAGTATATATTATGCAGTGACTATGTGGTTACGAAGTTCTCAACTCAAGTAATGATTTATTTAATGTTAAGAGCTCTCAAGGAACTGCCTAGTTCACCAAACTGTCCACCACATCACATCAGGACCCATCAAAACTGCGTGCACACCCTTGCAGAGTTTTACTCAATTTTTTTCTGCTTTTTCTTTCAGCCTCCTTTCAGCTAGGTAGTTGGTTTAGGACAGCCCTGCCACCCGTTATCATTGGTAAAGGCACTGTTCCCTCTAAGCTGAGCAGGAGTCCTCCAACTGCATTGCTGCCAGTTGGGGGGGGGGGGTACTTCAATATTGTATTTTCAATCACTAGGGATAGGTAGGGTTACCATATGTCAGGATTTACCTGGACATGTCCTCTTTTTGAGGACATATCCAGGCAACCGGGCGGGTTTTGCCAATCTGCCCATTTGTCCGGATTTCTGGACAAACGGGCAGGCTGGTGGGCGGGCAGATTGCTAGCCTCCCCTCCCCTTACTTACTACTGCCCTGGTGGTCTAGTGACCTCTTCCGCCTTCGGGGCAGGAAAGAGCCCCCTCTTTCCTGCCTGGAGCGCTGCCCTGCATGCATCCTTCCTGTTGCTGATCTCGGCGCCGATTCAAAATAGCCGCCGAGAGTTGAAGTGACCTCGCGAGACTTCAACTCTCAGTGGCCATTTTGAATCGGCGCCGAGATCAGCAACAAGAAGGATGCATGCAGGGCAGCGCTCCGGGCAGGAGAGGGCTCTTTCCTGCCCCGAAGAGGTCACTAGACCACCAGGGCAGTAGTAAGGTAAGGGGAGGTGGGTGACAGGGTGTGTGACAGGAGGAGGGGAAAATGTGACAGGGGCGAGGGCGTGAAAGGGGGTGGGATGTGGGGTGGGGGCCGGTCATGTGTCCTCCTTTTGGGGGGGGACAAAATATGGTAACCCTAGGGAAAGGCAGGTTCCCTGGAGTCCTGGGAAGCTTGTCTGTCCCTAACTACTGAAAATATGATAGTGAAACAGCACCACCCACTGGCAGGACTGTAGGTGGAGAACTTCCCCCTCAGCTTAGAGGGAATAATGCTGAAAGGCCAACGTTCCTTTATATTGAAACCAATCTTAATGTTTTATGGTAATGTCTGTTTAATGATCCAACTGATTGTTTATGCTTGTGAACATCTTTCTATGCTACAGTTTACCGTACAGTTATTTAGTATATACTAGTAAAGCTGTTTGTTGTTGAACAGTGTCTTTTCTCTGGTAAATTCTGTGGTGCATAAGGAGTTTGTCACAGAGCTCAGGGAGCAACTGTCTCTTTTGATACCAGCCATTCACACTTTAGCAGACACAAGTCTCACAACTCTGATTCCAGATATTGGAGAGCTCAGTCCCACAAAATCAAACACCTGAAACCTGAGGGTGTACTGGGTCTTGTCTCCTGCATGGCATAAGCAGCCACAGAGTGGAAAGGGGATGAGGGCAAGGTTACACTTCTAAAGGCTTTTTCAAATGTATATGCAAGTAAGCATGTAAAATGTGGCTTATAAAATTACCCCTCCATTTAAAATTATATATGAAAACAAGAACACATGTATTTTTTATGCGGCTCTGGTGTTGGCATGTTCAGAGCTGGATTTTGGGCACAGCGTGGATATAATTGTGATGTACATGCATAATTTATAAAATGCATGCATAAACATTAACTTTATCCACAAGCATTTGCATCTGCTCTCGAGCAGGTGTACATGTAGATGGTTTTATCTTAGCCATGATTTTTCTGCAGCTTTTATAGGGTAATTTTATAAAGATACAAAGGTGCCTATCCAGCTCATTTTCGAAAGTGATCGCCAGACATCTTCCGACATAAATCGGGAGATAGCCGGCCATCTCTCAAAAGCGGCCAAATCGATATAATCGAAAGGTGCTTTTTTGACGCCTTTGTCACTGTCCCATCGCTGAGCCGGCAAAAGTTCAAGGGGGCGTATCGGCGGCGTAGCGAAGGCGGGACATGGGCGGGCATGGGCGTGGCTACCAGATTGCCGGCTTCAGCACATAATGGAAAAAACAAAAGTGGTGTTAATGAGTATTTCGCCAGGTTTTACTTGGTCCTTTTATTTTCACGACCAAGCCTCAAAAAGGTGCCCCAACTCACCAGATGACCACCGGAGGGAATGGGGGATGATCTCCCAGTGGTCACCAACTCCTTCCCACACTAAAAAAATAAAAATAAAAACCTTTTTTACCAGCCTGTATGCCAGCCTCAAATGTCATACTCAGCTCCTTGACATCAGTATGCAGGTCCCTAGAACAGTTTTTGTTGGTTGCAGCGGACTTCAGGCAGGCGGACCCAGACCCATCCCCCCCACCTGTTACACTTGTAGTGGTAAGTGTTGAGCCCTCTAAACCCCCCCAAAACCCACTGTACCCACATGTAGGTACCCCCTTCACCCATAAGGGCTATGGTAGTGATGTAGAGTTGTGGGGAGTGGGTTTTAGGGGGGATTTGGGGGTCTCAGCACCCAAGCTAAGGGAGCTATGCACCTGGGAGATATTTGTATATATTTTTTTAATTTTTAGAAGTGCCCCCTAGGGTGCCCGGTTGGTGTCCTGGCATGTCAGGGGGACCAGTGCACTACAAATGCTGGCTCCTCCCACGACCAAATGCCTTGGATTTCACCAGGTTTGAGATCGCCGACATTTTTTCCATTATGGCCGAAAACCGAGGCTGGCCATCTCAACCCCGGCGAACTCTGACATTTGGCCAGGCACAACCGTATTATCAAAGAAAAAGATGGCCGGCCATCTTTTTCGAAAATACGGTTGCCTCCGCCTGCTTGTGGCACCAGCGCCGGAGATGGCCGGCCAGCTATTTCGCTGGCGCCTTTCGATTATGCCCCCCCACGTGTATTTATCAAATAGACTTAAAATAGGTGACAACTTGGCCTTCCAGCCTAGGCAAACTGTTACAAAATTGTGCTCTAAAGGTCCTGAATTGTTCCCAAACTTTCTAGGCTACACATTTTCTCTCAGGTCCCCCCCCCCCACACACACACACACTACAGTGTCGAGTCCTACCTTTGCTGGTGGGGTTGACCAAGCCCTGCCAGCCAAAGAAGTTCACTGCCAGAGCCTAAGCTCCATAGCAAATTGATGGCATGCTTCAGCCACCAACGCCTTCATTCCCATGAATGCCCTCCTTCTCTTCCCCTTTTCCATCTAGCCTCTGCTCTCCACTTTCATCCAGCTTCTGCCCTCTATCCCCTTCCATACAGTCTAAGTCCCCTCTCTGTTTCACCCCTCAATCCAGCGTCTGTCTCCTCTCTGTCCCCTCCTACCCCCCACCCATTCCTGCCACTGCTGCTTCTCTAGACCAGTAGCAGCAGCAAAGCAAGCTACAGCCACCAAAAGGCAGGACTCTTCATTCATGTGGCTGCCAGCTGTGTCCCAGAACAGGAAGTGACATCTGAGAGGGTAGGACCATCAGCTGCATGTATGGAGAGTCCAGCCATGCGGTAGCTACACCCACCCTGTTTTGCTGCTGCTGATGATGATCATCTAGAGAAGCAGAAGTAGCGGCTTGGGTAACATCAGGAGGGAGGTGGGGAAAATAGGCCGTGACAGCCCTGAGAGGGTTCTGCAGCACACAGTTTGGGAACCACTGACATAGAGGAAAGGGGGCATATGATGGTGGTGCTATATCTATATAGGAGTTGATGTTCAGCACTAGTTAACTGAGTAGAAGAGGCTCCTACCTGATTAACTAGTACTGCCCGAGCTAGGTGCTGATATTTGGCAGCACATAATCAGATAGTGCTGCTGGATATCAGCTGTGGCCATTGAAGGACTATCTGGGCAGAGCCATGGTGGCCCAAGAGAGGAGGAGGGAGTCAAGTTGGAACGGGGACTTACCTGGCCACCACTGAGACACAGCAGCAGTACCTAAATAACTCTCCGCTTAACGTAGGACAGAACAAAGGTTGTCCTCTGTTGACTGGGTAGCTAACTGGATACCACCGCTGATGGCCTTCTAGCTGGATATTCAGTGCCAGCACTTGGATAGCGGTGGGCACTGAATATCCATGACTAATTTAATTAGCAGCAGACAGTGTTTAAAGAAACACTGACCGCCACTAGCTGAATATTTCCCACTTAGTTTAGATGTATCAGCAACGATATACGGCTTCCATAGGTAGGGATGGATCACAAGTTTATGGGCCCCTGGGCCAACTAGTCTATAGGGCCCCCTCTGCCTCTTCCTTCCCAGCTGCAACTACCAAGTACATAGCTTTACTATCCATTACACAAGGAACACATATATTTTTTTTATTTTTTGTTACATTTGTACCCTGCGCTTTCCCACTCATGGCAGGCTCAATGCGGCTTACATGGGGCAATGGAGGGTTAAGTGACTTGCCCAGAATCACAAGGAGCTGCCTGTGCCTGAAGTGGGAATCAAACTCAGTTCCCCAGGACCAAAGTCCACCACCCTAACCACTAGGCCACTCCTCCACTCAGCTGTGCAAGCGTTTTAATTTGTACTAGTATGTGTATAACATCAAGTTACTGTTAGTGTTATAGGCTATTAATACGAGCATTAATAAATAGGGTTCCAGTGGAATTTATAAATAACATTATCACATTCTGAAAAGCACAACCACCAGACTGTACGGGTGGGCTGCTATGCAAAGCCCACCTTGATAATGAGAAGCCCCCCCCCCCCCCCCCCCAAGGCCTTTGGGTCCAGTAGGCATGTGCAAGAAGGATCCATCTCTATCTATAAGTATAGATTATATATCTTGCTGGGTAACCCAAAAATCAGGTGTAACACAGGTAGCCTAGAGAGGTCCATAATCTATATATGAGGAGGGTGCGCATGAGTGAACCATCAGGAAAGAGTGTGCCCTCTTTGTAAACAGCGCATGCTCTTTGCAAAGAGGACACAGACTATTTTTAACAACTTTGCCCCTGAAACAAAAATGAAAACTATCCAAATCAAAACAATGCTGCAAATGAAATGGGTAATGAAATGAAATGAAATAAAAACTTTTGGGCTGCCCATCCCTACTTTGAATAGGGAAAAACTAGCAAAAAGAGCAAACTGGTACACCAAATGTAAAAAAAAGAAGGTCTTGGTGGATAGGGGGAGACTTAATAACAAGCATGATTAGAAGTTGTTATAGATATCTGCTGCACTAAAGCAAAAATTATATCCAATCATACCCCCAAAAGTTCATATACTCAGAATGGCACACATCTATATCTGAAATACCAACTTATTTGTGTTAGTGCTGAAACTTGGGGGGGGGGGGGGGGGGAGGAGTTATCAATGTGGGCTATCGTTAAGATATGTTATTTTACTGTTAACCCCAGTGTGATAGTATAAACTGGGTTGGGGCGGGAGCCCTTCATAAAGCAGTGCCACACAAGGACAAAAAGTTAAACAAAACGTCTTTATTAGACGAATGCTGAACCCTGTTATATCACAGGTACAGAAAATGAAGAATTAGGTCTCTTTAGTTTCAGAAGCAACATTCGCACAGGCATGTAGCTGATAGGCCTCGAACCCACAGTACGTACTGCTACTTCCAAGATTGCAAAAACACAGGTCTGGCTCCAGGCAAACTTCAAGAACAGGATCCTTGTAAAGCTGAAGTTAAAAGCTTGGCCTACCTTAGCCAGGTTCTGGTAGCTTTCACATAAGCAGAGGAGACCTACACTGCAGGGTGGCTTCTCTTCCTCACATCCTTATTAGTAACTAGGTCTCTGTATAAAATAGGGCCTGTGCTAAAATAGCACGAGTTAGTGGCAAAATAACACATCTGAATGGTAGCCCATGTTGATAATTACTCCCTTAGATATATATGTTGCTGAGTTGCTTTCATTAATGTTTTAGATGTTGACAGATGTAAAAAAATCTACATCAGCAGATCCTTTTATAAAATACTACATTCTATTTAAAATGGGGCCTGTACCTTTGTCTTGTCCACATTTATGCTTAAATAATTTTTATTGAATCTACAAGCAGCATTATAAACATACAAAAAGTTTTTTAAAAACAGTAAGCAAAATCAACCCACATACACAACAGCATTATAATAAGCCAATAAAAGGCCCAGTGCCTGCAACGACATGATTTTATAGAATTCACTAGAATAGCCATCGGGGCCCAGTGGCTATACATAAAGGGGCAGTTTTAATGGCCTGTTGCAGTTCTTTCGCCATGAGTGGCATATTCAGAACAGAAAGCTGGTCCAGAGTTAGTCTATTATCCACTTAGGGTACTAGCTTCTTTAAACTGGTATTGGTTAACTCATGGAATATATCACTATTAACACCAGTACTATCTCATTGTCTCACTCTAAACCAATTTTTTTTGTATTTTTAATTTGCAGTGCTCAGTCTGTGTTGTTGTTGTGCTTCTATACCATTAGTGTCGGTAATATCTTTTAACACCACAATTTTGTTCCATCACGGCACTGGACCTGCCTATCCTTCCTACTGTTGTAAATGGTGACACTTTAGACTTATATCGCTGTTATTCAATTATATTATAAATATGCATAACTTATCTTTGGCAGTCCCGTGCTTCTGCTGTTTGCTACCAACAGTGTCTCTTTCCACCAGTGCATTCGTGCTCATACGTGATTTAAAACCATTGTATGTTGTTATTCCCTTGTTGTTCCCACTGCAAATTAAAAATACAAAAAAATTGGTTTAGAGTGAGACAATGAGATAGTACTGGTGTTAATAGTGATATATTTCAGAGTTAGTCTAGACAGGCCAGATCCCTCCAGGTAAGCAACCAAAGAAGCAGGCGAGGCTCCACTTGCCTCCCCATCATACATTCGAGTAAAAAAGTTGAACATCAGAAAGTTCTGCGCCTCAAGTAGTCATTCTGACATCTTCCTTCCATAAAGCTAGTATATGCCACCTACCCCCCCAGCTGTTTGGTCACACTTGCCAATCATCTCCCAGGCTTATTCCCAAAAGAGTGAAACCGATATTTCCGATAAACAAGCATGCGACATGCCCTCTCATGAATCAATGTATTGAGGACCACCTGAGTGGCTGTAAGAGTGTCACAAGCAGCCCTCGTACATGCCTGAATAAAATCTAACTTTGCCTAGCGGCATTAGTCCTAGCACTGGTGTAAGCAATAATAATTCCACACATGACTACTTTCGCCGTAGGCCAAAACAATGGGGGTTCAGCGGCATGTTGTTTTTTAAAGGACTGGAAATCCTCCCATTGAGCCAAGAAATACTTGTGAAAGACTTTGCTCTTATGCAAATAACTCGGAAAACGCCAGCCTGGATATTAGGCATAAAAAGGATCAGTCTCCAAATCCATCCATATCATATTATGATCAAAAACCTCTAGGGGAATGAACCAAAGAAAACATAGACTTACGCACCAGAATATAATCAAGGTGTGACATCATACCATGAGACTTAGATAGGTGCATTTTTATTTATTTATTTATTTATTTATTTATTAGGATTTATTTACCACCTTTTTGAAGGGATTCACTCAAGGCAGTATACAGTAAGAATAGATCAAACATGAGCAATGGGCAGTTACAGCAGTAACATATTCAGCTAACAATACAAAGTATGGCATGGTATATTATTTGCAATGTCAACACAATACGTAATAGAATATTATAATTGTTAGTGAAGGGTAAGGCAAAGTTGTAACATATAGATGGGTAAGACAGTAGGAAGAGTTCAAAAGTAAGGTGACTGATTTGAAGAAAGGTGCACAAGGTCAGAGAGATAGTTAAATATTATCTCAGGTTGAGTAGGAGTGGATAAAAATGTTCCGCTGCAGTATGTGCAGCCCAAGTTACTCCTTGTGTGTGTGAGTGAGACTAGCAAGTAAGTTACTTCTTCCATTAAAGGCCTGATTGAAGAACTAAGCCTTCACCTGCTTCCTGAAGTAGAGATAGTCTTGTGTTTAATGAATGTTATCACATTCATTAGGATGCTATAAGCACCACAGGTCAACCAAGTTCAATATGTGGCTGAGATGAAAAAGAGGAGAGGCTGCCAGTGAGGCAGAAATACTCTGCCCATTAGAACGGCCTAAAACTAAGTCCATTACTAAATTAAGATCTCCCAATAAAATCAGGTCTTGGTCAGCATAGGGTGTACAGAGCTGCACTATTTTCCTATGGAAGGCAGAGTCAAAGACATTAGGCCCTTAAACCACTAAGAGTATGAAGGATTTCCCTTGAAAAAGCAGCTTAAGAAGCAACAAGCGCCCTGCAGTATCCTTATATGGGAGAGATTTCACAGGGCAAAGGCTTATGAATCAGTACAGCAAGCCCACCCCTATGCCCAGTAGCAGAGGAGTAATATACCTGACCTGCCCAGGAACGTTTCAGTTTCTCATGTTCTGAATCCGAGAGTCTAGTCTCCTGGAGGCAGGCAATACGCACTGCTTGGCGGTTTAACACCACAAAAATGTTTATTCTTTTGATGGGGGAGGTGATGTCGCCCACATTCCAGGAGGCCAGCCTAGTTGTGGCAAATGTCCCTACTACTGTATCAAATCAGAGAAAAGGTGAAGGTTGCCGCCAAGAATTATGTCCAAACTCCCAGGGCACCAGCCCAGCCTGCTCTCAGGAGTACATACTAACCCACGCAGTGAAATAACAGACCAAGCAGTTAGAAAATTCAAGTTGTTGAAGCTGCCCCAGAAGAAACAAGATCAGAAATATAATCTTGCGCTATATATGGACAATCAAACATATGCCATTGACCCTCAGTGAATAATTTAAGCGTGGCCGGGTAGTTGAGCATGAAGCAGTAATTCAGCTTGCTGAGATGAGCACAAGCAGGTGTGAAACGGTGCTGCTTCTCCTTTAGGACCTGTGAATAGTCCTGAAAATCTTGATATTAACCACGTCATACTTCAAAAAGTCTCTCTTATTGTGAAATTGACGGAGAATAGCCTGCTTGTGCAGATAATTTCATACTTTTACTATGACACTTGTGGCTCTTTTGCACCATCTTGTCTGCGGCCTAACCGATATGCATGCTCCAGGCATATGGGAGTCAAACTGTCAGGTGCTGTAAATTCCTTTTGAAGCCACACTTCCAGTAAGGACCCCAAACGCTGGTCTGGCACAGTCTCCGGAACACCAACAAATCGCAAGCACAGCGATCGATTCTCCAGGTCCTCAATTTTTAGCGCTTAGTCTTGCAGAGAAGCCTGCAACAACTGCACCTGTGTCATGGCCGCCGTGAGTGCATCCTCCGCTGACGACATGGTGCTGCTCCAACTCCCCTGTCCATCGTGTCGTTTCCGTCAACAAAGGCTCTACTTTGGTAAGCTGTCCAGAGATAGGGGCCAGACGAGTCTCAAGCACCTGGACCATTGTGGCAGTGAGTTGTGATAATTGAGCCTCTGTAAATGCCACTTCTGAGGCTGCCAAGACTTCCACCATCTTGTCTTCCCTGGGTCTCGGCTTCTCACCAGTTCTTTTACCTTTCGCAGATATGGAGCTTGGAGATTGAGTAAGAAACCTGTCCATATACAAAGTGCAAGTGTCTAGGGAACAAAAAGAGTGTTTGGTGCATAAGTAAAAGAGTAGTTAACAGGGTGAAAGAGCCGAGGGATCCGGAACTACTCAGAAACACGTCCAAGCAGCTCAGAGCATCACATGGTCCTCCCTCTTGTCCACATTTAATAACTGCTTGCTTTTCCTTAGCAAAGAAACTGTGGATGTCAGCTTATCAGTTCTGCTTAAGACTTTGCATGACCTAGCTCCACAATACCTGACAGATCTGTTAGAAAGTTATTGGTCTAACAGGGTATTTTATTCAGCTGGAGGAAATGTTTTGCAACTCACCTCTGTAAAAGTCAAGAAATTACAGAACATGCAGAAAAGAGCCTTTTCTTACTCAGGCCCAGTTATGTGGAATTCACTGATGCTGGGGAATTGACTGACTTGAGGATTATTGAGGCTTTAGGAAATATATCAAGGCCAGCTTACTTTCATTTACAGCCATCTAATATATGTTAGAGAAGCCTTGGCCATCTGATTCCCTAAATAGGAAGGTGGTTGTAATTTTTTGCTCATATGAATCTTGTTTTTGAAATTTAATTTAGGTTGTTTTTCATTTATGTTGTATTTACTTGTTTAGTGCATTTATTTATTGATTGGGATTTATTAACTGCCTTTATGAAGTGATTGGATATGTACTCTACTTGCAGTATGTCTGTACTCCATAAACAGTATCCCCCGGATTCTATATAAGGTGCAGTGAGTAGCACATGTTAAATTGTGCGTGCGGACAATTTACGCATTCTACTCAATTGGGTAGAGAGCCAATTAGTGATCATAATTAGCTGAAAACAACCAATTATCATTGCTAATTGGCAATAATTAGAATTTACACGCACTTCTTTTTAGACATATTTTAAAAAGAGGCATGCATAAATTCCAATCCGCATAGCTGAAAAGGTGATGCAGCCATGGGAGGAGTGTGGACATGTCAGGGTTCAATCACAGTTATGCATGGTGTTATAGAATTTGGGGGAGCACATGTACATTTAGGTGCAGGATTGATACTAGGTTTTCAGTGGCGTAAATGGCTGCGCCTAAATGTATGCGCCTTCCCCTGGCCTATGCGCTATAGTATAAAACACATATTACTATAGACACAGTTTACAGAAAAGCGCCAGGCATGTTATTCCAAATCGCCTACATTTTGGATGACATATATAGAATCTGACCCTGTATGTGCAAATAAACCAATGAATATTTTCCCTGCATTTGACATAACATCATCTTTAGGGGGTCTTTTACTAAAGATTAGCTTGAGTTATCGGCAGCATAGGAATAAAATAGGACCTGCAGATAACTCAAGCTAACCTTTAGTAAGTCACAATTCCTCAGGTGAAAATGCACTTCTAAATTCATGCAAGCTTCCAGGGAGATTACCACAAGGGAACTTGAAATGTAGTGGTGTGTCATATTTGATGTTTTTGTTTATTTATTTAGATTTTGCTCACACCTTTTTCAGTAGTAGCTCAAGGTGAGTTATGTTCAGGTACTCTGGATATTTCTCTGTCCCAGGAGGGTTCACAATCTAAGTTTGTACCTGAGGCAATGGAGGGTTAAGTGACTTGCTCAAGATCACAAGGAGCAGCAGTGGGATTTGAACTGGCCACCTCTGGATTGCAAGACCGGTGCTCTAATCACTAGGCCACTCCTCCACTCCTTCCGCTTGTATTGTACATCAAGTTTTTGTCTAATTGTATTGACTGTGCAGTCTGAAAATATTTGCTTTGTATTGTTTCCTATGCCATTTACAAGAGTTTTAAATTTTTTAAAGTTTTTTTTTTTGTAACTTTTTTTTAAAGAGAGCAATATTGTGAAGAGTGCACATTATTAATGACATACAAAAATACCCCAGCAGAGGTGACCAAAAAAAATCTCACATCAACGAGTGCCACCAATTCCCAACAAAGAGTCCCACATCGGAAAACGCCGTCAGCGGCTTCCAGCACTCTTTGGTCTCTTTCCATAATTTTCTTGAGATTCCTTATGTAGGAAGTCCATCAAGAGTTTTTAAGATCGTTTTCTGTAAGATGCAAGATTTAGTGAGCATATACACTCCTTTTTACAGATTTCTTTAGACTCCCGATGCATGCCTTTTAGGCAGACACAGTATCCCTGTCGAGTCTGTTGAAGATTGAATATAGGAATTGGTGGCACTCTTTGCTGTGAGACTTTTGGTCACCTGCGCTGTGTTGTTTGATCTGTGCGATACCCATGGAGGGTAGTCCTTCTGTGTCTTTGGATACAAAAATACCCATTTCATTTTTTTTTTTTTTAGTTATTTCTGGAAAAAAATAACACAAAACAACATAGGAAATGTTGATGACATTCCCCATGTTGTTTCAAACAAATGCACATCCCTAGCATTTACTCCCGTGCTTTACTGGATAAGGAAGGCAAAACTGAAGCAGATGCAGAAAATACTAAAGGAAAACGTAATCCTTGACGGTTCCATCATCCCTTTGACTCACTGTGCCCCATTCTAAGAGTACCCCTGCCCCATAGCATAGCTGCTTAATGATGTCTTCTTTTTAGTTAATAGACTTCAGAGAGAAGCTGTCCCTGAAATGAGAGTTTTAGTAGAGCACACAACTATTTACCTATGAGTCAGGTAATAAATAGAGTTTTTATTTTAGAAAATAGGACTGCGGTAAGGGGTCCTTTTACCAAGAAGTGCTAGAAAGTGGTTGGCGCTGCAATTAGCGCGTGGGTTTTCTGCTCACACTGGCAGTGGCATACCAAGGGGGGGCGGTGGGGGCGGTCCACCCCGGGTGCACGCCGCTGGGGGGGTGCCGCAGCGTGCGCCTGTTGCGAGAGTTCGCTAACTTCTCTTGTTCGCTGCAGCTCCCTCTGCCCCGGAACAGGTTACTTCCCTCGAAAAACATGAAGCAGCTGTTCATGCATTTAAACCTCTGAAGGTGCTGGCAGCAGAAGGAAGGAGAGAATAGCACCAACAATGGTGGTCCTACCATTAGGCCAACTGAGGCGGGGACCTTAGGCGGCACTTTTCATGGAATGATATCTTGTCACTGTCACAAGCCAGCTGGCCTAAATGCTTCTATCTCTCCTTCCTCCTGGGCCGGCATCGCTCCTTTTCACCCCTCACACTAGCCGCGGTCTGGCTTCTCCCCTTCCTTTCTCAACCCCCTTCACTGAGTCTACCTTCTTTTTCTGTGTTCCAAAAGTCGTCAGTGACAGCACTGATTCCTATATTCTGTCCTACCACTGGCACCGGCTTCTTCTCTGTAGTGCAGCCCACCTCTCTGATGTAACTTCCTGTTTCCTCAGAAGTGTACTGCAGTAGAGAGAAGAAACTGGTGCCAGCAGCAAGGCAGCGTATGGGAATCGCTGCCAACGATGACTTTTGGAAAACATAAAAGGAAGGTTGACTCGAGGAAAGGGGTTGAGGAAGGAAGGGGGTAGATGCCAGACTGTGGCCGGGGGGGGGGGGGGGGAGAGTTGGGAGAGAATGTGAAGGGAGAGATGTTGGACTCGAGGGGAGGGGAAGATGCCAGGGGGTAGGGATGCCATCTCGTCTCTCACCTCAGGTAGCAGATTGCCTTGGGCCGCCCCTGAGCAGCCACAACAAAGCAGCACACTTGGCCACGTTAAAGGTTCTTGTATGTATATGGTAGCCTAACAACCCAGAGGTAGGGTGGAACATATGGATTCCTAGAGACCTTTTTTCTCTTATAATACCAGACGTTAAGGCTATTTTGGCATTTGTATATAGAAAATATTTTTTAAAGAAAAGTTTATTGAAAGAATAAAGGGAATTGTGATTACCATGTTATTCCACTTGGATACATGGAAATAAAAGTCAGCAAACAATTTGTAGATGATACATTTTGTTAGTCCAATGAAAAGGTATGTTTGACAAGCCTTCGAGAGTTAAGAATAATTCTCAAAAGCTTGTCAAAGATCTATTAAGTTAGTCCAATAAAAAGTTCTCAACAACAACTTGTTTGTTGAAAGAATGTGAGTCTTTGGCACAAAGAAACAAAATCAAGCGTAATAGTTTTTCTAAACACCTGGCAGGTGCCATAGTTGATATTTCACAATAAGTACAAGCAAACAATTTGACTATACAGAGTAATGTTCAGCCAGTCTGCAGAGTTTGCAGGCATGGAAACTTTTAAAAATCATCTGGCCACCAGTGCCTTGGGGATCTTATTCCTGCATCCTTTGCAGATGCAAAGGATGCGGAGAAAAGAATGTGTTGGAATTGCAAAATTAAATTCCAGCATGTAGTTCAGCCACCACTCTGGCCTTGCTTCCAGGTCCTGCATCTGTCCCCAGTAAGCTACTCATAAGTTGACCAGCTACTTGTAAAGCTAAATCTGACACTTAAATTTGCAGATTTTGTCAAAGCCAAACTAAGTTGAAATCTAGTTCATCATTTCCAACTGACTCAGCCATCTGTACTTTAGACTTTTTTATTTTGCTATTATCTCCCCCCCCCCCCCCCCTCCGCCCTGCATTCATTCCTATGGGCAAGTCAGTCTGGGCGTATGAGCATGCCTTTAGTGTGAGCTGACCTCAGGGCATGAGTTAGTGATGAGAGACCATTACAACCAGAGATGAAGTACCTGTTTCCAAATCTTGTGAGCAAGGATAAGCACTTCGAATATAATCTAGTAGTGAACAGGGAACCAGTAATGTTGGATAAAAAAATGGTATAATGTGAACAAATTTACTAGTGTGAGAAAAAATTCTAATGGCAGTATTGTGGACTGTTTGAAGTCTGCATAGAAGTGAAAGAGGGAAGCCACAGTGGATAGAATTGCAGAAGTTCAACCGGGATAAAAGAAGAGCATAAAGAAGAACCATTTGAGAAGGTTTATCTAGAAAAAGACAAATAATATGGAATAAAATGATTTTACTAATGCTATAATCCGTGGTTCAAAAGAGAGAGAGAGAGATAGAGGTACTGCTTGGCTGGGAGAGGGACAGAGAAATAAGAGGTGCTGCTTGACTGAGAAAGAGAGAGATAGGTGCTTCTTGATTGGGAGAGTGTGTATGAGAGAGAAAGAGACAGAGAAGAGGTGTTGCTTGTTTCATGGGGGGAGACACAAACACACACAGGAGATGCTAAATGGCTGAGAGTGAGAGAGAGACACACATAGATAAGATGGTAACATAGTAACATAGTAGAGGACGGCAGAAAAAGACCTGCACAGTCCATCCAGTCTGCCCAACAAGATAACTCATATTTGCTGCTTTTTGTGTATACCCTACTTTGATTTGTACCTGTGCTGTTCAAGGCACAGACCGTATAACTCTGCCCAGCACTATCCCCGCCTCCCAACCACCAGCCCCTCCTCCCAACTACCGGCTCTGGCACAGACCGTACAAGTCTGTCCAGCACTATCCCTGCCTCCCAACCACCAGTCCCGCTGCCCACCACCGGCTCTGGCACAGACCGTATAAGTCTGCCCAGCACTATCCTCACCTCCCAACCACCAGCCCTGCCTCCCAACTACCGGCTCTGACACAGACCGTATAAGTCTGCCCAGCACTATCCTCACCTCCCAACCACCAGCCCTGCCTCCCAACCACCGGCTCTGGCACAGACCGTACAAGTCTGTCCAGCACTATCCCTGCCTCCCAACCACCAGTCCCGCTGCCCACCACCGGCTCTGGCACAGACCGTATAAGTCTGCCCAGCACTATCCCCGCCCCCCGATCTTGACTAAGCTCCTGAGGATCCATTTCTTCTGCACAGGATTCCTTTATGCTTATCCCACGCATTCTGTTACCGTTTTCATTTCCACCACCTCCCGCGGGAGGGCATTCCAAGCATCCACTACTCTCTCCGTGAAAAAATACTTCCTGACATTTTTCTTGAGTCTGCCCCCCTTCAATCTCATTTCATGTCCTCTTGTTCTACCATCTTCCCATCTCCGGAAAAGGTTCGTTTGCAGATTAATACCTTTCAAATATTTGAACGTCTGTATGGCTGGGAGTAAAGAGGAGACACCGAGAGGAGATGCTGCTTGGAACATGGATGGAATATGCTTGGGAGAAAGAGAGGGAAGAGTTAGTGACAGACTGCGGAATAAGAAAAGCAGAAAAGACGTGGAAAGCCATAGATAGCAGCAGTAATAAAAAATACAAAGGAAATTGAAGACTGGATAGTAATGAATGAATGAAATCTCAGTGGATGGAAGCAGAAAACTAGAAGAAAACTGAAAGTAAAATATCAGTGTTGGAGATACATGTAGTAGAAGAGTTAAAACAGACATGACGAGAGAGAAAAATGACAAATGGACATGAGACCCTGGAAAAAAAATGAGAAGACAGGAAAACAGCAACCAGAGACTATGACTTACATGAATTAAAAATTAATTGGCCAGACAACAAAGGTATTAAAAAATAATTTTATTTTTAATTTAAGGTGAAATAGTGTGGAAGTTATGTTAGTCCACCTTAAAGGTTAATACATAAAAATAACCCCAAAATTGAAAATATGTTGATTCCTTTCTTATTGGACTAAATATATATTTTAGACTGGCTTTTTGAGGTCAGAACCTTCTTCCTCAGGACAGGATATCTAACTGACCTGAGAAAGGAGGTTTTGGCATTCGAACGCTAGTGAAAAAAATATATGAATTTAGTCCAATAAAAAGTATAATCATATTTTCTATTGGAGAGCTTAGTGTAAGCAAATTATCATACTGTGCATGGTGGGGACAGGCAGCCTGGTATGGGATTAGTGCATTGAAAAGGTATGCAAGTGACCCAATAACTGTGAGAAGAAGAATCTTGGAATGAATCCTGCTGGAAGGACTTGGGAGCCAGTGCTGTGTTATACAAAGGGAGAAGTAGGGGGGAGGGTCACATGGTCATACTTTCAAGCATTGTAAATAATTTTAACAGTGGTATTCTGAAGTAGTTGTAGCTTTGATCGCACAATAAAAATAATTTGAATGGTCTATATGATTCAGGAAGAGGGAAAATAGCAACACACAGATTGTGCAGTAACTAAGTAAAAAACAAAGAGAGAGAGAGAGAATTTCAGAACTGTAGCTATTTTGTATTCAGAGGTCAGATCAGAATCGATACAGAAACCTAAGGTAGTGGTATATTTGCATAGTGAAATAGGATGATCTTGGACAATCGGGAATAGTTGGGGCAACGGCCTCTGATATCGAGGACTTTAATTTCAAGTCATTCATGGAAAACTATTTTGCTATAATAGTTCAGAAAAGTGAGGTGAGGTGAAACAGGTTCAGTATAAGCTACAACCTCAATATTGGTTGCATAATAGAAACTGATATGGCCAAGACTTTCCACAAGCGTGGCTAAGAAAACCAGAATATGGTTAAGAAGAACTGGGGCTAGTACTATGCCTTGAGAAACACACCAGTGAATTTTTGATGATTGGTCAAATAGAATGTGAACTAGTTAAGCACTAAGCCTTATGGTCAGGTGTAATAGGCAAGCAATAAATATTTTGTGGTTTTTTGGGTTAAGCACTGCACTGAGGTCCTGAGAAACAATAGCTAGCTTCTTGGAGTCAAGATTACATCTAGTTTCATTCAACATGCTGAGGAGTAAGGATTATGTAATATGACCAGGGAAGAACCTGGCCTGCCTGAGATAAAGATCATTTATTTCTCCATGAACTTGAAATAAATCATGTGATATTTTCTCCAGTGCTTTGAAGACAAATTGAAGATTGGACACTGGAAGAAAATAAGATCGATCTAAGGGGGTCCAAATTTGCTTTTTTTTTTTTTTTCAGAAGTGGATGAACACTGTAATGCTTCCACCTACAAGGAAACTGGCTGAAAACCATATTGGAATTAATCATAGACAGGGAAAAGGGAGAAAGTCCAGATAAAGGGTACTTTAATAGGTGTGAAGGGAGAAGTATATCTCATGGAGGACAGAGCTTTGACTAGGCTATAGGGTAAAGCTTAGTTAAAAGAGAGAAGATAAGGGCACTGTCACAGCCTCCGATTAGTACAGCCCATTCTTGAGGTCCCTCACATTGTTGGAAAGAACATGGGTAAACGTGTCAGGTGAGTGACAGACAACTTGAAGAAGTTCTGAATGAGTTGAAGATTTCCAGAGTGTAGAAACATACTTAAAAGCTTCCTAATTTGGGAGTTACAAGCTTGAAAAAGTCTCAAGTAATAAGTATTTTTGGTTAATGTAACTTGATTGTGATTAGATCGGTAATGCTTGTTACAATAATCTAGGTTCTGAACTGACTTACCTTGAGCCACATGATTTCAGCTCACTTGGCCTGCCCTTTCAAGAGGTATAGACCTGAGCGATTCCATGAATATGGATGTTTTGCTAGTAGATAATTCTTGGGTAGGAACAGTACTCAGAGTAGACTTCCAACAAGGTTGCCTGTGCCTCTAGAGAAAGGCCAACAAGGTCTGAAGAAAACATTAGCCAGGTTTGTCCTATAAACACTCCTTGATATTCTGGTGATCCTTTGACAGGAATAGTCAATCTCTAGGACACTAATAGGAACAATTATAAAGAAGAGACCAATCCAGGAGAGAGGTGGAAAAGAGATCCCAGTTTCAGGGATAAGTGAAGAATAAGAAGTGCATGGAGAGCTTGTAGATCAAACTGAAGCACTCATCTATACAGTTGTCACGTTTTCAAAGCTGGAGCTAAGTTTGTGAGCCCTTGGGCCACTGCCGAGGAGCAGCAGTGGCAGGCAAAACCACCCCACACCAGAGACTAGGCAGAACAGGACTGGAACCCCGGACTGGAGTTGCAGCAGAGACAAACAAGTAGGAATAAGCAGAGCAGGCACACTTAAACTTCACCTGCACTTGGCCGCCTTTCACCAGGAGTTGAGCCCCTGACTGCAGGTGGCCGGCAGGACTTACTGGGCAAGGCAGGACTGGATACCCACTAGGCTGAACCAGGTCTGAGAGTCAGAGGGGAAAGGAACATACAGGGGTAGCAGGGCAAGAAAGGGAAGCTAAAGGGCAGGACTGAAAGCTGCAAGCAGCCACTAAAACAGGGAACAAAACACTGATAACAAGACACAGAACTGAAAGCTGCAGAGCAGCCACAAAGACACAAACAGACAAAGACTAAACCCAAAACTAAACCCAGAGACAGGACTAGCAAACAAACAACAACCTAATCTAAACTACACACAGCCTAACTAGAAACAAACAAGTATCTCAAGCAAGAACTTAAACAGAAGTGCAACAAGCACCAACATACCAGGGCCTAAGGTGATGCAAAGGTAAAGGCAGAGAATTTCCAACTGACTAATAAGCCCTGCAGCAGCTGAGGCTCACTGCAGCAATCACCAGGCAACTACGGGTGCTGTGTAGGTTCAATCCAAGCAAGCAAGTCTGGCAGCCCGGAAGATCTGGACTGGACTGGGCTGAAATCTGGAACGGGTGACAATAACCAGACAGTCCATTGCAGCCACCAGGTCTGGCCACCAAGTGGCGAGAGGAAGGAGAGCACGAAACATGGGCACAACCATGACAGCAGTCTTTCTGAAAAGGAAGTTGATAAACCAGTAGAGGAACTAAGGAACAGGAGCTCAACTGGACAAAGAGAACTTCCTGGTAAGAGAGAGACTGTAAGGAGAGCTCTGCTGATACAGTGAAAGAAAGGAAATTAAGACAGTGTTACAAAATCAGATTGTGCACCAGAGGGCCTTGGTCCAGATAGACCTAACATTCAGCAGACCAGCATGAAGCAGTGGCGTAGCCAAGGGTGGGCTTGGGTGGGCCCAAGCCCACCCACTTTGGGTTCAGGCCCACCCAGTAGCAGCATACCTATGATGCCCCACCAGCCGAAAACTCCCAACAAGTGTACCTCCTGCATACCTTGTAAGTAGCAGATCTTCACCTGCAGTGAGCAGTGACATACATACTGCTCGCACCGGCCCCACAGCCTTCCCTCTGATGTATTTCTGCCTAGATGGAAACAGGAAATTGCATGAGAGGGAAGGGTGTGGGGCCAACATGAGCAGTGTGTATTAGTTGCTGCTCGCTGCTGGTGAAAATATGCTATTTAAAAGGTATACAGGAGAGGGGGGATGTTTGAGAGACCATGTGGCATGCAGGCGAGAGAAGGAGAGACCAAATCACCTGTGGGATGGGGCGAGGTTCTTCTGCCCACCCATCTTGGGCCCAGGCCCACCCAAAATTGGGTGTCTGGCTACGCCCCTGGCATGAAGGCTAGAAAATGGGAGGAGTGGTGGTTGTGCCTGGAGAAGGTAATAAAGTAACAGAGAGAGTCACAAGATGCGTTGAAGATCCGGCATCACTGCCGACCGTGGGAGTTAGCTGGGCCTACTCCCATGGTCTGAATATCGGCCCCAGAGTGCATGGGATCTGGAGCCAGAGAATGAGAAGGCTTGATGGGACCATCACAGTAAAAAGCCAGAAGCTGCAGATAAGAAAACAAAAGAGAAACAGGAAAACTAAACGCTGCTACAGTTAAACAACAAGAAGGTGATCCTATAGCAGAGCACCCACTACAGGTGCTGCTTATGGCACCTATTGTAAGTCTACTCTATAAAGAAAAGTAGGTGCATATTTTTCTTTATAGAATACCACTGCAAATGTCTGAAAATTCACTAAGGAACAATCATTTTGCACCTAGATGTTAGCACATATTCACGTAAAGGATAGAATGCAATAAATTATACACATACCTATGCACTGTGTGAGCACATGAGTAGAATGTTGCCATTTACATGCCTTCCTACCTCCTAAAGATAGGTGGTACCTCATTGAATTACACCTGAAAAGTGCATGATTAGAGAGATTCTTTCACCCTTTTCTAGAAGTGGATATCGAGAGTGACTCCACACATCAGTAAAGAAGATTGAGTCATGCTACCAATGTGTTGAATCAGGGGCGGACTGACAGTGATATGGGCTCCTGGGCAGAAGGGGTGATCTGGGCCCCTCTCCTGGGCTGCCCCCCTCCCCACACACACACACACACCTTTGTTTCCAGCACCCTCAGGGCCTACCTTGAAGAGCCCTGGTGGTCATGGCCTCTTCAGAGGCGGAAAAGAACCCCACTCTTTCCTGCCCGCCATCGCTGCTGTACCTGGCACCGCTTCTTCTTCTTCTTCTTAATGACTGTTGAGACTTCCTGCAGCAGTCTCAGCAGCCATTTTGAAGATGCACCGGTGCTGGACAGAACAACACAGTGGGCAGGAAAGAGTGCGGTTCTTTCCTGCCCCGAAGAGGCCACTAGACTACCAGTCTAGTGTAGTGTATGTGTGTGTGGCTGGGGGAGAGGGAGGGAGAGAGGCACTGGGCTCCCCAGACCCTCTGGGCCCTCAGGCACTGCCCAGTTGATCGTATGGTCAGTCTGTCCCTGTGTTGAATAGTACCAAGGCCAGCGTAAAAACCTAGATAAAGGCTCCTTGATTTGGGTCCCCTCAACTTGAAGATAGTTTTCTGCTGGAATTTTTTCTATGTCCTGAATTTGGTAACAAGCTCCTAGCAAACTGAAGGTGAAGAGAGTGTGTCAGGAGATAACGGAGCTGTCATGTGCCATTTGGAGTTTAGGCATAGTCGTTTATACTTCACAAAAGGTGCTTAATTATAACAGTAGGTTGTGCAGAGCAAAACATTGATTGTTACCTACAGCAGTGCTGCAATCAATAAGCAAGACAGACTATTTGTATATATGTGACATGATGACACGGTGTGAAATATTGTGTTTAGATTTATAAATAACATCAAGTAGCTAAGGAGCTACAGTAAAGAAACAAGAACATCCAGAAAGCATTCTATACAATTATGTAAACTATTGTATTGCCTTTGAAATCACAAAAGTTACAATCTTTTGTACCAAAAAATAAATAAAGGTGGGGGGGGGGGAGAGAGAGAGACAGAGAGTGAGAGTGAGAGAGAGAGAGAGAGAGAGAGAGAGAGAGAGGATGTGTTTAATATTCCAGAATAGTAACTCCAGTACTGGTAATTACCTCTTGGTACAGAGGAATGCACATATTCTGGGAACAAGCTCATTAGTGAGAGACAAAGATATTTCCAATAATCATTACCTTGTTTACTCAGTTTTTCACCTTTTGATTTTTTTTCTCTTCCTTTTGCCCTAGAGAACAATGAACACAACACTTAACTCTTAGTCTCCTGGCCCCCATTAATTCCAAAGAGTAGCATGTGATTCCAGCTGCCGTTGTGTGAGGCTCAGTTGTCTGTCAGTATATGCAGTATGAAAAGATTGAATAAACTATAATTAGGTCTACCACTTTATTTCGTTCAAACCCAAAATGATCTAGGCCTAGTTTTGCTCCATTGCAGGTGTCAGGGATGCAGACTCGAAATAGGTGGTACTGGGAAAGGGTCCATTGGAAGGAAAATAGGAGAATGCAAACCCCACGCAGCTGTTTAAAGGCAAGTTTTAATAGTTTTAAACATTTTCTTGTTTGGATTCTTCCTTTGCACATTTGCAAGGCGGAATGTGCTTTTTTAACTCACCTGTTGTTGCACAAGTAAGTTATATTTTGTGTGATTATCCTGTACTTATTATACAACTAGCTCTACCCGGCCACGCGTTGCTGTGACTCAGTCTGGTTAAATGGAAAAGAAAGAAAAGAGGACGCACACATTTCTAATATGTTTAATTTCACAATGTTTGTGGGTATACAATATTTTTTGTTGTTCCATTGTGTGTGCAGAGATAGAGATTGTCTGGTTTGCCGACTGTAGAACATTAAACATATAATTGTCCATGTGAGAAGCAATCCGTGTGTAGATGTAAACGGGTGAATTCTAAAGATTGGCCCTGAGCTTTGTTGATGGTGATTGCAAACGCCAATCGAATTAGGAATTGCAATCTGTTAAATTGAAATGGCATATCTGTTGGAATCATAGGAATGTGAGGAATGAGGACATCTTGACCTTTGAAAGGTCCTGTCAAGATTGTTGCTTGTACGGCATTGCTCATTAATTTTTTTACTGCAAGCCGCATGCAGTTGCAAAGCTTTGGCTGGTTGATATTTTGCAACATGATAATTGGCACGCCGATTTTCAATTGCAGTACGTGCGGTGGCATCCCTGGCAGATCAAGTGAATTAAAAAATTCTGTTGGATAATTAACCGCTTCATCTGCTTCCAGAACAGTGTCAACGGACTTGTATGTGAGTGGCTCGCTTTGAATGTTAGACTGAATAATATTGTTCAGTTCGTAGACGTCTTTGTTATTGGCCGCAAGAATAGCTCGTTGACTCAGCGAATCGTGATTGTTATAATTGGTTTGAATATTGGGAAATACTTTTTCAACCAATTGTTCTTTTGAGGTCACTAAATTGCAGAAGTTATGAGGCAATGAAATTCGTCCTGAGGTCAGATCAACCGGCACCTTTCCGTTCCCAATTTTCAGCAATTGATATGAGAATATCTGAGCTGATTGATCGTTTTGCAGCTGGACACGCATATTTGTAGTTAAGTTTAACATCTTTATGTGTTGCCACAAAGTAGAGTATTTTAGGCAAGCATTTATTTCGTCCGCTGGTGTCGATCGTGGAACTACAGGTAATGTTTGCCTGAAATCTCCTGTAAGCAATATTAATGTGTTCCCAAATGGTCTGATGTTTCCACATAAATCTTGCAATGATCGATCAAGAGCCTTGAGTGATTTTTTTCGCTGTGCTGTTTCCTGGGCATGTATTTCAGCCATTCTTTGTCTGTTTCGCTCGTTCGCTGATGCCCATTCTTCCTCACTTTGATTTGCAATTGTAGGTATATAAAAACACGCGTGTATTCGAATGCAATGTTGTGTTGAAATTTGAAAGCAATCGGTGAAGAACTTTCGGAGATTTAAGCCACTCTCAGCCTGTCGCGTTGATTCTGTTGAGAACAAAGCAGATCTGAAGCTGCAGAACGCGATCGCCGTGCTCACAACTGTGCATCGTGAAGTCTGGCTGCACGTCGCTCTGCTGCTTCCTCGGCACGTATTTGAGCCATTCTTTGTCTGTTTTGCTTGTTTGCTGATGGCTGTTCTTCCTCAGTTTGATTTGCAATTACTCGGCACACTGCTTCCACTCCGCGAGTACGACAGCTGTGACATCTATATAATAGTAGGTATATAAAAACATGCGCGTAATTTCAAAGCAATCGGTGAAGAACTTTCTGAGATTTAAGCCACTTAGCCTGTCGCGTTGATTCTGTTAAGAACGAAGCAGATCTGAAGCTGCAGAACGTGATCGCCGTGCTCGCAACCGTGCATTGTCAAGTCTGGCTGCACATCGCTCTGCTGCTTCCTCGGCACGTATTTGAGCCATTCTTTGTCTGTTTCGCTCGTTCGGTGAATGCCGTTCTTCCTCAGTTTGATTTGCAATTACTCGTCGCACTGCTTCCGCTCCGCGAGTACGACAGCTGTGACATCTATATAATAGTTGGTATATAAAAACATGCGCGTATTCAAATGCAACATTGTGTCCAAATTTGAAAGCAATTAGTGAAGAACTTTCGGAGATTTAAGATTTTGAACAAACGAACATTTACATTTTTATTTATATAGATATTGTAATTTCTTTTTCAAGTTGTTTACCTGTTATCTTATACATTATAAACTGCCTTAATGGTATGACCCTAAGGAGGTATATCAAAAAACTTTATGTGTATTCAGGTACTTATTATACCACCATTGTAAGAACAAAAAATGCAGTTTACAAGCAAAATAACATAATTAGAAATAGAACAGAAAACAATAGTGATAGGAAAGAAGAAGAAAAGAAAGAAATTTAAAGAAAGAAGATAGGGTGGTATAGACTGCAGCAAAACTCACCAGCTAGTGACACCCCAATAGGCTTATCCCAGTTGTATGGCCAAAAACTAACTGAGGAACTGAGTTCGATTCCCACTTCAGGCACAGGCAGCTCCTTGTGACTCTGGGCAAGTCACTTAACCCTCCATTGCCCCATGCAAGCCGCATTGAGCCTGCCATGAGTGGGAAAGCGCAGGGTACAAATGTAACAAAAAAAACCCTCAAAGTTTGGGTTCTGAGTCCTGTTTCAAACTGTTTATATAAAGAGGAGTGGATAATGAGTTCCAGAACATGGGACCTAGGAAATAGAACACCACCTGTCTGGTAGAATCAAGTCTAGTCTGAGCAATAGAGGGACTAGAGAGAAGATTTTCATTTTGGGAGCAGAGGCAGAGAGAAGGTGAAGGAGACAAATAAAATGGAATTTCAGAGTAGAAACCTTTATGAACTAATAAGAGAAGCAAATCCAAAAAAGAGGCAGGTAGACAGTGATTTTTAAATAAGAGAGATACATGATTGAATTTAGGAGAGTAACAGAGACTCATGATTGCAGTATTCTGGACAGTTTATAAACATTTGAGATTAGAGACCCTGATCCCAGAGTTCATGGAATTATAATAAGTACATAAGTACATACATAAGTAGTGCCATACTGGGAAAGACCAAAGGTCCATCTAGCCCAGCATCCTGTCACCGACAGTGGCCAATCCAGGTCAAGGGCACCTGGCACGCTCCCCAAACGTAAAAACATTCCAGACAAGTTATACCTAAAAATGCGGAATTTTTCCAAGTCCATTTAATAGCGGTCTATGGACTTGTCCTTTAGGAATCTATCTAACCCCTTTTTAAACTCCGTCAAGCTAACCGCCCGTACCACGTTCTCCGGCAACGAATTCCAGAGTCTAATTACACGTTGGGTGAAGAAAAATTTTCTCCGATTCGTTTTAAATTTACCACACTGTAGCTTCAACTCATGCCCTCTAGTCCTAGTATTTTTGGATAGCGTGAACAGTCGCTTCACATCCACCCGATCCATTCCACTCATTATTTTATACACTTCTATCATATCTCCCCTCAGCCGTCTCTTCTCCAAGCTGAAAAGCCCTAGCCTTCTCAGCTTCTCTTCATAGGAAAGTCGTCCCATCCCCACTATCATTTTCGTCGCCCTTCGCTGTACCTTTTCCAATTCTACTATATCTTTTTTGAGATACGGAGACCAGTACTGAACACAATACTCCAGGTGCGGTCGCACCATGGAGCGATACAACGGCATTATAACATCCGCACACCTGGACTCCATACCCTTCCTAATAACACCCAACATTCTATTCGCTTTCCTAGCTGCAGCAGCACACTGAGCAGAAGGTTTCAGCGTATCATCGACGACGACACCCAGATCCCTTTCTTGATCCGTAACTCCTAACGCGGAACCTTGCAAGACGTAGCTATAATTCGGGTTCCTCTTACCCACATGCATCACTTTGCACTTGTCAACATTGAACTTCATCTGCCACTTGCACGCCCATTCTCCCAGTCTCGCAAGGTCCTCCTGTAATCGTTCACATTCCTCCTGCGACTTGACGACCCTGAATAATTTTGTGTCATCGGCGAATTTAATTACCTCACTAGTTATTCCCATCTCTAGGTCATTTATAAATACATTAAAAAGCAACGGACCCAGCACAGACCCCTGCGGGACCCCACTAACTACCCTCCTCCACTGAGAATACTGGCCACGCAATCCTACTCTCTGCTTCCTATCCTTCAACCAGTTCTTAATCCATAATAATACCCTACCTCCGATTCCATGACTCTGCAATTTCTTCAGGAGTCTTTCGTGCGGCACTTTGTCAAACGCCTTCTGAAAATCCAGATATACAATATCAACCGGCTCCCCATTGTCCACATGTTTGCTTACCCCCTCAAAAAAATGCATTAGATTGGTGAGGCAAGACTTCCCTTCACTAAATCCGTGCTGACTTTGTCTCATCATAATCCAAGCAGGGGTGAGGGAATGTAGGGATGGAATATTCAGGTAGCATTTGAGAGAACATCTGTCTTAAGGTTCAAAGAGATCCATAAATAAGGGATACTTGTGCTTCAAAAACTGGAAATCTAGGATGTCTAACAAATACTTGAACAAATTTGCCAATATGATACAGGGAACCATGAAGAAGAGGGGAGACAGAGGGGCAGAAAGACCTCCCAGTGACTAACTTAGAAGAACTGAGACCTAAGCGATTGTCTTTACGCCAGACGTATACAGCCGCTCAGCAGGTGTTCATAGGATGAAGACCAAGAGAATAGGGATCAGTGTAGACAATAGGACATCACTCACCCTTATTATAAGTTACTTACGTCAGACGAGGGTGGGCCAGAGAGGAAAGGAGGAAAGTCTGAAGGGAAGCGATCAGCTGTTACTTGCTGCAGCACCTTCACACGGAGGTGAGAGGCACTGTGAGGGCTGGCACGGTGTCAGATGGAGGGGGGGCGGGTGGAGGGGGGAGCGGCGGTGGCGATGACCTCAGGGGGGGCGGCGGGGGAGGGGCAACGGGGGAGCTACAACGAGCAGGTCAATTGCATTCCCTTTCCTTAATGCATGCCCGCTCCTTACCGATTCGCTAAGGGAATCGGTAAGGGAAGGGCTTTAACGATTTGTTAGTGCATCTTGGCCCAGGTATCTAATGGGGGAAGAATCCAGCACAGAAACAGGAAGTAGGCAATAATCAGGATACTAGGCTTGACAGATGGCAGGACGCAAGGAAAAAACCAGAAGAAGACAAAGGAGCAATGACCCAGTGCTGAACCAGCCCAGAGGCAGCACAGATAATCCCCTAGATTACTGATCTGGTCCCAATAGGGCCAATCAGGATAAGGCACATGCATCCAGCACACATTCAACAATGACAAGAGGCTCAAGAGCACACACCCATCCAATTAAGACACAGGAGAAATGGTAACACTGCTCCTGGAGGAGAGATGGCTTGAGCCCAGCACAGCACAGGTTTTTCCCATGCCATGCCTCATATAGATGTAGTTTTGTTTTTCTAAATTGAGTCTGATCTACAACTCCATGCATGCAATGAGTCAACAGCAGGCCTATATCAGTCCTTTCAGGCTGACCTGGGTGGAATGAGATTTGATTGGCCCAGATGTATGAATGATCAATCTCTGGCACCTCCTGATGATGATAACAAACACCATCAGTGGTCTCAGATGTTATAGGACTCCACTTAGTATGATATTTGCGATGAGTGCATTTTTTTCATGGAATGTTTGATCCCAAATGTAAAAATAACAGGTCCTTTTACTCCCCAAAATAATTGTTCTTAGCTAGTTCATATAACAGGTGACCCTTTGAAAGTAGCCTGGGTAACACTGTAAAGTACTGCCTCCTAGGCTTTTATCCATTATGACCCTATATAACACTTAAAAATTCATATGCTCCTTCCCCCTTCCGTTGATGAAAACAAAATAGACCCTCACTCCCCCCCCCCCCTTTTCTCATCCAGTTATCCAAAACATGAAGGCAGTGACAATATTCCTGGCTACAGTAGCAACAGTCATCACAGGACCCAGTGTTTCCCTATGCACTCACAGAACCCAGTGATCTGGATGAGTTTCCAGTCTAACAGGAAGCTCACACCACAGGAGGGGGCAGGATCTGTGAATGTTTACTGGCTCATAGGCCCCATGCTGACTGCCACTACTGGGCAAAGATCACAGTGGAGTTCTAGAGGAAGGGGGGTAACACTTTTTCTGTGACCCCATCTACTGATGACATGACCATCAGGGGTGGAATGACAGTGATCTGGGTCCCTAGACAAGGATCATGGGCCCCTAACCACCTATCAAAATTAGATTAAGGCTAGGGGAGAGTGGCCTCCTTATTGCTGTGGGCTCTCTGGCACTGCCTTATTGTTCCAATGGTTAGTCTGGACCCCCAGTTTGGAAGTCACTGCTTAATAATTAAACTATATCAGATTATATACATTATGAATATTATATTTGCAAATAGCAGAATCGGTTACATTGAAATATATAGTTAGTGCAACAGGAATAAACCTCATTCAGTTGTATAGTACATGTGTATTTTGTGAACCTAGTGGTTCATTGGGGAGCCTCAGGGTCCCAGGTTTAGGAAGGTGGGTAGGAAATGACTACATTCTATAAACAAAGATGTTCTGGAAAAATCCAGATGGAAATAGGCATGGGTGAATATTACAGAAAATGTTGTGATTTCTTAATCATTCTTGTGATGCACAGCTATCTCTCTCTAGTGTTGGAAGTAAGAATTGATTATTTATCACAATATGGGCATAATAATATATGAAACACCTATCTATATTTATTTATTTAGATTTTGCTCACACCTTTTTCAAGTAGTAGCTGGTATTTTCTTGTCCTTTCAGTGCTCACAATCGAAATTTTATACCTGAAGGTTCAATGACTTGTCCAAAATCACAAGGAACAGCAATGGGATTTGAACCAGGTGTGCCCAGATGCCAAGGCTCATGTTTCATAGACATGTACAAAAGAAATATCTTTTACCACAATGTCTATATAATTTGAAAATGATGAGAAACATTGCAAACTATACATGGATTTATTCAAAGTAATCTTGAAGATCCATTGTACATAGAACATTTCAATGGGAATTGAGACATCTAGATCAGGACACTCACAATTCTCATGGAGTTTTATAAAAACTCTGCCAAACACAGTCTTGTATAACCTATTATATAGACATGCAGGAGTACTTGTGAATTTGCTGACATTTCCAGCAGGAGCAGCAATTAAAAAAAAAAACTGCACGTGGGGAACAAAAGAGCATCCTGCTGTTCCTGCATTTCCACTTCTGCAGCTTTTTGAAATAGCTGCTTCCAACAGTATCAATCCTCCCTATGCCTCACACTACCCCCAACATCAGGAACCCCACTCTGAAGCCCTTCTGACATAATCAGGGCTCCTGTACTCCCCAACATCATTTATACCCCCCCCCCCCCCCCACACACACACACAATAAAGGCCACCCTCCCCCAATGAACATCTCCACCCTGATCTTCCTCCTGATCATACCAGAGGTTTCCCCACAGTTTAATGAGGGGAAAGGGTAGAAGCCATCTCTTGGTGCTCCTGTCCCTTGTGGTGCCTTTATTTAGCACTATAACCACTATCAATAGGTCTACTACTACTGCTGCTTATCATTTCTATAGTGCTACTAGACATACGCAGTGCTGTACACTAAACATGTAAGAGACGGTCCCTGCTCAACAGAGCATACAATCTAATCAAGACAGGCAAACAGGACAAATAAGGGATAAGAAGATTACTTAAGGTGGGAATGATAAAACAGACATGGGTACTGAACAAGTGAATAGGAGTTAGGAGTTAAAGGCAGCCTTAAAAAAGGTGGGCTTTTAGCCTAGATTTGAAGATGGCCAGAGCTGGAGCTTGACGTACTTACTGGCTCAGGAAGTCTATTCTAGGTGTGTGGTGCAGCAACATAAAAGGAATGGAGTCTGGAGTTGGCAGTGGAGGATAAGGGTACAGATAAGAGAGATTTACCAGATGAATGGAATTCCTGGGGAGTAGTGTAGGGAGAAATAAGAGTGAAGAGGTACTGAGGAGCTGCAGAGTGAATGATCTTGTAAGTCAATGTTTGAACTGTATGCGGAAACGGATAGGGAGCCAATGAAGTGACTTGAGGAGAGGGCTATTATGAGTGTAATGACACTGCTGGTATATAAGTCGTGCAGCAGATTTTTGAACAGATTGAAGGGGAGAGAGATGGCTTAGTGGGAGGCCTGTGAGAAGCAAGTTGCAGTAGTCTAAACGTGAAGTGATAGGAGTGTGGATAAGGGTTTTGGTGTGCTCAGAAAGGAAGGAACACATTTTGGTGATATAAAAAGAAACAACATGTTTTAGGAGTCTGTTGAATATATGCAGAGAAAGAGAGTGAGGAGTTAAAGATGACCCCAAGGGTACGAGCTGATGAGACATGGAGGATGAGAATGTTATCCACAGAGACAGAGAATGGGGGAAGAGGAGAGGTGGATTTAGAGGAAAAGTTAAGAAGCTCAGTCTTAGCCATGTTTAGTTTTAGATGGTGGTGAGAAATCCAGGCAGCAATGTCAGACAGGCAGGCTGAGACTTGGGCTTGTATTCCTGCTGAAATTTCTGGTGTGGAGAGGTAGATCTGCTATGATCACTAGAGGTTGACCAGCACCATTTTGAACTCAATAGCAGAAGGGGCAGGAGCAACTGGGGATTACTCCAGCCCCCACCACATTAGATAACAGGAAGACTTCTAGAAAGATACCAGAAAAGGTCAGGGGTGAGGGTGTTCAGGGGATTCCTGATAATATCAGGGATGTGGGGGGATACAGATGATGTCAGGAGGTGAAGTAGGTCTGGATAATGTTAGGGGAGGGTATGCGGAGGATACAGATAATATCAGGGGTGCAGAGGAGTTCTGGGGGCCTGTGCATCTGCCACTCATGCCTTCACCTTGGGCAGGGGTAAAGCCAATTGGGAATTTTTTAGACCTACACAAGTATTCCACTTATAAAATGTGGAATACATGTCTATATTTTTGTCTCGCCCAAACCATGCCCTATCCACTCCCAAATCTGTATGTTGTGTCAGTCTCCACATGTAGATAGTGACTTTCTGAAATCACTGTTGGCATATGTACCTGTAATAGAAATTGTAAACTGCATAGTTGCCTCAGGGATCACTTGTGATATATCAAGTGCCGCAAAAATAAATAAACATGTAGCCCATCTGTAAATGCTGCTAATCTCATGAGGAGAGCCTTCTAAAATAACCCCCATAGTAACAAAATAGATGATGGCAGAAAATGACCAATGGATCAGTCCAGTATATCCAGCTATTTCTGTATACACTGCAAAGATATATTACAACTGCTAATTATAGAAGCGTAGCTGGTTGTAGAATACACTATACAAAACATAGCTGTTCATTTTATCTTCAAACTCCCTCATTTTGTGCGAGCTACTCCTTTATTAATGAAATTACATTGGGTCCCCATTTAAAGCCAGGATCTCATTTAAGGTGTGTACCTTCATTTATCAGATCATTCATGGAATGACTCTAGATTATATGAACCATTTAATATCGTCACATAAAGCCTCCTTTGAAGCCAGAGACTCCCTTCTACTTCATCCACCAAACTTTAATAACGATAGTATACAAATCAGTTCTATCTACTGATTTCATTTATATTGGAACCAAATGTTGGAACTCTAATTCTAAAGCTGTTAGATCTCATCCAGACTACTTACAATTCCATAAACTGCTGAAATCCCATTTCTTCTCAAATTCATTTCAAAATTAGTCTGCTTTGTTTTACTCCTGGTACAATGCCACAGATCTCAGGTGACCTCTGCTTTCCTCTCACTTCTTTGCCATTAGGGATTTTCCCATGCCTTTCTAGATTATGTTACCATTTGTCTCTCCAAAACTTCCACTGCAAATGCATTCCATACATTACCACTCTTTTAGTGATCAAACATTTCCTGATCTTGCTTCTGAGTTTGGAGGCTCCCTTTGGAGCTTCCTACCATGGTATCTTGATCAAAAGCATTCTTTTATCTGAAAATTTTGGCTTCTTGTTACTGGCCTATTTCTTTTGGGGTACTGAATGTCTCTACCCTATCTCTCCGGTTTCTCTTCTCCCGTAGGGTATACACATTTAGCTTCTCAAGTTTCATCTCAAATTCCACAGAGACACATTATGAGTAAATATTTTGTGGATATAGAAAAGAGAGAGAGGTAAATGTAGTAGACATATGCTATATACATTAGACAGATACATGGATAGATAAAACATTTGTCAAACAGTTGCAGGCCTTAAATAGAAGTCTCTAGTTTTCTTTAAAAAAAACAAAACAAAACAAAACTATTTCAGCTCCATTTCTGTTACAGCTTGTATACATCACTAAGGGGTCCTTTTACTAAGCTGCGGGGAAAAAGGGCCCTGCGCTAGTGGCAGGGGCCATTTTTCCCAGGTGCCAGAGCCCTGTTAGCGCAGCGGGTAAAAAGCCCCTCTTATTGCATGGCCATGTGACGGGGAGCCCTTACCGCCACCCATTGAGGTGGCAATAAAGGCTCCCACGCTAACCCGGCGGTAACCGGCTTACAGCCAGGTTACCACCACACAAGCCATTTCTGTGGGTTTTCTTTTCCACCCCAGAAATGGCGTGCGCTCAGGCTGGGACTACTGCCAGTGCCCTCATTGGGTCAGCAGTAGTCCCGGAAGAGCGAGCGGTAAGCCCGCATTGGGCTTTCCGCCGCTCTGTGAAAGGAATCCTAAGCTATTAGAATATTATATTTTAATCAGAGTTAGCAAACCTCCATTGGGTTCATACCTCCCTCAATAAAGACTTGTAAAACCAAGGGATGCTGATTGATTCTAGTTCATTAAGGGACGAAGGGTTATCATTGTGGGCTACCGTTAAAATGTGTTATTTTATACCACTAACTCATGCTATTTTACCACAGGTCCCATTTTATGCAATGGCATCTAATTACTAATAACTGGGATTAACAGCAAAAAAAATGCCTTTATGGTAGCCCACACTAATAACTTCTCCTCTAAGGGTCATGAAGATAGGATGTATGTAAAGCAATCAGGCATGTCAAAATCTGTGCCATCTATAAAGAAAGAAGAAATAGGTTAAAATAATACTAACAGGTTTATATTTATATATTTTTTGTGTTTTTTTTTAATTTTTAAAAATTTCTTTAGGTCCTATTCAACCTATATCCAATCATATAAGGAAGCCCTAAAAGTCAGAATAGGATTGGCATTTTTATCATCTTTAAAGAACATGTACTTACTGCAACTTTGCCAGCAGCAAAGTAGCTACTTATGTGTAATGCTGAAAATTATCCTTCAAGGGAAATAGCATTTTATAATATAAAACCAAGAGAACATTTGCCTTTAATTAAAGCTTTCCTGACTGCATTAGGCTTTCTACCCAGGAGAGGGAGCCCATGTGTCACTAGTAGAACCATCCTGCCAAGTTTATGAATAGAATACTGTCTACAAAAACGGGTTGAAAATACAGGTCCCACTCTACTTGTTGAGGATTTTATTCCTGGGGTCCTTGGAGAGTTAACATTTGACAGAATGCTGTACTTCCTATGCCAGGAGATACTCCAGGGACTGACCTACCACTGTGGGCTGCATATGATGTTTTCTGCAGCTCAGTCTTCTGGCTTTTACTCCAAAAAGATCATTGCACTTTGGAAATGATGACATTCCATAGATCAGTGTTTCCCAAGTTGGTCCTGGAATACCCCATTGCCAGTCAGGTTTTCAGGATATCCACAATCAATATGCATGAATAAGATTTGCACATAACGGAGGCAGTGTATGGAAATCAACTTCCTGACTTGGGAAACACTGCCCTAGATAGAAAGATAAATCATCATGGCTTAAGAACATAAGAATAACCATACTGGCTCAGACCAGTGGTCCATCTAGCCAGTATCCTGCTTCCAACAGTGACCAATCCAGGTCACAAATACCTGATAGAAACTCAATTAATAGCACTATTCCATGCTACCAATCCTGGGGCAAGCAGTGGCTTTCCCCATGTCCATCTCAATAACAGACTATGGACTTTTCCTCCAGGAACTTGTCCAAACCTTTTTTAAACCCAGATCAACTTGCAAGATTCATTGTGAAGGTGAACTTGAAAAAGACCCAAATATACCAGGTATGTATTGCTCCAACAAGCCAAGATTTGCCAAAAATGACTGTGGTTTGAAACTTTTCAAATTCTATAATGGCAACCCTGTGGATGCCCAAAACAACTTCCTGTTCAGTACTGGCAGGAGTGCTGATGGTGGGCACATATGCAAAATATTTTCATTTGCATTCCTCATTGACTTTTCCTATAGCCAGATTTCTATCAACAAAAGAATGTTTATATATATTGAGTTGGGTTGCTAGGGGTACAGTATTTTATTTTTGTTACATTTGTACCCCATGCTTTCCCACTCATGGCAGGCTCAATGTGGCGTTAAGTGACTTGCCCAGAGTCACAAGGAGCTGCCTGTGCCTGAAGTGGGAATTGAACTCAGTTCCTCAGGACCAAAGTCCACCACCCTAACCACTAGGCCACTCCTCCACTTTATTGTATATTGTATATAAAACTTTATTGTATATTTGTTGACTTTTATTCAAAACTCAAAATACAATTTTATATCCATTTGAGTTGGGAAGATGAGGCCATTAGAAGTAGGGAGAAAAGGGCTAATGATATAGTAGTCCATTACTAAAATCAAATTACAATGGTTAAATCGCTTTTAAGTAACAGGATTGATCTCTAAAATTATAGGGCAAAAGTAACAAAGTAGACTGGAGTTTTGGGTTCAACTCTGAAGCCGAATGGAGAGCAATCACCTTAATTTTGGCTTCTAGTGCTATCTTTTCATCCTGTCCTTTTCTTTCATTCACCTCAGTCTTGATCTATGACACTCCCTATGGCTTCAGTCTTGGATACCTTTGCTGTCCAGATAATGTAACTCAGACATCCTTTGTGTTGCCAGTTCCAATTTGCCACTGCAGTACAATCCTGATGTATAATAACTCCCACTGTGCTGGTGGCATCGTGTCTTCCAGCTCTGCCGCTGCACTGTGTCGCATGCCAGTTTTTAATGGAGGGTACTGTGGATCTTGATAATTCTGCACTGTTTGGGCCAGTAAAACATGAACATTCAGCTGAACAAACCTAGCTGTTACTGAAAGACAGTTTATTTTGCCGTATTCTTGGCAGTTTACTGCAGAAAGGATTGTGTTGAAGTGCATCTGAAATTCATTTTCTAGTGCATCCTGGCCATGATTGGTGTCTAATAGCTGTGAAATCGACCTCTTCTACTCCTCAAAAACAGTATCCCAGAGGAATTTCCTCACATCCTAATGTGTTGGTTATCACTGCTGAGTTTGCAAAGAAATCCATGCAAATGTCGTGTGAGCTTTGGGGAGGATAGTTACATATTTGCTCACCCCTTTTTTCAGTAGTAGCTCAAGGTGAATTACATTCAGGTACACTGGGTATTTCCCTGTCCCTGGACTGCTCACAATCTAAGGGACCCTTTTCCTAAGATTCGTAGGTGCCTATCCTACTCATTTTCGAAAGAGAAGGGCGCCCATCTTTCGACACAAATCAGGAGATGGGCGTCCTTTTCTCAAGGTTGGCCAAATCGGCATAATCGAAAGCCGACTTGGCCATTCCCCAACTGCTTTCCGTCACAGGGACGACCAAAGTTCAAGGGGGCGTGTCGGCAGTGTACCGAAGGCGGGACGGGGGTGTGGTTAAGAGATGGGTGTCCTCGGCTGATAATGGAAAAAAGAAGGCTGGCCCTGATGAGCATTTGGCCGACTTTACTTGGTCCTTTTTTGTTCACGACGAAGCCTTGAAAAGGTGCCCAAACTGACCAGATGACCACCAGAGGGAATCGGGGATCACCTCCCCTTACTCCCCCAGTGGTCACCAACCCCCTCCCACCCAAAAAAACAAATTAAAAAACATTTTTACAGCCTCTATGCCAGTCTCAAATATCATACCCAGCTCCATCACAGCAGTATGCAGGTCCCTAGAGCAGTTTTTAGTGGGTACTGCAGTGCACTTCAGGCAGGTGGACCCAGGCCCACCCCCCCCTACCTGTTACACTTGTGGTGGTAAATGGGAGCCCTCCAAAACCCACCCAAAACCCACTGTACCCACATCTAGGTGCCCCCATTACCCTTTAAGGGCTATGGTAGTGTTGTACAGTTGTGGGTAGTGGGTTTTGGGGGGCTCAGCACCCAAGGTAAAAGAGCTATGAAACTGGGAGCAATTTGTGAAATCCACTGCAGTGCCCCTAGGGTGCCCGGTTGGTGTGTTGGCATGTGAGAGGGGACCAGTGCACTACAAATGCTGGCTCCTCCCATGACCAAATGGCTTGGATTTGGCCACATGCCCCGGCTAGTAATTCCATTTTTGGCATGCGCCCAAAACACGCAGTAGAAAATATTTTCTATTTTCTACTATGTGGCGCTTACCTAGTGGTAATCAGCAGTTGGCGCGCGTTGAATGCTTACCGTGTGGTGAGCACGTGAGACCTTACCACTAAGTCAATGGGGGGCAGTAAGGTCTCAGGCCAAAAATGGACGTATGCTGATTTTAATTTTGCCGCACGCCCATTTTCCAGCTCAAAAAAATGCCTTTTTTCCAGGTGCGCTGAGGAAATGGACCAGCGTGCATCCAAAACATGTGCAGGCCACTTTTAGGCGCACCTTAGTAAAAGGGCCTCTAAGTTCGTACCTGAGGAAATGGAGGGTTAAGTGACTTGCCCAAGATCACAAGAAGCAGCAGCAGCAGAATTGGAACCAGCCACTTCTGGATGTCGACTGGTGATTTAACCACTAAACCACTCACATTAATGACCCAGAGTCATTGCTAAGTTTTCTAAAAGATAAGAGCTGTGGGAAGATTGGGGTTCCTATAGGGAACACTCCTAAATTGTTGTACCTGGTAGCAATTTCAAGTGCCTTTATGTAGTGTAATCTCTGAGGGCATAGGCGCCGACTCCGTGGGTGCTGTGGGTGCTCGAGCACCCCCAATATTTCACCCACCAGAAGTTCCCTTCGTTCCTCCTCCCTCCCTCCCTCCCTTTGAGTTCCAGGCCCCTCCCTCCGAAATTTAAAAGTCATCATCTTACCTTGTCGGGGTTATGGCGGCAGCAGCGGTGAAAAGCATGCAGGCTCGGCGCTTAGTTCAGTCTTCCCTTCTCACTCAGCTCTGGTCCCGTGACTGAAATAAGCGCCGAGCCTGCACACTTTTCACCGCTACTGCTGCCGTAACCCCGACAAGGTAAGATGATGACTTTTAAAATTCGGAGGGAGGGGGCCTGGAACTCGAAGGGAGGGAGGGAGGGAGGGAGGAGGGACAAAGGGAGGGCGGAGGGGGGCCTTGGAACTCGGAGGGACCCTGGAACTCGGAGGGAGGGGGGACAACCCTGGAACTCGGAGGGAGGGGGCGAGGGGAGAGGGAGGGGGAATGCACCACCTGTAAAAAAAAAAAAAATTTTTCAGCACCCCCAATCATTTTGAAAAGTTGACTCTTATGTCTGAGGGGGTTTTTCTGGAAATTGATTTGGTAAATTTTCTTTTCAGTCCTTGGATTGACAGTATTTACTTGTGAATCAATTCCCTTCTCATAGAAACATGGGAGTCTTTGTTATTTAAAAGATGATTTTTTTTTCACTCCTTTGTAATAACTTTGCATATATTTTTTTCAGTTGTATTATCATGATTTTTTTTTTCTTCTCAAGGCTTTGTCTTGGAATATAGGTTTAAAATGCAAATTCAGTTTTAAAAGCCACAAAATTTGGATCTATCCAGATGTTACTAAAATAACTCAAGAACGGAGAAAACTATTTTTGACAATGAGACAGAAAACTTTGAAACTCGGTGCAGCTTTTCTACTTGCTTGGTCCGAGATGAGGGGATTAAATATGTGTTGTATTCTCCTGAGCAATTGAAGGCTTTTTTGGATCTAAAAAAGATAATTTGAAAATATAGGGAATGATGTTAAGGAAGGGATTACTTTACTTTAATATGTTATTTGAATATGCTAATTTGTATTACTACTTAAATCTCCTTCCTTATTATAGAGATGCTCCCCAGTTAGTAGTGGTCTATGGAAGTTAAATATTTGCTTTTATTGATATTATTCTCTTCTTTATTGTTTCTTGCTGAGTTTCTTATAACAAGTTTGTCTTGTGTATATATTGTACACTAACTAAAATAAAATCTTTTTTAAAAAGCCACAAAAATGGAGGTTTGGTTTGTCAATTTTACTACTATTACTAATCATTTCTATAATGCTACTACACTTATGCAGTACTGTACACATTGTATGCAGGTACTTTTTCTGTCCCTAGAGGGCTCACAATCTAAGTTTTTGTTCGTGGGGCAATGGAGGGTTAGGTGACTTGCCCAAGGTCACAAGGAGCTGCAGTGGGAATTGAACCCAGGTTGTTAGGATCAAAGCCTGCTGCACTAACCATTAGGCCACTCCTCCCTTTTACTTCCTCAAGAAAAAGTGCCAAAGTGGGAAATTCAATATATGGCGCCTTAGAAATCAGAGCCATAAAACCACGTGGTTAGCATGATTATATAAACTACACCTAATGTTAGGTGTAGTTTATAGAATACGCTCATGTGCCGTTACTGTGACTAATTTTATACGCACCCAGTTAGGCTACCTAAAACCAGGCCTAAATACCTGCGCCTAAGTTAGGTGCAGATCAGGTGTATTCCATACTAGTGCACATACTTTTTTGAAATGCCCATAACCCGCCCACTCCATGCCCATGGCCATGCCCCATTTTTGACCGTGTGCATTAGAATTTACACACACAACGTTATAGAATACGTCTAGAAAGTTGTGTGTATAAATTCTAATTAAAGGCAATAGTGCCGCTAATTAGTTAAGTACCAATTATCGGCACTGATTGGCTTGTCAATCAATTAAGTTGTACACTCAATTTGGCCATGTGGCCAAATTAGTGCACACAACTTAAGGTGCCATGTGTAGAATTTGGGGGAAAATGTGTGCTAAGCTACTATTTTATAAAGGATGCTCTGCGCAAAGTGTCCTATTGAATATTATCTTAGCACAGATCTTCCCAATGCCTAACTTTGGGCATGATTTACTAAATTGTGCCCATATGTGAGTGTCTAGGTCATAGAATCATCCATAAAGGGACCATAGGTGCTTATTTCAGAAGCTCTATTTGTGTTTTGGACATCTGAAAATTGGCATTAAGACATCCATATACCGATTTTATAGAGCCAGAAAATGGACATCTAACACTGCAATAAGAGGGAGTGGTGTGGGCATGTTTTGGGAGGAACTAGGTAGATGCCAAAAGATGGAAATCCAGCTCAGATTGCAAATGGGGAAAGAACGTCTGTGTTTAAAAAGATATGTCTGTATTTAGACCCGGTACTTGACACATCCAGATTAAAGAAAGGTGCTCTGATTGAGCAGTTCACCGCTGAATGGAGACAACGGAAGTCACGGTAGGTATTTTTCTGTCCCTGGAATGCTCACAATTTAAAAAAAACAAGAAACAAAAATTACAAAATCCTGCCCTGGAACTTGATCTGGCAACTTCTGGGCCTGTGCTCAGGCTCTGAGCTGTTTGCTTTAACTATTCCTGCACATGGATGGCTATATGACCACTTTATAATATGGACATTTCGCTGCTGCCACAGTGACGTCCATTTCCCTTGTTTTGCCCTATTCATAGTTTAGACTTTTCAGTTTGTAAATGGATGTTCATGCTGGACATTTTCAGCACATGGATGTTCATTTCACATGTAGTTTATAACAGGCTGTATTCTGTTCTAAAATACATGTGAGATGGACGTCCATTTGTGATGTACTGACTGAGATGTTCACATTCTGAGTTGAACGTCGTTTCTAAAACGTCCCTTCACGTGGCAGGGCCAGGGTAGGAGGAGATCAGTGGTGAAGCAGAGACAAATGATGAGACTGGATGGACCAAACAACCCTTACATCATCTAAGTTTCTGTATTGCTACTTACCGTGCAACATTTTACATTTTTACAGAGTGCAAAGCAGGTATCATTTTCTTTTAATTTTGAAAGTATACCCTTAACCATTGTCTTTTGCTATGAATTAATGTACTATGTCTTTGTTATGAATTAATGTACTCACGAGTCTTTCAGATCTTGTAGAGGGAGTTGGATTATATTGCATGCAGTTCAACTTGGTCAGGCTGCAATAGCCCTGCTATAGGTTACTGAATGAAAGCAGGTATTAAATTGAACTTGTATTATTTTAAGCTTATATGTAGTGCTGCTGGACAAATGAAATTAAAGTCATGACTATCAACAATGGATTACTGTTAGTTTGTAAAAGCTTCACATATGTGAGAAGATTACAAATTAACTGAAAAGGTCACATACTCGAAAGAAATCTGTACCTACAAATTACAGTATACTGTAGCACTGGTTTTATTAACATAAAATAATCCATTGCACATATGGTTCAATAAAACCTAAAAACAAAAGCCAACAAAGAATTGGCAATGAAATATGATCCAAATATTAAAACAGAAATCCTTGTTGTTACTCTTGAACCATTGTTCTTGGTGTGTGAGCTGATAGCAATATGACATGTGATCTATACCACTGAAATATCCATCAGCCATATAGCATGGAGTCCAATGTATCAGCACAGAGCAATATGGTTGATATCTTGGTATAAATGAAGCAATTGCACTACAGGGTGTGTGTTAGCTGTGTAATTATGTACATTTAGGTGCATCATGCAACCTTTTGCCTTTGAACATATTGAGATGTGGGTAATTATAATGCAATGCAGCCCATGGGGTGTTGTATATAAAAATAGATGAATATAAAAGAAAACTATAAGTAAAACTAAATCCAACATTTCAATTGTCTTCTAAAGCACAGCTTTTACTGTATATTTTAACTGTTTCAGTCTGAGTTTGTTTCATCGAGTTAAAGTGCATGGGGCTAGATTCTATATATGGCACCGTAAAAACCTAAAATTAGGCTTGATTTATAGAATATGCCAAGGGCCTGTCCACGTGACTACATTTAGTTATAGGAATTTATGCCAAGTAAAACTTGGTGTAAATGTCGGTGGCTAACTTAGGCGTGGAGCAGGTGTTTTCTATAACAGTGCACATAATTTTTAGAAATGCCCACAAACTGCCCGTGGCCACGCCCCCTTTTCGGCAGTACACATTAGAATTTATGTGCTTTACTTTGCAGAATACACTTAGTGAGTTGTGTGTGTAAATTCTAAGTTCACATATGTTTCCTGAAAATTAAAGTAGAGGTTAAAATGACAAGAACAATTGTAAATATGGTACAAGTAACAAAATGATATCATAGTAACATGAACAAGAAAGAGGACAAGAAAATATGGATATTTGTTTCCCAATAAATTGTATAGAACTGCTAGAGTTCTGTGAAAGACATTAAATATAGTGCCAACACAAAACAGTTCTAATGATTCAAAGGAGCAATCAGGAGAGCATTTATTAATGACATACCAATGTCATCAGGGTAAATTGGTGAATTCAGACAAGGGCTGCCATATCTTAACACATGGGAGAAGAATCAGACTCTTCAAAAACAGACCCTGAATATGAATCACAAATTTGTTAACAGATGACTCAACATGGTACCATGTTTCGGCACTGAAAGTGCCTCCTTCGGGAGTCTTGGTATTTATGATGTTGAAGTAGTTTGTACCACTTTGATATTGCCCCTTTGTAGTAGAAATTAATTTGTAGTAGGTGGTAATAGTTGGTGTGAAATCTTTCATGTTGAGGGTTTTGGTAGTCATCATTAGGCAACGAATAATTTGGATCCACTAAAAATGGTGTTGTTTCAGTAATCCATAAAGTTCCAGAACTTTGTGGAATGGAATCCATTGGTTCTTTTGCTTTAGTTGGTCTACAGTCCAGATACCCAAATTTTGCCATAGCTTCCAGTTAATAACTCTACCTTGTATTTCAAAGAAATTGTTATTCCAAATGGGAGTGGAGCGAGTTTGAGACCGGGGACTTGCAAACAGTTTTCAATAGCACTGTAATAATATCCTTCATATTAGCATCAGCAAGAGATGTAAAGGGTATCAAGTGAAGCAGATTATTGTTCCAGCAATTAAAGAGACTTGGTGTCGGAGGTATCAAACCAAAGGATAGTTTGTTTCATGATGGAGGCTATATGATAGGTGTAGAAGCAAGGAAAATTGACTCCTCCCTTGTCCTTGCTCGTCTTTAATTTCTTAGCCGCTATGTGTGGAGGCTTGTCATTCTATAGAAAGGTCAGCATGTGTTTTTTAATCGCAGTGTAGACAGAACAATCCAACAAAAAGGGTAACATACTGAAGGTATAATTGAGCTTGGGTGCTACCATCACCTTAATCATGTCAAGCCTTCCCCACCATAATAATCTCAAGGGAGACCATTTAGATGTAAATTCTTTAACGATTTTCAGAAGATGATTGCTAGTCAGTTGTTTGGTTTAAATTCTAATAAAAGCCAATTGGTATCAATAATTGCTTGTTAAGTGGCAGTTATTGGTGCTGATTGCCTTGTTAAGATAATTAAGTTGTGCACGCAGTACAGAATATGACCAGAATTGTGTGCGCAATTCAAGTCGCACTATATAGAATCTGAGGGACGACGTCTACTCAGATGTGGAGGGCTCATCACATGCAGACCCATTTCTAGGTTAAAGTGAAAGTATCTTTTAAAAAAATCTACATTTGCTTCCCTCTATTGATAAATTGTAACGTTATTGACTTGTTTTTAAACTTTTGTACTTTGACACAATCTACAAAGTACCCGTGATGTCATCCAATAATTTCCTTCTTGTTTCTTGCCATAAAAATCCTAGAATATTCAACTATGAGGCCAAAATTATGGACTTGTCTATAGCTTTGGTAAGGTCTTCTAGGAATTACATGCTCGATGACTGTTAAAAATAAATTAAGACCCAACCCCCAAGTGAGTGGGGGTTTATAAAGGGAAAGCTAAAGAGACTTGTAGGGGAAGAGGGATTCTTTTATTACTGTCTTTGGGGCATAATTATCAATGTGGGCTACCTTTTAGACATATTATGTTACTATAACTCCAGTTATTAGTATCTAGGTCTCACTGCATAAAATGAGATCTGTGCCAAAACAGCACAAGTTAATGGTAAGATAACTCATGTCTATGGTAGCCCACATTGATAACTATGGACTCTAGTTATTAATAACTGGGGCTAACAGTAAAATAACACATCATAATAGTAACCCACATTGATACCCCCCCCCCCCCCATTGTTAAATAATCTTGACGATTATAACAGTAGTCCCCAAACCTGTCCTGGGGTTCCCCAACCAATTGGGTTTCCAGGATATCCACAATGAATATTCATGAGAGATTTGCATGCACTGTCTCCACTGCATGCAGTGCATGAAAATCTCTCTCATGAATATTCATTGTAGATATCCTGAAAACTTGACTGGCTGGGAAGCCCCAAGGGCAAGTTTGGCAACCACTGGATTATAGATTTGCGGACTTATTTTAAAAGTATATAAACCATTTTCATGGTTCTGTAAATGACTAAAGGCTTCCTCCAGAGTTTCAGGAGTGATCTGTAAAGCTACAGACTGATAAACGATGTCAGTGCTGGACAAAATAGTAGAATTTATTATAAAAATCAAAAGTATCTGAACATATATAGTTATGATTTAATGGGACAGAAACAACATGGATTTAGCCAGTGGAAGACATGCCTTACCTATCTGCTATACATATTTGAAGGAATGAATAAATGCGTGGATGAAGGTTAGCCAGGTGAAATAGTATATTTAGATTTTCAGAAAGTGTTTAAGAAAATTCATGAGAGACTCCAGAGGAAAATTAAAACTATAAATGGTCAATTTTCTCAGTGCAAACAATCAGAGTGCAGTACAATTGATCATCAGCAGGAGACCCAGATTCCATCAGCAAAGAGGAGGATAGTGTGATGGTGCATTGACTGGAGTCTGCAGGAGTTCCCAAGTCCTGCGGGTGAAGATGAGATAGAGGATCAATGTAAAGACTAAAGCAGTGGTGTAGCTAAGGGTGGGCCTGGGTGTAGTACAACTTTATTTTGACTGACATTTTTTTTCAAATAAAGTACATTGTTTTATTCAGGTGCATTCCTTACACTCCTGATGGAGGCCTAATGGCCGAAACACAGTCCATGTCAAGTCTTGATTTGTCAACAATGATGAACATTTTAGCATATAGGAGTGCTGTTTGAGTTTCATTGTGTCATCTTTGCTGTGTGCTTGCTCCACATATGGGTCGAGACATGAGTGCTTACAGGTACGCTAAATACCAACCAAAAAGGAAAGAAGATACCCCCATGTAAACAATCTGGAAACAGAGTTAGGGTGGACCAAAATAACTTCAGCAGAGCAAATGTAAAAACACTCTTATTGACAAAGCACCAACTGTTAAAATGACCCAACATGGGGCCGTGTTCCGGAGGGATGCCGTCTATTTTAGGGGTTACTAATGCTCTGTCAGATGTATTATTGAAAGAGAGTAGATGTTGTTAAACGGAGTGCAAACCCAGCGCTATCGATAAAACACAATTAGAAAGAAAAATGTAACTGCTAGCATTAAAAATTATGTAGCAAGAAGCTTTGTCAATAAAAGAGTGTTTTTACATTTACTCTGCTGGAAGTTTCTGGATCCACCCTACTTACAGGTATGCCAGTGTAAATTCTTGTGCCCAGATTTGAAAGATATGCACATAACTTAGAGTATCCTATAAGTTACCCATGTGTGAGCCCCGCCTATGATCTGCTCAGACTCCGCCCATGTGAATCCCTACCTGTAAAACTATACGCTGTCGAAGATATATGCTTAGGTACAGAATAATGCCTAGCTGGATAATTGTCAATTATGCATGTAAGTTAACACTTACACATGGAAATAACTAGAATACTGGCATTTATATGGGTATATGCCTTGGGCAGCTTCCTTATAGAATTGCCTCCTGTGTTTAAATAGTAGCACTTCTATATGTCACCTTTACCCATGCACCCAGCATGGAGGAATACCCTAGTGCAGTGCTTCTCAACCCTGTCCTTGAGGCACACTTAGCCAGTCGGGTTTTCAGGATTCTCAATATGAATATGTATGAAAGAAATTTGCATATACTATATTGGAGACCTATAGTCTACAAACCTACCTCATACATATTCAGTGTGGAAATCCTGAAAACCTGACTAGCCAGTGGTGCTTCCAAGACAAGGTTGCAAAGCACTGGCCTATTTGTTAATGCAGTAAGCTAAAAGCCATGGAAGCCAGGCTTCAAATCCCATAGATGAGGATTTTGACCTTAGATAAGTCTCTTAAGCCTTCATTGTCTCAGGCACAAAACTTAGACTAAACCAGGGATCCTCATATTCAGTCCTCAAGGTCCACAACCCAGCCTGGTATTCAGGACTTCCACAATGAGTATTATGAGATCTATTTGCATTGTGGAAATCCTAAAAACCAGACTGGGTTGTGGACCTCAAGGACTGGATTTGAGGACCCTTGCTTTAAGCTCTTAAGGGACAGGGAGTTTCCCTACATGCCTGAATATAACTCACTTTGAAATACTGCTGAAAGCTGTGAGCCAAACAGTTTTCTAAAATCACACATGTAAAAAGAGCCAAGTAAAGACTTAGGGGGGATCTTTTACTAAAGGTTAGCTTGAGTTATTTGCAGCAGGTCCCATAGGAATTGAATGGGCCCTGCTGCAGTTAACTAAAGCTAATCTTTAGTAAGAGACCCCCTTAATTCTAAAACTCAAGCTTTAGAGAAGGTGTTCAACACTGGAGGAGTAAGCATAAATCCTAAAAGTTAACTTCAACTGCAATTTCTGATGTGGAAATTCTTTTGAAATAAATGTGCATTGACTTTGCAAAATGTGGATTACATATATATTTTCAAAGGCTGCTCAATCCGTGCTCTTAATATGCTCCCTTTAAATCTTTGTGTGTACTATCATGCATATACAAGAAGCATCTGCTCTAAATTCACTACTTATATGTGCATGCTGATTTGAAAAGAGCTGCCCTACTGGGTCAGATCAAGGGTCCATCCTGTTCTCAACAGTGGCCAGTCTAGGTCCCCAAAAGTGACAAGAGTCCATGTTACTTAGGGCCCCTTTTATCAAGCTGTGGCAAAAAGGGAACAGTGCTGGCATTGGCGTGTGTTTTATATGCGCCCCGAGGCCCCCTTATACTGCAGCTGGTAAAAGGGAAGTCTCGCCTTCCTGCAGGAAATGGCCATATGGCAAGTAAAGCACTTGCTGAGTGACCATTTCTTGGGGGGGGGGGGGGAGCCCTTACCACCACCCACTGAGGTGGCAGTAATGGCTTCCGCATTAACCTAGCAGTAACCAGACAGTTTGTGGCACTGCCTGATTACCGCCAGGTACATTCCGGTGCTACAAAAATAAATTTTTGTAGCACAGGAAATGATGGCGCGCTAGGGATGGGAAGTACCGCCGGGCTGCTGCAGTAGCCTGGAGATACTTCTTGTATAGCGAGTGGTAAGCCCACATTGGGTTTACCGCCGCTTAGTAAAAGGGGCCCTTAATCCCAATGATAACTTGGGGATTTTAAATCAGTTTGGGCAAACTCCTGGAGGAAGAGTCCATAAACTGTTATTGTTTATGGATTCTTCCTCCAGGAGTTTGCCTAAACTTTTTAAAAATCCAGCTACATTAACTGAACTGCTCTTACCACTCACTCCAGCAGAGTTCCAGAGCTTAACTATACAATGAGTGAAAAATTATTGTCTCCTATTTGTTCTTAAATGTGCCACTATCAGGTTTATTTTCGAAAGAGAAGTGCGCCCATCTTTCGACACAAATCGGGAGATAGACGTCCTTCTCCCAGGGTCGCCCAAAACAGCATAATTGAAAGCTGATTTTGGGCGTCCTCAACTGCTTTCCATCGCGGGGATGACCAAAGTTCACAGGGGCGTGTCAGAAGCGTAGCAAAGGCGGGACTGGGACGTGCCTAACACATGGGCATCCTTGACCAATAATGGAAAAAAGAAGGGTGTCCCTGATGAACACTTGGGCGACTTTATTTGGTCCATTTTTTCTTACGACCAAGCCTCAAAAAGGTGCCCGAACTAACCAGATGACCACCGGAGGGAATCTGGGATGACCTCCCCTTACTCCCCCAGTGGTCACCAACCCCCTCCCTCCCTAAAAAAAAAAACTTTTTAAATATTTTTTGCCAGCCTCTATGCCAGCCTCAAATGTCATAACCAGATCCCTGACAGCGGTATGCAGGTCCCTGGAGCAGTTTTAGTGGGTGCAGTGCACTTCAGGCAGGCGGACCCAGGCCCATCCCCCCCTACCTGTTACACTTCTGGTGGTAAATGTGAGCCCTTCAAAACCCACCAGAAACCCACTGTACCCACATCTAGGTGCCCCCCTTCAACCCTTAGGGCTATGGTAGTGGTGTACAGTTGTGGGGAGAGGGGTTGGGGGGGTTGGGGGCATAGGAGCCAACTTTTCAAAATTATTGGGGGTGCTAAGCCCAATGGAAATAACCCATCCCTGGACACATACAAGGAATTTTTTCAATATTGGGGGTGCTCAAGCACCCACAGCACCCACAGAGTCGGCTCCAATGGTTGGGGGGCTCAGCACACAAGGTAAGGGAGCTATGCACCTGGGAGCAATTTGTGAAGTCCACTGCTGTGCCCCCTAGGGTGCCCGGTTGGTGTCCTGGCATGCCAGGGGGACCAGTGCACTACGAATGCTGGCTCCTCCCACGACCAAAGGGCTTGAATTTGGTCGTTTTTGAGATAGGCGTCCTCGGTTTCCATTATTGCCAAAATCGGGGACGACCATCTCTAAGGTCGACCTAAATGTTGAGATCTGGGCGTCCCCGACCGTATTATCGAAACGAAAGATGGACGCCCATCTTGTTTCGATAATACGGGTTTCCCCGCCCCTTCGCCTGGACGTACTGCAAGGATGTCCTCAGGAAAACTTGGGCGCCCCTTTCGATCATGCCCCTCTATGTAACTTCATGGAGTGTCCCCTAGTCTGTACTTTTTGAAAGATCATTAATGAATTCACGTTTACCCGTTCCACTCCATTCAGGATTTTATAGACCTCAATCATATCTCCCCTCAGCCATTTCTTCTCCAAGCTAAAAAGCCCTAACCCCTCTAGCCTTTCCTTATATAAGTCCTTTCACCCCCTTAATCATTTTGCTTACTTAGCTTTGTAGCTTTTACAGTTCCACCAAATTTGCACAACTGATGTTTTAACATATTTAAACATTTTAAAATTGCCTCTTAGATGTTTACAAGCTCTCTATTATTGCCTCACAAAATCATTTATGCACTTGGCCAAGAGCTAGACTCACAACTGCCTTCCTCCTCCCCCCATATGTCTGTTAAAAGTTCAAACCATTTTAGACTGATTATTATTAGATCAGACTTCTACTGAAGTGTTTGGAACAAGTGGTTAAATAGAATTCTCTGAGCTATTCCCTATCCCTAGAAATGCTACATTCTGTGTCGTTCTCTTCAAAGATATCCATCTGTTCTGTACATGAATGGTTATAACCCTCATTTGCAGCAAACAACCAGGAAGAACCATCCATCTTTAACAGGCCTGACCTTTAAAGACACTGACCTTAAAATCGGGCATTCTTTCAACAGGATTTGCAAATACTTGCAGGCCTGTGTCCACTGGGGATTGTGTAGGTTTGAAGAACTCCCCAAAATGTCAGCAGTCCAAGTTTATTCCTATTATCCATTATGAATTTCATCTCAAGAAGCAGGAAATACTTGCTGTACAGAGGGGGCATGTATGTATGTATGCAGCAAATAAGTGTTTTTTGTTTCAGTAAGAACAGCCTGCTGAGAAGGAACAATGTTAGACTGTTTTTGTTACTGCAGATTTTTACTGTGGGTACACATATTAAGGCAACTTCAGCAAAAGGCAAGAGTGCATGTGACAATCATAATGCAGAGTTGGAGGACTCCCTATGTTCACACAACTCAACTTGTCATTCTCTGAAGTATATATTCTTTATACTACATACAGGAGCCTTTTACTAATCCTACGTGCAACAATTTTGAACTACCACCTGGCTACCACGTGCCCCTGGTGGTAATGTCATTTTTTACGCACGCCAGAAAACTTTCCGGCACGGAGCGCTAACCAAGCAGTAATTGGCATTGTACACGTGCTGACGATTACTGCCCGGTTAACGCGTTAAACCTTACAGCTAAGCCAATGGGTGGCAGTAAGGCCCCAGGCCCAAAATGCATACGCGCCGATTTTCATTTTGCCGCAGGTCCATCTTCGGCCCCAAAAAAGGCCTTTTTTGCAGGTGCACTGAAAAATAGACCTGCGCTCGTCCAATACACGCGTCTACACCAGCACAGGGAATTTTTTGGCACACCTTAGTAAAAGGACCCCACAATGTTCACAGTTTCATTCCCATAAATACACTGAAACATTGAGCTGATATGCCAGGATACTAATATGCACCATAAAGATTGAAATGTTTGTTATTTCTAACCCACCCTTATCTAGGGTGGGGTACAAAAGAAACATACATAATAGTAAAAACAAAACATATATTTAAAAAATAAAATAAAATAAGAATAGTACACAGTCCCCCAAATTCTATATATGGTGCCTTAAGTCATGCATGCTAATTTGGCCACATGGTCAAACTGTGTGCACAACTTGATTAGCAAGTCAATCAGCGCCGATAATTGGTACTTAACAACCATTAGCAGCACTAATTGGCTTTAATTAGAATTTACTTGCACAACTTTCTATGCGTATTCTATAACGCTGTGCATGTAAATTCTCGTGCACAAAATCAAAAAGGGGTGTGGTTATGGGCATGGAATGGGCGGGTTGTGGGCGTTTGAAAATCTTTTGCACACTGTTATGGAATATATCTAACTTAGGCACAGATATTTAGACCTGGTTTTAAGTAGCCTAAATGGGTGCACCTACATTTTAGTCACAAGACGGTACATGCGCATATGCTAGAAACTACACCTAACTTAGGCATAATTATAGAATCACGCTAACCGCGCGTTTTTAGCACCGATTTTTAAGGTGCCACTTATAGAATTTGGCCCAGTGTGAACAAGGAGTCCAATACCCATTCAACATTGTATCTCTCAAACAGTGTCACGATAGGCCTTATATAACATGTAGTCTAAAGAAGTTGCTAATGAATTTGCCCCCTAATTCTCTAACAAAGCACCCACATGTATAAGCCACTTGGACACATAAGTGTACATAATACTGTCACTTCTGTAAGGATATGCATAAGGGGAAAATTCTACAAGTTGTGGTAAAAAAAATCGGCACAGAAAAAATTGACACTAAGCTGTGTTCTATAAAGGGCGCTCCAGTTTGAGTGCCCTTATAGGCTAGAGGCTAGAGCTGATTCCCATGCTCAGAGTTAGGCGTGGAAATGGCATTATTCTATAAAACTGTGTGCAACTTTTCAGAATGCCCCTGTCTCTCTCCTCTGGCCACATCCCCTTTGGGGTTGCAGCTAAGGGATTTAGGCTTCTGGTCTTATAGAATAGCGTGCAGGAAGATGCGCATGCAAATCCCAATTACTGCCAATTAACTGCAGCAATTAATTGTTAACATCAATTAATTGCTAGTTAATGGCTCGTTAAATCATTTATAAGCACAAGCTCTTTGCTCCATGCCTTAATTTGGGCATCATATATAGAATCCGGGGAAAGAGGCATAGGGGAAAAATTCTATAACTGGTGCCAAAAATTAAGCACCAATAAAAATTGGCACTCAACATTACTCTATAAAGGGAACTCCAGGATAAGCGGTCTGTATAGAATAGTGTTGAGTTCTGAATTTCATGCTCATCTTTGGGCACGAGGACTTATGCCAGCTGAAACCTTGTATAAATCCTGACGTACAAGTTGGTCACGGATACTGTAGGGGTATTTTCCTGCTGTCTCAGCTTTGCTGGTCAGAGGCCTCGTAAGCCTGAACATCTTTTCCTGTTCTAATATGAATTCTACAGCCTGTGGAAAATTACTGCTCGGCATAGTAACATAGTAAATGACAGTAGATAAAGACCTGAATGGTCCATCCAGTCTGCCCAACAAGATAAACTCATTTTACATGTATGTAATACTTTATATGTATACCCGAGTTGGTTTGTCCCTGCCTTTCTCAGGGCACAACCGTAAAAGTCTGTGATGACTTCATCCATGGACATCTTGCTTACTGCAAATTGGCCTCGTTATCTCCTGGGAAGCGTAGAGGAGTGTACCTCACAGAGGCATAAAACACATGTTCTGTTACTTGCAGAGCCTTGTGGCTCTTCCACATTTATAAGAAAAACACTTGGTTTGACAGTTTGGTCAATATGCATATCAGTTTCTTCCCCATAACCCAGCCTTATACAAATCAGCTTCTTGTATCCACCTCTCACCATTGTTTCAATACAGGACATAGACCACAGCACAACCAGAAAAAGTTGGAACTGGAACCCCTACGTATAGAGCAATACATCTTAAGAGTAGGGATCAACCAAAAAGACACTTACAGCCAGACAAATAATATGTGACTCTTTATTGGGCATTTCTCATTCATGAGATCCGACATGGACCAACGGAAACACCCTGTCTGCCTCAGGGGTTACTCACTCAAGGAGAATATCTTATATAAGTAGGTGTAAAATCAACTCTGTAGAACACTGGACTGTTCAACTCTGCAGTGTGTAGTAAAGACACTGTAAAAACCACCAAATTTCACATATTATTCATCTGTCTGGAAGTGTCTTTTTGGTTCACCCTCTAGTCTTGGATTGTTTTGGTAATTCTTTCAAAACACTTCTTTTCCAAATTGATAATGAACCCTTTTTTGGGAGTAGCAGGAACTCAGTTGAACAGCCACCATCCCTTGGACACGACAACACCTTACATTCTGTCCTCTACCCCCAGCTCTTATATTAGTTCCAAAGAAAATACTTCCAAAATCAAACAGGCAGAAAAACACAAGGAACTTCTTCCCACTTTCAGCTAAGTAACCTGTCTCCATTCTGTTTCTCTGTAATCCTTCCCCACAGTTTTTCTGGGCAGGAGTTGCCCAGGTTCTGCAGTCTCTCCTTTTCCTCAGCTGGGTCATTTCCCTCCAGTACCTTCTTCTCCTGGCTTCTCTCTCTTTCTTTTTTTTGGGGGGGGCAAGAGCTTTTCTAGGGCCTTGGGACTACACTCCACCCTTCTCATGGGGTCTCCACCACTTCCCAAGCCAATCTCCTTTCCTTTCCAATTAGCTTCCTCTGGGCTCCTCCTAATGCCCTTACAAATATGAGCAGTGCTTCCTGTGATGATTAGCAAGACTTTCCCTGCCTCCCCTTTCTAGAATACTCCTCCCATATCTGGATTCTTGGAGGCAGCAACTCTAGCCCAGCTTCATGGGAGTTGTAGTTTCCTTGTGTTTAAAGGGAAACTACCATTTTCTTTTTGTTACTTGCAACTCTAACCTATAATCATGGAGCCAGAGCTCCCCCTGTGGCCTCTCCATGACAAAGCACCACCTTTTACAGCCTGATAGGACCTCGATCTGTCACAAGGCATATAGAGCAGGTACAGCTTTACAATTTTGTTAACAGTATAACAATAGTAAATGATGAAATATGAGCATGAATACAATCAATGAGGTAAGCTTGGAGATGGCAAATTGAATCCTAGTAATAGGACTAACATGAAACAGTATCAGAAATATAAACATTTAACAGCACTGCAAAACAATTATATAACAGAAATATGATAAATATCGTCAGAATACAAATGATGCCACAATAGGAAACATGAAAGTACATATAACATAGATATGATACTCGCGATGTCACCATTCTCTGAGAGCCAGCAGGACTGTCATTTGTGTGGGTGATGTCATCTGAGTCTGTTGATGCAGAGCATTTCCCAGGGCTATCTGGAACATTCTTGAAAAAGCGTTTCTGAGCATGTGTGGAAATTCCTTCACAGTCTCTGCTTTGCAGATCCCCATCAGTTTATTTTTTTCAAAAACATTCAGGCACCCTCTCATTGTAATTCCTCTTTATACAGCTAGTTGGGCTTCTCCAGTCATTCCTTTTTCAATTCCTGTCCAATTACTACCTAAGTAGCATTTTCAGCATGTCTGTTTTTGTACTTTTTTGATATTGGTTACTTGAGGACAAGTTTCTTTCCTCAATGTGACCTTCTTCAGCAGCTTGGATTGGCTCTTGGCTCTGTTTGAATCAGGCAATGCCTCATCATGTCAAGGTTCAGTCTGTCCGTCTGTCTGTTTATCCATCCATCTATATGTATGTTTTAGCATGTACAAACAAAACTGTACATATAGAGAGAGAATGCAATAGTCAATCAGTGAAGCAATAGTAAAAAGAAGGAACCCACAGCGGCTTATATATAAAGACTAGTAAAAAAGGCACAAATGAAACGGGCGCTAGCAAGGTTTTCCTCGGAGTGTGTATGTTTGGGAGAGTGTATGTGAGAGTGACTGTTTGAGAGTCAGAGTGAAAGAGTGAGTGTGTGAGAGAGAGAGTGAGTCTCTCCCTGAGCCCTGCCCTCCCAATCCATGGCCATCCATGTTTCTCTGTCACCTGCCCCCTCCATTCATCCCTATCCTGCATTTCCCCTCTCTGCCTTAGGCCTGCCCTGCAATCCATATGCATCCATGCCCATCTGTCCCCTCCATTCATCCCTATCCAGCAATTCCCCTCTCTCCCTGAGCCCTGCCCTCCCAATCCATGCTCCTCTGTCCCCTGGCCCCTCCATTCATCCCTTTCCAGCAATTCCCCTCTCTCCCTGAGCCCTGCCCTCCCAATCCATGGCCATCCATGTTTCTCTGTCACCTGCCCCCTCCATTCATCCCTATCCAGCATTTCCCCTCTCTGCCTGAGGCCTGCCCTACAATCCATATCCATCCATGCCCATCTGTCCCCTCCATTCATCCCTATCCAGCAATTCCCCTCTCCCTGAGTCCTGCCCTTCCAATCCATGCCCATCCATGCTCCTCTGTCACCTGGCCCCTCCATTTTTCCCTATCCAGCATTTCCCCTCTCTGCCTGAGGCCTTCCCTGCAATCCATATCCATCCATGCCCATCTGTCCCCTCCATTCATCCCTATCCAGCAATTCCCCTCTCCCTGAGTCCTGCCCTTCCAATCCATGCCCATCCATGCTCCTCTGTCACCTGGCCCCTCCATTTTTCCCTATCCAGCATTTCCCCTCTCTGCCTGAGGCCTGTCCTGCAATCCATATCCATCCATGCCCATCTGTCCCCTCCATTCATCCCTATCCAGCAATTCCCCTCTCCCTGAGTCCTGCCCTTCCAATCCATGCCCATCCATGCTCCTCTGTCACCTGGCCCCTCCATTTTTCCCTATCCAGCATTTCCCCTCTCTGCCTGAGGCCTGCCCTGCAATCCATATCCATCCATGCCCATCTGTCCCCTCCATTCATCCCTATCCAGCAATTCCCCTCTCCCTGAGTCCTGCCCTTCCAATCCATGCCCATCCATGCTCCTCTGTCACCTGGCCCCTCCATTTTTCCCTATCCAGCAATTGCCCTCTCTCCCTGAGGCCTGCCCTGCAATCCATATCCATCCATGCCCATCTGTCCCCTCTATTCATCCCTATCCAGCAATTTCCCTCTCTCCCTGAGTCCTGCCCTCCCAATCCATGCCCATCCATGCTCCTCTGTCCCTTGCCCCCTCCATTCATCCCTTTTCAGCAATTTCCCTCTTTCCCTGAGCCCTGCCCTCCCAATCCATGCTCCTCTGTCCCCTGCTGCCTCCATTCATCCTTTTCCAGCAAGTCCCCTCTCTCCCTTCCATGGCCCCTCCTCGATGCTCCTCTCTCTCCCAAGTCCCAGCCTGGCCCGCCCTCTTCTCCCCCCCCCCCCCCTTCGCATCCATGCATCCCTTTTTTGTTTTTTTTATTCTTTTTAACTTTACCTCCGTGGCGTTTCCGGCAGCGAAGCGTCAGGGAAGGAGGCGGCGCTCCCGACGTCTAGCTTTCCCTTCGCTGTGTTCCGCCTTTTTTTGAAGGCGGAACACAGCGAAGGGAAGGCTAGACGTCGGGAGCGCCGCCTCCTTCCCTGACGCTTCGCTTCCGGATTTGTTTGTTTAGACGCGAGGGCGGGGCAGAGACGGCTGGGTGGCTTCACACCACGAACGCCACGAACCCTACAGCCAGGGACTCAGGGAGTGACGTCAGATGGCTTCAGAACGTTGTCCTCATTAGAACGTTCACGGTGCGTTTTATTATATTAGATGTGCTCTAAGGACAGTAGAATTACAAGTCATGCAAGAATTACACGTCATGCAAGGTTCCACGTTAGGAGTTACGGACCAAGAAGGGATCTGGGTGTCGTCGTCGATAATACACTGAAACCTTCTGCTCAGTGTGCTGCTGCAGCTAGGAAAGCGAATAGAATGTTGGGTATTATTAGGAAAGGTATGGAAAACAGGTGTGAGGATGTTATAATGCCGTTGTATCGCTCCATGGTGCGACTGCACCTTGAGTATTGTGTTCAATTCTGGTCGCCGCATCTCAAGAAAGATATAGTAGAATTGGAAAAGGTGCAGAGAAGGGCAACTAAAATGATAGCGGGGATGGGACGACTTCCCTATGAAGAAAGATTAAGGAGGCTAGGGCTATTCAGCTTGGAGAAGAGACGGCTGAGGGGAGACATGATAGAGGTATATAAAATAATGAGTGGAGTGGAACAGGTGGATGTGAAGCGTCTGTTCACGCTTTCCAAAATACTATGACTAGAGGGCATGCGATGAAACTACAGTGTAGTAAATTTAAAACAAATCGGAGAAACATTTTCTTCACCCAACGTATAATTAAACTCTGGAATTCGTTGCCGGAGAAAGTGGTGAAGGTGGTTAGCTTAGCAGAGTTTAAAAAGGGGTTGGACGGTTTCCTAAAGGACAAGTCCATAAACTGCTACTAAATGGACTTGGGAAAAATCCACAATTCCAGGAATAACATGTATAGAATGTTTGTACATTTGGGAAGCTTGCCAGGTGCCCTTGGCCTGGATTGGCCGCTGTCGTGGACAGGATGCTGGGCTCGATGGACCCTTGGTCTTTTCCCAGTATGGCATTACTTATGTACTTATATATAAATAGTCTCCCACCTCCTCTTCTGGGGTTCTGCTTAACTTTTTCTTGACAAATGAGTAACTTGTACCTGCTATGGTCCTAGTTGCTAAACTGAAGATCAATGCTTCTCTATTAACCTAATAGCATAGGTGTCATTTGGCTGCTTACTTTGGGAGGGAAGCAAGGATAAGGAAGTCATATTGGCAGTAGGAGGAGGTTACCAATTCAGCATTAGCACCTGCAACTTTGGGGGGAGGGCTCTGCCTCCTCCACCTGCCCACCCTAAATTATGCCTATGCCTATGTCTATGTCTGAGAGGCTGAACTGAGCAGGAGATTTAGAACATAAGAACATAGGAGTAGCTATACTGGGTCAGACCAATGGTCCATCTAGCCCAGTATCCTGTTTTCCAAACAGTGGCCAAGTCAGGTCACAAGTACCTGGCAGAAACCCAAATCGTGGCAACACTCCATACTACAAAACCCATGGCAAGCAGTTGCTTCCCATGTCTGTCTCAATAGCAGACTATGGAGTTTTCCTCCAGGAACTTGTCCAAACCTTTTTTTAAACCCAGATACGCTAACCGCTGTTACCACATCCTCTGGCAAAGAGTTACAGAGCTTAACTATTTGCAGAGTGAAAAAATATATCCTCCTATTTGTTTTAAAAGTATTTCCATGTGGCTTAGTTGTCACCCAGATCAGATCATTCCCCTCCTACAGGCATGCACTGTCAGCTCTGTTCACCCCCTGCACCAGAACAGGAAGCTGATGTCAGAGGGGACAAGGAGAAAAGCCAAAAGCCGCAGGCATATTTAATGTACCCTCTTACTGCCTGCACCCAGGGTGGATCACACCCACTGCCTTTCCCTTGGTATGCCACTGCTCCTATCTCCAAACCTGACAAGAACACTAAGACAATCCCTCACCCCTAGACACAGTTTACCTATTTCATAAGGACACTCAAGATCTCCATTTAGCCTTACATTTCTAGGAATCCATTTATTAGTTTATTCCATATTTGACCTTCAGGCCACTGAGATTGGTTTTCATTGTGCAGCCCTGATGATGAGGTAACCAGCAGGGTTGTTCCAGGAATGAGGGTACTCTAATGAAAATGAATCAAATGTTTTAGCTGCCAGGCATCTAAGATTGCAACTTACTCATCTGTAAAAACCCCAAGGATTCTGCCCACAGCGGGCCATTTAAAGTATGTGACATTAATTTCTGCCTTCTGCATGTGAGCTCTATATACAGTAGCTCTTGCAAGTGTCTCTTTTTCACTAGATATTTTTTTTCTGTGACTGTTGTAGCCTGTGAATAACACAGCAGGGGAGAAAAAAAATAAGATTGTGTGTGTGTATGTGTGTTTCTCAGGATCTCTCAAGTGCCGCTTGACACTGGGAGATTTTGTGCTAATGGTTAAAAAGAAAGGCATTAAATTGCAATCCTGCAGCTGCCTCTCCTACAAGAACGTTTAAAGACTCAGAGAAAGGGCCACTCTGACCTTCCTTCCCCTTTCTTGACAGCCTGCCCCTCTCCTTCCCCTGACCTCAGCTGGGTTTGGTATTGTGTGCCTCTAGCAGCAAAAGTGATCAAAGGGAAAAGAAAGCTGAAAGAAAGTGAATTTCTTCCTAGCCATTGTGTGTCAGCCTTAATAAATGTCATATAACACAAGAGCAAAGGGACACACAAGGAACTAATTGGAGGCACTGTGCAGACGGAAAGTGCAGTGGAATCAGCCTGTGGGCTATTGCTAAGGTTTGTAATCAAGGATTTGGTACAAAAGGTAAAAGCCAGAAGTTGTTTGGTTTTTGATTCTGACCCCGGCATTGGGGGGCTGGATGTCTCAGTGGGCTGTTGTGGAGATATGGACACTTTTAGCTTTCTGGAGTCAATGTATCTTATCCGGCTGAAATCATCAGAACCTGAATGCTATTGTCAAGTTACAGATTTAGGCAGCCTATGTGAAAAAAGTAAGTGGTCTCAAAATATTCACAGTGATCATGTGCAGGGCTCGAAAAATCCCCACAGGCAGGTCAAGGAAAAGAAGCAAAACAAATATTTAAAGAACTAAGGGGGAAAGTTATCAAGGAGGGCTACCGTTAAGACGAGTTATTTTAGTACAAGTCTTATTTTATGCAATGAGACGTGGAGGCGTATTTTCAAAGCCCTTAGACCTACAAAGGCAATGGAACTTTGTAAGACTTTGAAAATGAGCCCCCTAGTTACTAATAACGGAGGTTAACTATATAATAGCACATCTTAATGGTAGCCCATGTTGGTAACATCCCCCCTACATGGCCTATTTGCAAAACTGTAGTGCCATTAACATGCTTTAATTGCAAAATTTAACACGTGTTAATGGCAAAAACCTTTACAGTAATATTTTGTAATTAAATTGAGCATGGAGGTCGAGTGTGGGAAGCAACCGCATAGTAAAAGTATGTTACTACAGCAGCAGTTGACTACACCTCTGGAACTGTAGTTACATTTCTGGGGTAATAGCCTGTCTTTTCCATTAGCATACATTAACATCTGTGCGGTCCTCCCCACCCTTTTTCTGCCTCTTTTTTACTCCTTCCTGGTCATTCCCATAAAATCCTGCATTAGGTGTTCAACGTGGGATTCAAGCACATTAACAGTATTAATTATTTATGGCCCCTTTTACAAAGGTGCGCCAGCATTTTTAGTGTGCTCTAAATGCTAGAGACGCCCATATATTCCTGTGGGTGTCTCTAGTGTTTAGCGTGCACTAATCATTAGCGGGCATTGAAAACACTAGTGCACCTTTGTGAAAGACCCCGCCCCCCCTTAATGTGCATGAACCACTTAGTTCATGTTGATATCTGTGTTAAAACCCCTCCCCTCTTCTGGTATTCAGCTGGCAGCAGGCAGTGCGGTTAGCTGCTGTCATTGGTGCTGACCCCAGATATTCAATGCTGGGCTGTATCCGGTGACCGGCATTGAATATCCGGTTTCAGTTTTGTCCGTGGCAACCTAACTGGCTCAGCTGATACTCAGCGCTAACCGGTTAAGTGTATAGGAGGTGATTTTATATATATGGTAAGGAAAACATTTCCTCCTAATCGTATGCATAGATGTAGGCGCTACAATTTCTGCCTAAGCGTATTCTATATACCGCACCTAAATCTAGGCAAGGCTTATAGAATACGCTTAGGTGGAAATGTTTTCCGCAGCATATATAAAATCCCCTCCTAAGCACTTAACCAGTTAGCGCTGAATATCGGCTGAGCCAGTTAAGCTGCCGCGGACAAAACTGAAAATGGATATTCAATGCTGGTCGCCGGATAAAGCCCAACATTGAAAGCCTTGCTTAGATTTAGGTGCGGTATATAGAATACGCTTAGGCAGAAATTGTAGCGCCTAATCTGTGCATCTCCATTTACACCAGCGAAAACATGGCGTAAATCCCGGTATGTAGATTTTGGCGCAGAGGGCCATATTCTATAACAGTGCATGTAAATTTTGGAATGCTCATGAAACGCCCATTTCCATACCCATAACCACACCTCCTTTTGACTGTGCGTTAGAAGTTAGGCGTACTGCGTTACAGTTGTGCATGTAAATTCTAATTATTGTCAGTTAGTGGTCATTATTGCCTGTTATGTGCTGTTATCGGTGCTAATTAGCTTGTTAAGCCAATTAAGTTACGTGCATTATGTACAATATGCTTGGATTTCATCACGGAACTTTAGGCACGCTATATAGAATCCGGGGGTTAGCGGTTAAAGATAGGCCTGCTATTTGTTCAGTCTACCTTAACTGCTAACTTAGCCAGTTATCACTGAATATTCTCACTTAACTGGCTAAGTTGTGCGACATAGCTGGTTAGTGGCTACCGCTAAGCACTAATATTCAACGGAGATAACCAGCTATCTCACGCTGAATATTAGCAGTTAGTTAAGCGCTATTTAACTGGCCAGAAAATTAGACAGAGTCCATAGGGCCACGGAGAGAGGGGGCAGGGGTGGCAAAATTCCCCAGGGCCCGGCATCCAAGGGGGGCCCGCCCGGAGCTAGCATTGCTCTCCTGATCCCGTGTGCGGCAGCACCGCAGAGCAGAGTACTTTCTTCCTGCCATGTCCAAACAGCCTCTTTGGACGCAGCAGGAAGGAAGGTAGGACTCTGCTCTGTGGCGTTGCTTCACACAGGAATGGGAAAGCATTGCAATGCTAGCACCAGGCCCTGAGGAAGTTTGCTGTACACAGTGACAGGAAGCAGAGCAGGACAAGTAAGTGGGTCGGGCCCATAGGGGCGGGTTGGGCCTGGAAGGGGGCACACTCTGGGTCTGGCTTTGTCTCTCAGCGGCCCTGAGAGTCCATATATCAGTCTCTGATCTCCAGACCACAAATGTATGAGTATTTATTTATTTGTTTATTACCAGTGCTTTTTTTGTAGAAAAAAAGGTGCCGGTACTCATTGTGGGCGGGGTCACCACACATGGCACCACCCCTATTATAGCCACACCCACATTAGCCACACCCCTTATACCAGCCATGGCGCATATAAACAGACATCATTGAAAATATTATACTAGTATAGGAGAAAAAATAATGTGATTTTTTTTCATTATAAATAATTTCTGTAAGCTCTTACAGCACCAGTATACCCAGTGCAAAATAAGACAAATTCCAAACACTAAAATGAAAATAAAATGATTTTTTTCTACCTTTGTTGTCTGGTGACTTTGTTTTTCTATCCATATTGGTCCCAGTCTCTGATTCTGCTGCTCTCTATCTGTTCTCTTAACTCCGTTTCCAGGGTTTCCTTTCCATTTATTTCTTTACTTTCCTCCTTTCTTCTTCTTTTGTTGCCCTGCATCCATAAGTAAAAGCTGGGTCCTCCTCCATGGAATTGACTGGAGGAGGTATAACATGGATCCAGCTTTTGCCTATTTTCTCCATCCATGTGCAGTTTTTCTCCTCTTCCCTTTCCCTCATCTCCATCCATGCGCATCTTCTTTTTTCTTTCCTCCCCTACATTCATGTCCAGCACTTCTCCTCTCTCTTCCCCTCCATCCATGTCCAGCATTTCTCATCTCTCTTCCCTCCTCTATATCCATATAAAGCAATAATTCTCTCTCCCCTCTCCTCCATCCAAGTCAGCATTTCTCCTCTCTCCTAGCCAACTCCTCCATCCATGTCCAGCAATTCTTCTCTATCTCCTGCTCTCCTCTCCATCCATTTCTAGCATTTCTCCTCTCTCTCCTCTCATCCATGTCCAGCAATTCTCTCTTCCCTGTCCAGCGATTCTCCTCTCTCCCCTCCATGTCCAGCAATTCTCTCTTCCCTGTCCTTCCCTCCCTGTCCAGCGATTCTCCTCTCTCCCCTCCATGTCCAGCAATTCTATCTTCCCTGCCCTCCCCTCCATGATCAGCAATTATCTCATCCCTGCCCTCCCATCAATGTCCTGCAATTCTCTCTCCCTTGCCCTTCCCTCCCATCCCATGTCCAGCAATTCTCTCTCCCCTGCCCTTCCCTCCCATGTCCAGCAATTCTCCCATCCCATGTCCAGCAATTCTCTCTCCCTTGCCCTTCCCTCCCATCCCATGTCCAGCAATTCTCTCTCCCCTGCCCTTCCCTCCCATGTCCAGCAATTCTCTCTCCCCTGCCCTTCCCATGTCCAGCAATTCTCTCTCCCTTGCCCTTCCCTCCCAGCCCATCCAATGTCCAGCCATTCTTTCTCCCCCGCCCTTCCCATGTCCAGCAATTCTCTCTCCCCTGCCCTTCCCTCCCATCCCATGTCCAATTCTCTCTCCCCTGCCCTTCCCATGTCCAGCAATTCTCTCTCCCTTGCCCTTCCCTCCCATCCCATGTCCAGCAATTCTCTCTCCCCTGCCCTTCCCTCCCATCCCATTGATTTCCAGCAATTCTCTCTCCCCTACCCTTCCCTCCCATCCCATGTCCAGCAATTCTCTCTCCCCTGCCCTTTCCATGTCCAGCAATTCTCTCTCCCCTGCCCTTCCCTCCCAGCCCATCCAATGTCCAGCAATTCTTTCTCCCCTGCCCTTCCCATGTCCAGCAATTCTCTCTCCCCTGCCCTTCCCTCCCATCCCATGTCCAATTCTCTCTCCCCTGCCCTTCCCATGTCCAGCAATTCTCTCTCCCTTGCCCTTCCCTCCCATCCCATGTCCAGCAATTCTCTCTCCCCTGCCCTTCCCTCCCATCCCATTGATTTCCAGCAATTCTCTCTCCCCTACCCTTCCCTCCCATCCCATGTCCAGCAATTCTCTCTCCCCTGCCCTTCCCTCCCATTATTTCCAGCGATTCTCCACCTCTCCCCTGCCCTCCCATCGACGTGCAGCGATTTTTCCGTCCCTCCCCTGCCCTCACCTCTCCCAATATCCAGCGATTCTTCGTCCCCAAGGGTCCTCCTTCACTGCCTGCCTGCCAGCCAGCGTCGGACTCAGAAGCGAACGGTGCAGGCAGAGATTGGCTGGCAGCGTTGTAGCTTCCCTCTGCAGGTCCCGCCTACAACTTCCTGTTTACGCATAGGCGGGACTTGCAGAGGGAAGCTACGACGCTGCCAGCCAATCGCTGCCTGCACCGTTCGCTTCTGAGTCCGACTGGCTGGCAGGCAGTGAAGGAGGGCCCTGGGGGACGAAGAATCGCTGGATATGAGAGAGGTGAGGGCAGGGGAGGGACGGAAAAATCGCTGCACGTCGATGGGAGGGCAGGAGAGAGGCAGAGAATCGCTGGAAGTAATGGGAGGGGAGGGGAGGAGGAGAAAAAGGTGCCGGTACGCCGTACCGTTGCGTACCGGCACAAAAAAAGCACTGTTTATTACACATACTTGATATAGCATTATTGATGCCAAAGGCAAAGCACAGTGAATTACAGTATAAGAGAGGAGGGAGAAACAGAAAGGAGCAAGAGAGGTGAAAGAAAGAGAGGGATAGAGGAGGAAGGGCAAGAGAAAGGAAAAATGCAAGAAGAGAGGTAAGTGGAAGGAGGTCAGGAGAAAAAATGAAGGAAGAAGTAGAGGACAGGAGAGGGAAGGGAAGAGAAAAGATGCAGTGGATACCTTAGGAAAAAATTATTATTGAGATGCTATTCATTAGACAACTGGAAAGCCACTTTTAAACCTCTTTCTTGAATATAGGGAATGAGGACTCAATGGAAATTGGTGATGGGAAACTGTTTTAAAACCATAGGCCTAAATAAGAGAAGACTCAATCATGAGTCATGTTTGGACCCTTTTACAAAGGTGCACAAGCATTTTTAGCGCATGCTAAAAATTAGCATGTGCTAACCGTGTAGATACTCATAGGTTTATTATGTGCGTCTACAGGGTTAGCGCATGCTAAAAACACTAGCACACCTTTGTAAATGACCCCCTTTGTGAACTATAAGAAAGCAATACATGGAGAGGGGTAAATTATAAGCCTCATTGTGCACCTGGGCTTTACATGGGAAATGGGATGCCCTGGTGAGGACATTCATATGTCCCTGAGTATTTTATAAAAGGCTTTGCCAAATGCAGAACCTTTTCAAAAATAAGCATAAGGATGCAGGTAAATGGCTATGTATTTGCGAGCATAAGTGTGAACAGTAATTTTAGAAAACTGATGGTGTGCAGCACAAAAATTCTTATTTTGTTTAGTTCCCTATGTTTGTGGGATTTTTCATTTTGTTTTGTTGTTTTGTTTTTTTAATTTATTTCTGTTTTCTTTTGGGGCAGTGCCAATATTGTGTACTGTCTTGCACAGAATATTTCACAACAGTGCTCACCATTATGCAATAGTGAGCACTATTTCAAAACAGTGCTCACTATTGTGAAAGAGTGCACCCTTTTGCTCATTCAGAGGGTCTGTTATTAAAGGTTTTATCTGCCACAGGACCATTTTATTCCTATGGGCCCTGTTGCAGATAACATGCACTAATCTGTAATAAAAGACCCCCCACAGTAAGCATTAATGATGACACAGGAAAAAAGAAAGGAGAGGAGCAAGGAGTGGGAATGGAGTCAAAACAGGCTAGAGACACTAGATGTAAATCAATAACATTTAATAGAGAATGACTCAAAAAGGTACCCTGTTTCGGAACACACGGTTCCTAGTCTACATAGATAAAAATGTGAACAAATGTAAACAAATAAACATGTGAGTCTACATGGTAGAAATGGTACAGTATATGTATAAATACAAATCACATTTAAAACGTTGCTAAAGGAAGCTTCAATTTTTATACAGATCCATATCCAAAGGTTTGTTCCCTGTATCACTGTGAGTAGGTTTCTCCTCCTGACGTAGCTCTGAGAAACAAGGGGGCCCTTGTTGAGGTTATGGACTTTGAGCAAGCTGCCTGGATGTCATTGCTATGAAGCTGGAATGACTCTTTGGATATGGATCTGTATAAAAATTGAAGCTTCCTTTGGTGACATTTTTTCAGATAAGTGATACTTTATGTGGCAGAGCTCTAGCCCTAGAAACGTTTTCTTTTTCGGTTTGATTAAAATTGAGTAAATTTGGTGTTACACCTTGAGTTAGTAAATGGTAGCAAATTTTTCTGTAGTGGTTTTTTTCTCCTATAATTGGAAGTTATTTCCCACTCCAGTTTTTTTCAGTCTACCATTGAACCAATGATAAGGTTGTATGTTGTAAAAGTCTAAGACTTGTCCTTGGACAGATGAGTTTCATGTTACTTAACTTTAAAGTACTCGGTTGTAACGCTATTTTCTCAATTTTAGGAGCAAAGCATTATTTAATTTTTGGGACTCACCTATGACAGGACAGGAGACATGGAGGTCTATTTACTATGGGGTCCTTTTACTAAGGTGCGCTGAAAGATGGCCTGCGGTAGTGGAGACACGGTTTTGGGTGCACACAGAATTATTTTTTAGCACACCTATAAAAAATGCCTTTAAAAATTTTTTGCCGAAAATGGACATGCGGCAAAATGAAAATTGCTGCACGTCCATTTTGGGTCTGAGACCGTACCATAAGCCATTGGCCTAGAGGTAAGGTCTCATGCGGTAACTGGGCGGTAAGGGTCTATGCGTTTCAAATTCCACTTGACGTGTGTAACTGCCGCACATCAGAAAATAAAAAATATTTTTCGGACATGCGTAGCAGACACATGCCAAAATTGAAATTACTGCAAGGGCCATGTGGTAACCGGGCGGTAACTCCCATTTGGTGTGCGTAATGCACCTATGTAGCTTAGTAAAAGGGCCCCCATATTTATAATCGGTACTAAGGCCAGATTTAACAATGTTTAGTGCTTTTTTTTTTTTTGCAGATCCCACGCTAATTTTTCCATTAGCGCAAGGGACTGGCAAAAAAATAATACTAATGCAAGAGCACTTACCACGTAACGTGAATGCGCTAGCTGGATACACTTTAACGTGTTTTGAGGTAACCATTTTCTCACATGTTAAGCATGTGTTAGGGTTTAACACCCTTTAGTAGAAGGTTCCCTTGGTATGATAAAATCCTGCAAAAACCTTGAATATATAAATTGCATGTCAGAAGCCAAGATTCCACTCAGCAGCAATAAAAACACAAGAGAGCTTTCAAAGTAAAAGAAATGTTTGCTATCATTTTTAACATACTGGGAGGAGATTTGCTAAGAACTCTCCAGGAGCAGAAGCTGCCAAATGTTGTGCTTGTTGAAATCCTATCAAGCCGTGCACACATTTGCTTCCCTGCATTCTGGCACACCTGTTGGAGAGTTACTTGGAACAAGAACATTGGGATTAATGGACACGGAACCACAGTTTGTCAGTTCAAACTCCTGCCAGCTGCACTGAATTAGCCATACGGACTTTCTTTGGCATGGCTGATGCGTCTTTCTAGATTGAATGCGAGGGCTGTAAGTTATACTAAGGATGCAATAGGTGGGAGAGATGAAATATGGAGGGGAAAGTGAAACTGAATGTCCTTCCTCCAATGTCGGGACTGGTGTCTTGCTCTTGAAATTAAAGCTGCCTAGGATACAGCTCTACTTGGTAACTGCAAACCAGAAATGAAGGAGAAGGCTGTTGCCATTCTGCATCAGAGAAAAAAGTGCATACTTTTCACCTTGCCCAGCCTTCAGGTGCCAGCCATCTTTTTCTCTTTTGAGGACCCTGAATAAGCATATATACAATATGTATGCTACAAATCGCCTTGAGCTGCTATAGGAATAGTAATTAATTAATAAATACAAACAAATGCAGGAATCTGCACTATACGTCAAGCTCCATCTCTGGCGGTCTTCAAATCTAAGCTAAAAGCCTACCTTTTTGATGCTGCTTTTAACTCCTAACCCTTATTCACTTGTTCAGAACCCTTATTTTATCATCCTCACTTTAATATTCCCTTATCTCTTGTTTGTCCTGTTTGTCTGTCCTAATTAGATTGTAAGCTCTGTCGAGCAGGGACTGTCTCTTCATGCTCAAATGTACAGCGCTGCGTACGTCTAGTAGCGCTATAGAAATGAGAAGTAGTAGTAATAGATGCTTTTAGTATGGCAGCAACTCTGATATTCTCTTCCTTTTCCAATACCGCAGATCCTATGTGATCTCTGGCTTTAGCTTCTCTTCCCCACAACTAAAGATCATCTTTATTGTTTAATATCATTTAATACACATTAGGGGCTCATTTTCAAATAAAAAATAAAAGTCCAAAAAACATCATAAGGTGGCAGAAGGACCTTTTTCTCTCAAAAACATCCAAATTGTGATTTTTGACACCCAGAGTTTAGACGTTTTGCTCCACAATTTGTCCAAATTTCAAGGGGGTCTATTGGGAGCATGTTTTGGGCAGGACATGGACGGCACCACAATATAGATGTCTTTCTGCAATAACGGACCAAATTGAAAACATCTAGGGCCAACATTAAGATATTATTGCCTAGATCTGTTTCAATTACGACTAAGTGACTAAAAGGTACCCTAAATGACCAACAGGCTCATGTTCAAAAGAGAAAAACGTCCAAAAAGTGGCATAAGTCTGCATTTGGATGTTTTTCTCACAAAAATGTCAAAATCAGCATTTTCAAAACCAATTTTTAGACGTTTTTCTCTGAAGTCCATCAGAAGTACATGTTCTGGGGTGGAACTTAGGTGTTCCTAAGACTTAGACATTTTTCATCCATAATGGAACAAAACAAAACTGTCCAGGACTAAAACTTAGATGTTTTGAGCTAGACCTGTTTTAATTACGAATAACGCACAAAAAGGCCCTAAATAACCAGATGCCCACTGGAGGGAATCAGAAATGACCTCTCCTTATTCCCCCAGTGGTCACTAACCCCCTCCCATCCCCCCACCCCCCAAAAGGTGATGAAAAACATTACTTACCAACCTCTATGCCAGCCTCAGATGTTGTATTCAGGTTCATTAGAACAGCATGCAGGTCCCTAGAGTAGACTAGTGTTGGGTGCAGTGGACCCAGGCTCCTACCTCCCCTACCTGTTACATTTGTGGTGGGAACTGTGAGACCTCCAAAACTCACCAGAAACCCACTGCACCCACCTATAGGTGCCCCCTTCACATGTAAGAGTGTACAGTTGGGGGTAGTGGGTTTTGGATGGGTTTTAAGGGGGCTCAGCAGATAAGGTAAGGGAGCAATGGTGAGATGTGTACCTGGGAACATTTTATGAAGTCCACTGCAGTGCCCCCTAGGGTGCCCTATTGCTGTCCTGGGATGTCAGGGGGACCAGTCTACTAAAAATGCTGGCTCCTTCTACATCCCAATGGCTTGATTTTCTGTGTTTTGCACTTTGACATTTTTTTTTTAATGGATCAAAAAACAAAATGTCTAAATCACAAAATGTTGTTCGGAACCGTATTTTGGAAAACAAAAAATACATGTTTTTCTCTTTCGAAAATGACCGTCTCTCCTATTCGGATTTTGGACATTTTTCGCAAAACGTCCAAAGTCGGACTTAGCCAGCATATTGAAAATGCCTCTCCAAGTGACCATTGGATGTATTAAAGCATAACACCCTTACTCCCCCGTCGTCACTGATCTTCTCCCAGTCCCTTAAGATGTGACAGTACATACCAGGTCTGTGCCAACTTCAGATATGATGGCCATTCCTATTTGAGCAGCAAGCAGGTCCCAGGAGTAGCCTAGTGCTCATTGCAGTGGACCCAGGCCCATATCTCAATCTAACTGTTACACTTGTGGTGGAACATTTGAGACCTCCAAAATACACTAAATATCTGTTGTACCTACATACAGGTGACACCTGCAAGCTTGAGAGCTATTGTGGTGTTGTACAGTGAGGTATAGTAGGTATTTTTCTACTCCTGGAGGGCTCACCTTACAATATAAGGGGGCTATGGTGCGATGTTTATCTGGGACCTTTTATGTGAAGTCCACTGCAGTTCCCCCTAAGCTGCCCCTCTACTCTGCTGGGATGTCTGTGTGGCCAATCTACTAAGAATGATGGCCCCCAGACATACCAATGGCTGGTTTTTCGGCATTTTTCTCTTAGATGTTTTATTTTCAAGAATGGTCCCAAAAAAGGAAAAATCGCACTGAGCAGAAAATGAGCAGGAAAAATTCATTTTTTAAACCAAAAAGATACACGTCTTTCAGGTTCAATAATGGCTATGTTCACCACTCAGTTTTTGGACGTTTCTATCAAATGTCCCAAATCAGACTTAGATGTTTTATTGAAAATGCCCCTCTTAATGTACCACTTAAATTGTAAAAAACAAAACAAAGCAGTTCACAATAAAGTTATGAACATAATAAATGAGAAGACCTCCATTAAAAAAGGAAAGTTACATACTTTTCAACAGGATAGGTAAACAGGGAAAAAGAAAAACATATATATATTTATTTTGACTACATTTGAAGTGTCCCCTCAAGCCCCTCAAGAAAACAGCACATAAGATAAGGTATGTGAGTCAGACCAAGGTCCAACAAGCCCAACACCCTACTTCTGACAGTGGCTAGATCAGGTCAGCTACAGGTTCCCAACGTAGATCAGTTTGTCTTAGCTCATTTCCAGGAATAAACAATGTCTCTCCAAGTCAATCTGCCAAATAATTATTTATGGACTTTTCAGCCAGGAACTTGTCCATACTTTTTTTGAATCTAGATACGTTGGTCATTTTGGCTATATTCTTTCCCCCAAATTCAATATATGCCTTTACTTGTTCCAAATTGCGTGCATAACTTAATTGATTAATAAGCCAATCAGCGCTGATAATTGGTACTTAACCAATTAGCAGCACTAATTGACTTTAATTAGAATGTACGCACACACATTTCTAGGTCTCTTTTACAATGCAGTGTGCATAAATTCTAACGCACGCAGTTGAAAAGGGGGCATTGCCATGGGCGGGTTATAGGCATTTCAAAAAACTATGTGCACGATTATGGAATACATCCAATCTGCGCCTAGATTAGGCGCGGGTATTTAGGCCTGGTTTTAGGTGGTCTAAAGGGTGCACTTAAATTTTAGTCAAAAGAATGGCGTGAGCATATTTAGGCATAGTTTATAGAATCATGCTAACTGTGTGGGCTTTTGGCACCGATTTTTGAGGTGCCATTTATAGAATTTGGCCCTTTGGCAATAGATTCCACAGCTTAATTTTGAGCTGCATAAAATAAAACTTTATACGATTTCTTTTTAGTCTGCTGGTCATTAGTTTCATGGAGTTTCCTCTAGTTTTTGTGTTGTTTGACAGGTTAAACAATCATTCTCTATTTAACTGTTCCATCCTACTCACGATTTTATAAACTTCCATCACATCTTGTCTCATCCCATAGTTTCTTGAATTCTAAATATATTGAGCCCAAGTCTACATACATCAACTTGGACTCCAATACACGTAAAGGCAGATTTTAGAAGGAACATCGGGGCCCTTTTACTAAGCTGCGGTAAAAGGGGCTCTGTACTAGCGGTGGCAGCCGTTTTTGCCACACAGCAGGGCCCCCTTTACCATAGTGGGTAAAAATAACCAAAAATGAAATGGCTATGCAGTAAGTTCACATTTGCCACATGGCCATTTCAGGGGAAGCACTTACCGCCACCCTCTGAGGGCCCCCGTGCTAACCCAACGGTAGCCAGGCAGCACACAATGCTGCCCGATTACTGCCAGGTAACCCCCTGCAGAAATGTTTTTTCATTATTTCCACTAGCACCGGAAATGGCACGCGTTGGGGGTGGAACTACCTTTGGCATCCGCGTTGGGCCAGTGGTAGTTCCAGGTTGCCGTGCGGCAATCAGGGGCATAGCCAGACCTCGGCAGAAGGGGGGCCAGAGCCTGAAGTGTGGGGGCACTAGCTGCCTCCCCCCTGCCGCTGACCCCCCCGCCGCTGCTGCAACTGCAACCCCCCCCGCCGCCGCAATCGTAACCCCCCCGCCACCGCCCACCTGCCCCCCACCCTGCCGCCGCATCAGGTACCTTGTTTGCTGGTGGGGGTCCCCAATCTCCGCCAGCCGAAGTCTTCTTCAGCGCCGGTTTACTCTGGCGCCTTCGTTATGGGATCATCTGTTTCTGACGCCTTACATCCTGCATGGGGCTACATGCATGGTGCACAACGTAAGGCATCAGAAACAGATAACCACACAACGAAGGCGCCGGAGTCGACCGGCGCTGAAGAAGACTCTTCGGCTGGCGGGGATTGGGGCCCCCTGCCAGCAAACAAGGTACCTGATGATGCGGCGGTGGGGCAGGCAGGGTCAAATGTAGAGGGGGCCAGGGCGTAATCCATGGGTGCCCATGTCCCCGTGGCCCCACGTATCTAAGCCCCTGGCAGCAACCCTTTAGTTAAAGGGCCCATAGGAATCAGAACTGAAATGTCCAGGTTGGATCATGCACAAATCTGGTAGTAATTTAGAATAGAATCTGCCAACATAGAGCCAGATCTAAAATACATGCAGGAATGGATTTGTATGCACCAGTTATATGCAGTGGAAGCATTCATTTTACAAAGATGAACATAACATCAACGGAGGAATAATAGCTACAGAGATATCAATGTGTCAACACATACATATGTGTATAGGTATTTGATTAATAGTTCATAGCTTGCCTTAATTGATATACTGCCTATAATTTTGATTACCTAGGTGGTGTACAATAAAAAAAAAGGAAATTATGGGGAAACAATCACAGTAAACCACATAAGGCCTAAATCACAGTAATAAAATGATCTGAATGATAGAAGTATGCTTAAATTTATACCTAAGACACAGAAAGGTGGGAATGGGAAACCACAAATAAGATATAAGACATGTTAGGGTAGCAGTGAAAATGGCTTGTACATAGCAAAGCTAAGACAAATCATCAGCGGGCAAAGCTAAGGTAAAGTAATAAGTTTTCAAGACTCTTTTAAATTTATTGAGAGACATTTCAGTGCAGATACCATTTTGGAAACATAAATGTCTCAATGCTACCAATTAAGGAAAGAACCTGCAAACATCTGGCACTATCAATTTCTGGGGACATACAACACATGGAGAATAAGGGGTGACCTTCCTGAGCCTTTCTGTGGAGCACTGTCAAAACGAGCACTTTTCTGAAACCTAGATATTGATCTCCATCAGCATAGACAAGACGTATGAGGAGAGACTTGCGGACCTGAACATGTATACCCTGGAGGAAAGGAGAAACAGGGGTGATATGATACAGACGTTCAAATATTTGAAAGATATTAATCTGCAAACAAACCTTTTCCGGAGAGGGGAAGGCGGTAGAACGAGAGGAGATGAAATGAGATTGAAGGGGGGCAGACTCAAGAAAAATGTCAGGAAGTTTTTTTCACGGAGAGAGTGGTGGATGCTTGGAATGCCCTCCCCCGGGAGGTGGTGGAGAGGAAAACGGTAACGGAATTCAAACATGCGTGGGATAAACATAAAGGAATCCTCCTCAGAAGGAAGGGATCCCCAGAAGCTTAGCCGGCGGTGGGAGGTGGGGATAGTGCTGGGCAGACTTAAACGGTCTGTGCCAGAGCCGGTGGTGGGAGGCGAGGCAGGTGGTTGGGAGGTGGGATAGTGCTGGGCAGACTTATACAGTCTGTGCCCTGAAAAAGACAGGTATAAATCAATGTAAGGTATACACAAAAAATAACACGTGAGTTTATCTGTTGGGCAGACTGGGTGGACCGTGCAGGTCTTTTTCTGCCATCATCTATGTTACTATTCCCTTCTGAATATTTTGATAATCTTTTGGTCCCATTGTAGCCTTGCCCCAAACCATGCCCTCTTACCATATGCATGTATTAGAGGAGATTCTATATATGGCACCTGAAATCAGTGCCAACTAGGCGTATTCAATATTTGGCGCCTAGGCGCTGATGATAGAATACGCTTTGTTGATATCTCAGTGTCTAAATCTATGCACATCCATTAACACCAATAAAAACATGGTGTAAATCTCAGCACGTAGATTTACATGCACTGGGCCATATTCTATAGCTATGCACAGGGCCAGTCTTAGCAACCGCGGGGCCCTGTACAGACCAGTTTGTTGGGGCCCCCCATCCCACCTAGCCCCACCCCCCACCTAGCCCTGCCCCTTGTTGACAAGATGTGTTTTAAATTTTTTCTTTTATTTTAAATAAAGACAAATCAAGCAAAACTTGGACAGAAAAACGAACTCAAATATTTAAAATGCTATCATAGGAAACCTTTGGGTTTAAAAAGCAAAGCCATTGCATGTAAGGACTGGATAAATGAATTAAAATGAATCCCCTTAATATGTAATACTTGGCAACAATAATGAAACAGTGATTGAATATTCACATAGCAAGCAGCCTGAGCCAACAGATTATTTTCAACTGAATATAATAACTTTGTATGAACTTGACTGCTAATAGTATGCTGAACTGGAAAATGTTGGCACATTTAGACTGACTCTGGACAGTTCTGCATGAATGAAACTCTTCCCTCATTACTCAATACCTTCTCAGTGAAACAGTAATAATAAAAATAAAAAATGGCATGCATTTTTATAATATACCACTGCATTCCACAAAACAAAAGGAGCAAGTTTCCTTAATGCCATCTTTTTCTTTTGATGTAGGCACAGGAAAAAAAAGATTTTAAATGCTTCCAGGTTTCAATCTAATTCATGTTTAATGTGGGATAAAATGCCATAAATAAGTAAATAAATAGAAGAATGTTGAGCACCTAATCCTCATAACATGATGTCTGTTTAGTGACCCTTTACTAGGGAAAAAAATCTCTGCACGAATATAATAGTACTAGGGTGTCCCTTTAACCAGCCCCTCCAAATGACATAGACATTACCTCCTCCTTCTTTAAAATGGCTGCTGAGACTTCCACTGGCGGGCCTCGCAAGACTTCAGTGGAAGTCTCGGCAGCCATTTTTAAAGAGTGAATGCGGCAACAGAGGGGTCAGCACCAGCAGCGGGCAGGAAAGACTGGGGATATTTTCTGACCCGAAGACTCTACTAGACCACCAGGGTGGCTTCAGGTAGGTGCCAGGAGGGCACCCTGCAGCTCAGGGGAGGGGAGGCAAGGAGTCGGTTTGCAGCAATGGCGGGTAGCGGGAGGGAGCACTGCGGGGCCCCTGGAGGCACGGGGTCCTGTGCGACCACTCCTGTCGCCCCTGCCTAAGACCGGCCCTGACTATGCATGTAAATTTCAGAGTGCTCACAAAATAACCACGTCCCTTTTTACCTGCACGCATTAGTAGTTCGGCACACTTTGTTACAGAATATGCTTAGCGAGTTGTGCGCCTAAATTTTAATTAGTGTCAATTAGTGCTCATTATTGCTTGTTAAGTGCTGTTATCACCACTCATTAGCTTGTTAAGCAAATTAACTTGTGCACGTTGTTATAGAAAAGACATAGATCTCTAGGCATGCTATATAGAATCCTGGTATTGTGACTTTGGACCTGTATATTAGACATGTATGCGATATACACATCTAGATGCTGGTTTATGCATGCCCTGATTCTACCCATTGAAATCCATGCTACAGGTCCTACAAGGAATCAATATAGGATTGTCTGAAAGCTAGGACTTCCCTAAAATCTCCATCTTGGAAGTGGGTAACTTGGCATCTTGGGACATGTACATTCATATATGCCAGTTTTTACAACATTAACGTGTACTTGCCAGTGCCATCATGTGTAGGTGGCAGATTTTAGAAACCTGCATATTCAAGCAGAGCCAGTTAAGGAGAGGTGCAAAAGAACTATTTCTTCCAAATTCCTGAGGTGCTGGTAGACACCATGGACTCCTGATTTAGTGGTAAAGACCCCAGGTGTAAAGAAGCAGGTAACTAGCACTTGAATGACTCATAGTAACATATACATAGTAACATAGTAGATGACGGCAGAAAAAGACCTGCACGGTCCATCCAGTCTGCCCAACAAGACAAACTCATATGTATATACCTTACCTTGATTTTTACCTGCCTTATTCAGGGCACAGACCGTACAAGTCTGCCCAGCAGTATTTCCCGCCTCCCAACCACCAGTCCCGCCTCCCATCACTGGCTCTGGCACAGACCATATAAGTCTGCCCTCCACTATCCTCGCCTCCCAACCACCCACCCCTCTTCCCCCCACCTGCTCCACCACCCAATTTCGGCTAAGCTTCTGAGGATCCATTCCTTCTGCACAGGATTCCTTTATGCATATCCCACGTATGTTTGAATTCCGTTACCGTTTTCATCTCCACCACCTCCCGTGGGAGGGCATTCCAAGCATCCACCACCCTCTCTGTGAAAAAATACTTCCTGACATCTTTCCTGAGTCTGCCCCCCTTCAATCTCATTTCATGTCCTCTCGTTCTACCACCTTCCCATCTCCGGAAAAGATTTATTTGCGGATTAATACCTTTCAAATATTTGAACGTCTGTATCATATCACCCCTGTTAGCAGGTCCTGGAGCAGGTGCTAACACCAATGTGGAAATGCGTGCTATATAGAATCTGGTGATTAGTGTGCGCTAATGATTAGCACATGCTAAATTCTAAGAAGCCCATAGGTATAAAATGGGCTTCTTAGCATTTAGCACATGCTAAATCTGTTAGCACACTTTAGTAACAGGACTCCATAAAGCTTAAGATGTTTATAATAAAAGTGGAAATGTAGCCTAATTAACATGGAAGAACAATACAATAGTCTCAAAAATGCTCCCAGAACTTCCAAAAATCACAAAACAGTTACTAGTTACATAGATGCATCTGAAATCACCAGGTTTTCAGATGTTTCCAAAAGTTCAAATAATTTTATTCAATCTTAATCAGAAGAGAGTTTGAAAGATTGGAAGCAGCAACTGAAAATGATTTCCTACAAGATGAAAATAATCAAATTTCACTGGTTACAGATAGATCTAATTTATTTAAATAAGACCGTCTGTTAAGTCTGTATTGTGATCGTAATTTTGTAAGACTGACTAAATAGATAGGACTCAAATCGTTTACAATTTTTAAAACAATACATAACATTTTAAATTCAATATGAGCCTTAATTGGCAACCAATGAAGTGACTCAACAGAGGAGTAATTCTATCATATTTGGATTTTTTTTTAAATAAGCTTGGATTTGTTTAAAATAAGCTTGGCTTAGTATTCTGAATCAGCTGTAACTTAGATAAGTCCTTTGATATTAATCCTAGGTACAGAACATTACAGTATTCTAAAGAATGAACTAAAGCATACACAATATAGCATCTGTTGGTGTGTGTGGGGAGGGGGAGGGGGGAATTCTATAAATGATGCTCAAAAATCAGCGCCGGAAAAGATCATTGCTAAGGGCCAGATTCTATATATGGAGCCTAGAAAATCCGTGCAGAAAACATTTCCCCTAAGCGTATTCTGTAAGTGGCGCCTAGATTTAGACAGGTTATATAGAATATCCTTAGTCGATAGCCTAGTACCTAAAACTACATACATCCATTACACTAACAAAAATGCGGCATAAATCTCGTTATGTAGATTTAGGTGCAGAGGGATATGTTCTATAACTACGAAAGTAAATTATGGAATGCCCACGAAATGTCCATTTCTCCACCCATAACCATGCCCCTTTATACATGCATGCATTAAAATTTAGGTGCAGTGCATTACAGAATAAGCTTAGGGAGTTATGCACATAAATTCTAATTATTGCCAATTAGTTCTCATTATTGCTTGATAAGTGCTGTTAACAACACTGATTGGCTTCTTAAGCCAATTAAGTTATGCGTGTTGTTACAGAATATGCTTGGATTTCGTCGCAGATCTCTAGGTACATTATATAGAGTCTGGGGGTAAACGCTATTCTGTCCTATAAAGGGCACTTACCCTGAGCACCAGACTTAAGCTTGCTGAAGCCTGGTATAAATCCCGGTACCCAAGTTTGGCATGGAGAACCATTATTCTATAACACTGCACCCAACTTTTCGGAATGCCCCTGACCCACCTATGCTCCTTTCATGGCTTTCTCCTAAAATGGCAGCTGTTTTTAAACTGACGCCGACCTTGTCTGCTAATCAGATCTTTACGCAAAATTAGGCTTCACTTTTAAAGAGATAACCTAAACTTCTCATTTAAAGGAGTACGCCTCTTCTTCATTTACCAGATAGTCTTCGTCTCCTCTATCTCTTTATCTATTCATAAAAAGGCTTTTCACTCCACTCGGTTATTGAGACCCGCTGGAGTTAATGATTTTAATCTGTAAATCCAGTGTTGCTTCCTCTGAATTAGTCTCCGATCCCTATCTTACCCCCCATATTGATTTCGGGATGTGATCAATCACGATACATTTAAAGTCTTCAAATTTATGTGACCTTTCAATACTATGCACCACTAAGGGAGCCTCTAAATGAGAGTGTTTCAAATTATGTTTAGTGGCCGCTTGATCTTCCCCACATACAATTTATAACATGTACACATTAAAATGTATACTACGTGTGTTGTTTCATAGTTGGTGTCAAATTTTAATAAGTATTTTCTGGAGTCTAATGGATTAATGAACTCTTGCACAGCGATCATCATTGAACAAAATTTACATTTCTTACATTCTCTATGTCCCTGCACAGCGGCTCCTTTTATTATTGACGTTCTATCCTGTAGTATGTCTTTCAAGTTTTATTACGTGTGTACGCTATTCTTAAATATTGATTCTGAAAGGTGGGAAGTAACTGCATAATTTCCCAATGCTTTTTAATTACTTGCAAGTCTACTTATTTGAACAGGCTTATTATCATGACGGGCTGAGTAAGGCAGGAAGCAGGGCAGGAACAAGGCTGGAACACAGAGCAAGGCTAGAACAAGACACATGCAGGAACAATGACAAACTGGAACAAGGCTGCAGCACACAGTAGACAACTCTAGGAGAATTATTGCAAAGGCACTGGTTGGGAGACAGGAACTTCCCTAAATACTACCAAACAAGAAGTGATGACATCAGCCAGTACCCTCTTGCAGAGCTATAAAGGTAGTGCTAGGTTTCCAGGAAGTAAGCAGATTCTTCTTGGCATGGAATGCTGTTGGAGATCACAGAGAACAGGTGACGGGTGTGACACTTATGCAGATTTAATTTGATAATAATTATGATTTAATTCTTACAGTTATAATGGTGATATGTAATGATTTTGAAAAACTTTAGAATACTTATGTTGTTTTTTGTTAGTTTTGAATGTGGTTGATGTTTAAACCAACTTAAATGGGCTGGAGAAGTTCCTGCCCAGTTAAATTGCATTTTGGGATTATCCACTGATATTCAGCAGTAGTTAACCAGTTGGTGCTGTTGAACATCAACACAAAGACCTTGCCGATTATATTTTGGGTGGTCCAGGGGTGCAGTGAGTACATATGCAATTAAGTACTTATATCCAGCACTTAACCATCTAATTTAACTGGACAAATTAGACTAACTCGGTCCTTTCTATGTCTGGTTTCCCTTAGGCTTTTGCATGCTGAATATCGCAGTTAACCACATAGTGGGGAATTCTATATGTGGCACCTAAAAAATCTGCGCGGAAAACACTCATGCCTAAGCGTATTCTATAAGTGGTGCCTAGATTTAGGTGTGGTATATAGAATATGCTTAATTAGTATCCCAGCACCTAAAACTACACACTTCCATTTATACCAACAAAAACATGACGCAAATCCCAGCACATAGATTTAGGCACGGAGAGCCATATTCTAAAACTACATGTGTAAATTTTGGAACACCCATGAAACACGTTATTGCCAACCATTGCTCATTATTGCTTAAAGGCTGTTTTCAATGCTAGTTAAGTTACGTGTGTTGTTATAGAATCTGACTGGATTTCAATGTTGATCTCTAAGCGTGCTATATAGAATCCAGGGGATAAGGAATAGCCAGTTGCATATAACCGGATTTTCAATGCCGATACCCTAACATGGCTCAGCATTGACTATCAGGCGTAATGCAGGCATTGGCCACAAAAACACTGATTGCTGCTGACTGAATATTTACCACTTTAGTTTTAGGTTATTTATTTTAAATTATTATTTTAGTTCTTTTGGTGGCCCTTTTATCAACCTGCAATAAAAAGAGGCCTTAGTGCATCCTTACGTGGTTCATTCCTGCATGCTAAGGTAATTTTTATCGAATGGGTAAAATGGCCGCTTTTTCTATTTTTTTTTTTTTAAATTAATGGTCATGCGCCAACTTCCCCTTTAGTGCGTGGGCATTAGAACGTGAGCCTCAAATGCCATCTATTTTATAGGCAGTAAGGGATCATGCACTAATCAGTTAGTACATGGCAATGTAGCAGCACTAGCTGATTAGAGCAGAACACACCTTCTCTCCATATTCTCTATCCCCAGACTCACCCCAGTGCTAAAAAATGAACTCACCCAATATTCAAAACCAATTAACCGGCCAGAAATGGCATGTGGCCGGTTAAATGGTACTTAGACGGCTATCCGGCAATGTTCAGCAGGAAGTAGCTGGCTGTGTCCCACTGAATATCGCCGGCTAGCGCCTAGCAGATATCCAGTTATATTACGCAATATAACCAGCTGGCCACTGACTTTCAGTGTATTGACGGCTGTTTGGTGGCCACATTTAGTTACGTCAATAGCAGGCCTATCTTTGGCCATTTCCAACTTAACCAGCCAGCACTGAATATTGGCTTGGCCGGTTAAGTTGGAACTGGCCAATAATAAACCGAATATTCAATAACAGTTACCTGAAACGGCCCGGCATTGAATATCCGGCTCAGCACTGACTGTGGGATGCAGCCCGACCATCTCCCACGGTCTGAATATCAGCCCCCAAATTTATTTTTTTAGCATGCGGAAAGCACATCAATCACAAAATTTATTGTACCATTTTTGTTGTTGTTGAATAAATAATCAACATATCTTTTTCTCTGTGTTATTTATTCACTAGGGTATCATTTTCTCGTGTGAGGCTGTAGATTAGGATCTTATCATGTTCTGAGAATGCATTGTGCTAAAATATAGGCCATATGTGGGGATTTACAAACTTTTTCTCAGCACTGTATTTATTATTGTTAATAAAATTGCCATTCAATCATAATGCTAAGCTGCAGCTGTAACAGTTTTTTTTTTTCCATTGCATTAGCTTTTATCAAATATAAGTTAAGGCAGAAGAAGTCTATAGCAGCTGGGAATAACGCTAGCCCTGCCATGGAGAGAGGCGAAGAGGGGGAAATCCCTGCAGAACACATTAGCATGTCCATATGCTTTCATTTCTCTTAATAATACACAGAAATGAACAGGTTTCCACTGACTGCACTGATGTGTCTCTGCCAATAGAAATACATTATCTCTCATATACTGGCGGAGAAACATATTTGAGGCATATGGGAAAGGCTATTTCTTCCACACATTTGTTATATTTTAATACAGTACATTGCCAAATTATTTAAATGGCTGATACTTCTTCATTTCAATAGCCACCACTAAAAGAATATAACAGGCTCTGAAACATATTATTAATCACGTTATTGCTACACTGAACTGCTTATGCTAAGGAAACACAATTCCACAGGAAGCCAGACTCTTCACTGAGGGGCCCTTTTACTAAGCTTACCACAGTTTTAAACAGCTTACCGCAGGACATGCGCAGGTGTCCTGAGGTAATTTCCTGATCTGCGCTTTAAATACCGTGCACTAAAAAAATATATATTTTTAATTTTTTTTTGCAGATGGGGCATGTCTGGGGGTAGTGAGTGGACATTTCTGTGCTAATCATTTAGCGCAACTACATTACCATGCGCTAAGGGGCCCTTTTACGAAGCAGTGGTAAAACCACCGTGCAGCAATCCGAATCTACCGCCGGCCCAACGTGAGAGCCAGCGGTAGTTCCACCCCCAGCACACAGCACTTCCGGTGCTAGTGGAACTATTTGAAAAATAGTTCTGCAGGGGCTTACCTGGCAGCCCCGTGCACTGGCTGGTTACTGCTGGATTAGCTCGGGAGCACTTACTGCTACCTCAGTGGGTGGCGGTATTGTTCCCCCCCCCCCCCCCCCCTCAACCTGGCCACACGGTAAGTGCAATCTTACCACATGGCCATTTCTTTTTTGGCCTTTTTACCCGGTGCAGTAAAAAGTGCCTCAGTGCGGGGCAAAAACAACCGCCACCGCTGGTGCAGGACCCTTTTTACTGTAGCTTAGTTTATGATTAGGTGTCAGAAAGTGCTCATGCACTAATTTTTCTTTAATGGCCGTGCATTAAAGGCAACTTTAATGACCCCCCCCCCCCCCCCCATTTATGGGCCTTTAGTGATGCCCATAGAGTGCAATTTTATAAAGGGGTGCTTAGATGTAGTACCCAGTGCAGCACAGGGAGTACCTAATCTGTAATTGCATCTGGGTATCCAGGTTTTGTTATAAAATACTGATGAAAAACTCACCTCAGCGTGTCTAAAAATAGGCATTCCCATTTACACTAGGTCTATAGCAGGTGTAAATGAGTGTGCCTATGTTTGGCAAGTAGCATGCACTGTTGCTTCCCATGTTTGTCTCAATAGCAGACTATGGACCTTTCCTCCAGGAATCTGTCCAAACCTTTTTTTTATACCCAGATACACTAACCGCTGTTACTACATCCTCTGGCAAAGAGTTCCAGAGCTTAACTATTCGTTGAGTGAAAAAATATTGCCTCCTATTTGTTTTCGAAGTATTTCCACGTAACTTCCTTGAGCGTCCCCTGGTCTTTGTACTTTTGGAACGAGTAAAAAATCGATTTACTTCTACTCGTTCCTGGGATGTATAGTATGGAGTGTTGCCACAATTTGGGTTTCTGCCAGGTACTTGTGACCTGGCTTGGCTACTGTTTGGAAAATAGGATTCTGGGCTAGATGGACCATTGGTCTGACCCAGTATGGCTACTCTTATGTAGCTTACAGTATTCTATAAATTGTGTGCATAAGTAAGAGACAGAAGAGAGCAGTCACAAAACGTGGAGGAATGCTCTATCTCTACGACCATAGTGCTCACAAATCAGGGTGGATGTTCATGTATGTTTTTATTTTTATTTATATGTATCTCTTTTAGACTCCTGAGGCAAGTGCCTATGTGCTGAAACACAGCCGCTGTGTCAAGTCTTTTGGTATATTTTAAATTCATTTTTATATACAAGACTCATTGTGTCTCCCTTGTATTCTTTGGAAGAGCCCATTCACTCTACTCTTGGATTTAAGTGAGAGACACAAACATGTTCTGCCCATCTATACCCCCCGTATAGTTATATGCTATTCCACATATGTATGCCCTTATAGAAGAGTGGTTAGGGCATTTGCATATATTAATGGAACTTTTTGAGATGCATTTAAATGCACAAGGTGCACATAACTGTAGGTGTGCAGTTATAGCCTTGCCCTTCATATGTATTAGTCCTTTTGAATATTGGCTCAATTATGATCTTAAGGTGGCCAAACAGGTAGAAAAAGTGATGGTCAAAGTCAGATGGATGCTTGGGTGCATAGGGAGAGGGTTGACTAGTAGGAAAGTAGAGGTGATAGTGCCCTTGTATAAGTCTAAGTCTCTGGTGAGGCCCCATCTAGAATACGGTGTGCAATTCTGGAGACCGCAGCTATGAAGAGATCAGGGCTGCCAAGAGACTGAGCCAGGCCTGGGGCAAGGCCGCGCCCCCCCAGGATTGCTGCCCCTGCCCCCAACCCCTCAATCACTACTGCTATCGCCTCCCTCTCCTGCTCCCAGGCCGCTGGCGCCACAGTTGCCAGTCTCCACTTACCTACCCTCTGCTCCCTTCTGCCTGCCGTCCGACCCCCTTCATTTAAATTAAAAAAAAATCTCTAAAGCAGCAGACGCAGCACCTTCTGTGTGAAAGCAGCAGATCACCTCGGGCGGGCCTTCCCTCACTGTGTTCCGCCCTTGCGGACATAGGAAGTTACATCAGAGAAAGGCGGGACACAGTGAGGGAAGGCCCGCCCGAGGCGATCTGCTGCTTTCGCAGAGAAGGCGCTGCTGCTTTAGAGTTTTTTTTTTTTTAATGCAGGGGTCGGACGACAGCTGAGGGTAGGCAGATGGAGCCGGGACTGTGGCTCCAGTGGCCTGGAAGCAGGAGAGGCCGGGAGACTCCGGCACTGGGCCCTCCTTGGTGGCCCAGGCCTGGAGAATTTTGCTCCCCTTCTCGGCGGCCCTGGAAAAGATATAAACGAGATGGAGTCAGTCCAGTGGGTGGCTATAAAACTGGTCAGTGATCTCTTTCATAAAGCACATAGAGAGAGACTTAAGGCTCTAAATATGTATACTTTGAAAGAAAGGTGGGAGAGAGGGGATATGATAGAGACGTTTAAATACCTCAGTGGTATTAATGTACAGGAAGTGAGCCTCTATCAAATGAAGGAAAACTCTGGAATGAGAGGGCATAAGTTGTTATAGCCTCAGGAGTAATCTAAGGAAATACTTTTTCATGGAAATGGTGGTGGACACGTGGAATCGCCTCCCAGTGGAGGTGGTGGAGACAAGGACTGTGTCTGAATTTAACAAAGTGTGGGAGAGGCACATGGGATCTCTTATGGAAAGGAAGAGAGCGATTCCTGTGGATGGGCCATATGGCTCTTATCTGCCATCATGTTTCTATACAAAATTAATAATATCTGAATACTACCCATCTACCATTGCATTTTTCATAATGGTACAGATGCTAATTGGATTTTATTGATATACATTTAAGAATTTTCAATGTACTATAAAGTTTTAAGGAAGAGAGCTTTTTAGTGGGTAAGAGTCAATGAAACACAGGAACAGGGGTTAGCCCAATCCAAAAAGATGTGCACCAGATTACCTTACGGGAGGAACAGTACAGAAAATGTTGACTCATTTGGCCAAAGAAGAGATGATTTGTTTTCCACAACAAGATGTTAGCAACTCTGTTGTTTTTTGGTACTTATTAAATTCAGTCCCCATTAGATTTTTGGGCAAATAATTATATGAAGCAGGTGTAGAGGGCTCTGATGAATAGTCATAATTCTTGTCAATTTTATTGATGCCAATATCATCAAGAATTAGCTGTCTTGCACAGGTGTGTAGTCTATTGAAGATAGGCTGGTGGGAACACAGCACAGTTTTTTTAAATCACTAATCCACTTATAAATAGAAAATTTTAGAATCAGAATGCTGTTCCCAAAAGTCATTTTACAGAGTGTAGTCATCAAGCCTTTCACCTGCAAAGTGATGTGTTTAAGTCTGGCTTTTCACTATAGGTTATGCATCTCTACAAAATGACTGTGGGGATCTCAAACTCATCTTTATATTACAGAAAGCAAACCATGGCATGCACACAGTGTAGAACAGTATCCACTTTTGGTACTGGAGCTGTGACTGGCATAGCTAAGCATGATGACATCAGGGTTTAGAAAGAGTACAGCAGAAACCTCAGAGAACATAGGGGACCATTATGTAAAGTGCATTAGATTTTGCAGTTACTACACTTTAATGCAAAGCATTAATGAGTAGGAAGTGCAAATCTAATGCAGCAGCTAATTGGGGTGTACCCAGCATGTCCTTGAAAGTCCCATGTTGAAATGTCCATTAGTATACGGTACTCTGGTCACAGTGGCATATTGTTCAAGGTATGTGTGTTGCATGCACTCCCCCTTTCAGACCCCCCCACACCCATATATTAAAATGATTTCTGTTCCAGTCTTCATCTGGGCTGCAGCAGAGGCACTCATAGGCTGCCTGTGCACCGGGACTTCCTCTCTGAACCATCTCACCCTTCACAAAACAGGAAGTTGCATCAGAAGGAGTGGGGCAGTTCAGAGAGGAAGTCCCGGTGCAGACCGCAGTTAATCTACAAATGCTGCTGCCACTGCCCAGGGGAAGACTGGAACAGAAATGATTTTAAGGTACCAGGGGAATGCGTGGGAGATGTGGGTGTGCAAGAGATGAACCCCCTGTAAAATAAATTCCTGGCTACACCACTGTCTGGTCGCAATTAGTAGATAGGTACTTAGGGGTAGATTCTACACAAAGCACCAAAACTTAGTTGCCAGAAATAAGCACTAAGGGCTTTATTCTATAAAGGTCATGCTCCTATATTTAGGCTCCTAAATTTATGCTCATAAAATATGAGCATAATCTATTATCCAAAATAGATTATGCTAATAATTTAAGAGTGTAAATTTAGGAGCATAACCTTTATAGAATAAGGCACTAAGTGCCAATCCTGTAATAGCAATTGCATGTGAAATTGCAATTATAGAATTAAATAGGGTGTATTTGGCCTGCACATGCCTAAATTTAGGGGCATCCAATCAGTTTGTCCCAAACACTTTCAAGTCATATGTTCTACACAGTCCCAATTCACACAATTCTTATCTTTAAATTACCATAAAGAGTTTTTTTTTCTAGAACAGGGATCATCAGAGTAATCAACAGCATATCCCATTTGGGAACAGCGTCCCATATACTTATGGCGCTGTGCACATCTTCATTGATCACCCGATTTTTTTTAATTCTTTTTTTCAATCTTCATCAATCTTATTATATAAAAAAGAGTATTTTAAACTTTTGAAATGCATATGAGTCGTACTTAACTTTGGCAGCGATTTTCCACCCATGTCAAACCCCCACCGCCAAACCTAAATTTAGGAGCAAGCACTTACGCCATGTCAAAGGCTGGTGTAAATGCTGGCACCTAAAGTTGGAAGTTGCGTGTGTAAGTTGTAGTAGTCTGTAACTTATGGGCTCAACTGCAAGACACACCCCTGACCCAACCCTGGACACACCCCCTTTGTATTTACGTGCTACAACCTTTAGGTACTATATTTATAGAATAGTGCCAGTTGCACCATAACTACAAATTAGTGCCAATTAGCACCAATTAACATCACTTAAGGCCTATTTTCGGTAATGCCAATTGGTGCCTAATTTAACAATTAAGTTAGGCATGCACCTGCTACTAATCCATAAATTGCACACCCTACTTTGCATTCTAGAATCTGGGGGTTTGCATCTCCTCTTTAAAAGGCACTAAGTGGATCTCTTCCAGGTAACGCGTTGAGGGGTCCTTTTATAAAGGCGTGCTAGCATTTTTAGTGCGCGCTAATGATTAACGTGTGCTAAATGCTAGAGACACCCATAGAAATATATGGGTATCTCTAACATTTAGCATGTGCTTATTTTTAGCGCACACTAAAATGCTAGCGTGCCTTTGTAAAAGGACCCCTGTGTGCACCACACACTAGCTACAGTTTGCTTTCCATGCCCACTCTAACCCACTTCAGTAAAAGGGCTCCATAGTCTGCCAAGAATGAGGTGGCATGGAAGAGATGTGTTGGGATCAGGATCACATTGAAAAGGGATTATGCAAAACAAGAGTGAGGGGCCAATTCACTGAAAATTGCACTAAAAATGTTTAGGATAGATATTGAGGGTGGTTTAAGCAATCAGGAGAGGCTCCAGCCTGTTTAAATTATGTGAGCTGGCCAGTAGCCGATATTCAGTGGCACTTAACAAGGCAGTACCACCGAATATTGACTCTGACTGCCTTGGCACTATCCAGGGGTGGAGTCGGGGCAGTTCCAGAAATTACATGGACAACAGTGATAGTACCAGTACCTGCATAGCTAACCGTTCAAGTAGGACCGAGTAAATAGCATTTCTAACTTTGCCCAGGTATGGCACTGAATATCAGCTGTTTCCACATAACTTCCAAATATTCAGTGCCAATGTCTGGATATGGCCTGGCATTGAATATCTTGGTCTAATGTATGTGACCAGCAGGGGTGAGCAGTTATAAAAATACTCACTGCAGCCATTGGAATATTAGCTGGTTAGTGTGCATGTGTACAAATATTTTAATATACATTCTAAAATGTCTTAACCTGTTTGCTTTAGACTAGGTTCACAGTTGGAAGTTACTGTACCTTATAAAAACGACTATGGTAATTCTAAGACGTGCAGAAGAAAAAGAAATATGTCAGTTTTCTCATATAAATACCTTAATAAATAAATAAAATAAAATAGAGTCGGAGGGATCTTTTTTTATTTCAAAATATGCAAAGTAAAGAAAAAATTAGGAAATAAGCACAATACTCATTGGTGCATATTTGTCCATTTCAAGGAGAATACAAAAGGTCACTGGAAATTCAAGAAATTAAAACATCGAATTAGTTCAAATATATTTTCAGGCCTAGGAGAGAAAGGAAAAACATATTTAATCCCTGAATAACCTACTGACATAGGCGCCGACTCCGTGGGTGCTGTGGGTGCTCGAGCACCCCCCAATATTTCACCCACCAGAAGTTCCCTCCCTCCCTTCTTCCTCCCATCGAGTTCCAGGCCCCCTCCCTCCAAATTTTAAAAGTTATCTATTTTATCTCATTGGGGTTAGGGCGGCAGCAGCAGCGGTGAAAAGCATGCGGGCTCGTCTCGGTGCTTAGTTGTTTTCCCTTCTCTCTCTCTCAGCTCTGGTCCCACCCTCATTTCCTGTTTCCACAAGGGTGGGACCAGAGCTGAGAGAGAGAGAGAAGGGAAAACAACTAAGCACCAAGCCGAGCCTGCATGCTTTTTACTGCTGCTGCCGCCCTAACCCCAACGAGGTAAGATAGATGACTTTTAGAATTCGGAGGGAGGGGCCTGGAAATCAAAGGGAGGGAGGAAGGGAGGGAGAGGGGACCCTGGAACTGGGAGGGAGGGGGAGACTGACCCTGGAAGTGGGAGGGAGGGGGACCCTGGAACTCGGAGGGAGGGGGGCCCTGGAACTCAGAGGGAGGGGGCCCTGGAACTCGGAGGGAGGGGAGGAGAGGGACTGGAACTGGGAGGGAGGGGGGCCTAGAACTCAAGGGAGGGAGAGGGACGAGAGGGGAATGCACCGCCTGTAACAAAAAATTCAGCACCCCCAATAATTTTGAAAAGTTGGCTCCTATGCCTACTGGCAATATCAATATAATATGATCAAATATCTGTAATCTTTCAACATCTGGCAAAACTTTTCTAAATGTATGGGCTTCAAGAAAATATATGAATTATTCTCCTGAGTTGCTAAATACTTACAGGGGAACTTCAGGAAGAAGATGCTCCTACAGCCAAAACGATAGGCTTCAGCTGTAAGAAAGCCTTCTGCAGTAGATCTGGCAATGTCTGGGAAAATCATAATATTCTGACAACAAAAAGATACACTTTTTTTGTTTTGTTTTTTAGAAATAAGCCTTCAACACTAAAATCTTTTGCTCCTCTGTTTGAAATGCGACTAACAAAGTTGCTCTTTTCTCTTGCCAAAACTTTCCGGAGAGTTAATTGTCATAGGCGCCCTCTTGATTAAGCACTTTAACACTCTTAGGCAAATAGTAACAATTATTAATCACCAGGGATTTGTAGGACAGCTGTAGAATCTCCTTCAAGTATTTTTTAAAAAGCTCTACTTCTAGTGGAGCCAAGTAATGAGTTACAGGAAAATTAAAGAGTCTGAAATGATGTGCTCTGGAGACATTCTCCAAGGCTTCCATTTGTAAATGTATTGCTAAGCTGTTCTTTGTTATTTCTGCAATAGCCGTTTGTCAGGATGCAACCTGAGATTCAATCTTTTCTAAAAATTGCTCTATTTTTACAATTCTAGTCTCCTGATCTGCAAACTTTACTACTGCCTCCTCAGTAAATTTACTCAAATGTCAAATTGTCTTGCAAGACCTTTCCATTCTTACAAGTACAGACATAACATCTTTTAAAGTAATGTCCTGCTTAAAGAAAGAAGAGGAATTCTCATTTAACCGTACTTGAGAGAGAGCAACAGGAGATGGTATTTTAACATGGTCAGAAAAGGTATTGCCCATACCTAAAATCAAGGAATTAGGAAAGGGACCTCCTATCAGGATTTCTTCGGTGGAAGTCATAGCACTTTCCTGAGTAGGAACACCAACCTCTGTTCCCATTGTATAGCAGGTTGCGGGGGTGGGGTTTGACTCCCTGATGTGAAGGAAACTTCAGAGGGGGAGATAATCACATTCACCAATGGTACAGAAACAGGTACCTGCTGTACATATTGATCCAGGGAACCTTTAGTGGTAGTGGATCTTTTACTCTTTCCTCCCTTCCTCTTCCCCATGGAGGTAAGCACATTCCTAACATCTCAGTTGCACTGAAGGGGCTCCAAAGGAGCAGGCCCTGCATCTTTGGTCACACCCCTTCGGGCACGCATACCGTGGCAGAGACACCAAGATGAATCTTGCAAGTAGGACCAGCACTGGTGTCACCATGCTCTAAGGCATCCATTCCAGTGCCTGCAAGTTGCAGTGAGTTCCAGCTCAGATGATCCTCGTAGAGGGATATTTATTGGCAGTGCAATTGACTCCTGATGCAGGCTACCTTGCCGAAACACAACTGTCTTGAGTCATGCTCACTTCAGTAGCAAGCACTATTCCCATTTACAGTTCAATAAATAGAAGCTTCATCTTTACTTTGCACCTAAGTACATAAATACATAAGTATGTAAGTATTGCCATACTGGGACAGACCAAAGGTCCATCAAGCCCAGCATCCTGTTTCCCACAGTGCCCAATCTAGGTCACAAATAACTGGCAAGATCCCAAAAAAGTTCAATACATTTTATGTTGCTTATCCCAGAAATAAGCAGTGGATTTTTCCCCAAGTCATTTTAATAATGGTCTATGGACGTTTCCTTTAGGAAGCGGTCCAAAGCTTTTTTTTAAACCCTGCTAAGCTAACCGCCTTTACCACAATCTCTGGCAATGAATTCCAGAGTTTAATTACACATTGAGTGAAGAAACATTTTCTCTGATTTGTTTTAAATTTACTACTTTGTAGCTTCATTGCATGCCCCCTAGTCCTAGTATTTTTGGAAAGAGTAAACCTTCTGCAGCTTTTGTGTAATATGTTTCTATTGTTTGTTCTTTGTTCCATGTTAAAAGGTAACATGTTGGTAAAAAGGTATAATGAAAAGGCTATTAGAGCCAAAAGAACATCCTTCAAAAAATGGAAAAAGGATTTGAATGAAGAAAATAGGATGCAGGATTATTTAATAGGAATGTTAATCCACTTATAAACAGTGGCAGGGTCTATGAGGAAGGTGGGGACAAGGGGATCATTGACAAATTTCAGAACAGGGGAACTGCAATGTAGGAACTTTGCAGTGTACACGAGAGAAATGTTTCTGATGGATCCAAGCCAGGTGTATGTTTAAACAGTACAATATCCTCATCTCTCTGCATCAATTCCAATGGGTTTTAGAAAACACCCTGAAATCCCAGATGCATAGCATCTGATATGGAGTTACCATGTGGAGCCAGAAATCACAGGAGGCAGGAGATGGTGTTATGGTGAGGATAACTGATACATATCCTCACTTGACATCCAGACAGGAGGACAGTTCTGACTCAGATTCAATGGTATGTCAGCAAGATCCAACAGATCTATCTTTTAGACACTAGGGAGGGATCTGAAAGCATTGTCTTATAAGTGTGCTGTCATCTAACATCCCCTTCTAGAAGCAGCCTTTTGTGCTGGGTCAGCAATGAGATGGTACCACAGTCCACGAGGGTCCCAAAATGGTATACAAAAAATAGCTTCAAATGCAAAACAAATGACTCGGTGAGCTGAAAGATGATGTAGGTATCCAGACTGCTGAAGTCTCAGGCCTGCCTTGATTGATAGAGGGACTAACCAGAACCTTAACAGCAATGGACATCTCCATATACCAGCGACCAGGCTTCAGCTGAAGCTCTTTGCAGTGGAACACAAGATACTGACCATGCTTTGTAGAGCTTACAGTCTAATCAGAGAAGTTGAAACAATGAGGCTGTGAGCAGGTGAATCAAAGTGTATATGCATGACACTGAAAACCAATGATTTTCACATTTTCTCAAGCAGGAACATGAATAGTTCTATGTCAATGAAATAGAATATGGTGCTGAAATATACCATATGAAATCTACATTCTGACTGATTGATGAAACTACTTTGTATTGAGTCATGTTTGCATTGTCATGGCCTGGTATCGAACCAGTATGAAATAACATATCTTTAAAACTCAGCAAAATAATATAAATTATTCCCATCATAATATTGTTAAGGCTGCAAGTTAGGATTCATGTACCTCCCATCTTAATTCAGGCATATACTGTATAAGAGCTGTGGAATCTGTTGCTGGAGGATGTGGTCAAGGTGACCAACACAGCAGGTTATAATGAGGTTTGGACAAGTTTCTGGAGAAAAAGTCCGTAAATTATGATTAGCCAGATAGACTTGGGAGAGCCAAGATATACTTTTTGCGATCTGCCAGGCTTGTACTCTATCTGGGCTGGTCACTATCAGAGACAGGAGGCTGGGCTCCATCGACCTCAGTCTGACCCAGCATGGCTTTTCATATGTTTTTATATATCATATTCAACAGTCTCAAAAATGTTAGAATGCTACAGTGACCTGCAAACCTGATCCCCACAGTTTTGTCACATATAGCCTTGCTCTTTAAACTCTTTTTTAGTTTTCTGCACACGTGTGTTTCTTATTTACATTTCTTTTTTATAGATATAATGGCTTTAATATCTATTTCAGGAAAATATATACAGTACTCACAAAAACTGGCTTTCATGACTTGCAGCTGCTTATTGTTTTGTGTTCTCCTGCAAAAATGAGCATTTTTGTCAAGAGTACTGAATACAAATCTTAGCTATCATGAACTGCTGCTTTCTGCAAGAGGGGAAATTGGAAAATCTATTAGCTTGTTGTTTGGTTGTGAAAAATTTACGTGTATAATGGTTGGAAATTTAGTTGTACTAAAAGAAAGAAACCTTGGATAGTGACATCTCATTTTGCATAACATGAATAAAGATTTGCATTTATAAGATGGTGGTCTGTTTTTTTGAGCTGTAATTATATATAATGCTACTTAAATAGTTCTAGTTCGCCTGCTTACTTCATGGGTGGGAGGAAGGGTGAGGAAGCCATATTGGTGGAGAGGTAAGGTGGGGACCAATTTAGCATTAGCATCTGCAACACTGCATGCCTGTGCCTTGTTACCCTTTTTAGAGAAGAACCATGGTGTAGTTTAGGCAAAATTTAGAAGTTATGTCTACTACTACTACTACTACTATTTAGCATTTCTATAGCGCTACAAGGCGTACGCAGCGCTGCACAAACATAGAAGAAAGACAGTCCCTGCTCAAAGAGCTTACAATCTAATAGACAAAAAATAAAGTAAGCAAATCAAATCAATTAATGTGTACAGGAGGAGGAGAGGAGGGTAGGTGGAGGCGAGTGGTTACAAGTGGTTACGAGTCAAAAGCAATGTTAAAGAGGTGGGCTTTCAGTCTAGATTTAAAGGTGGCCAAGGATGGGCAAGACGTAGGGGCTCAGGAAGTTTATTCCAGGCATAGGGTGCAGCGAGACAGAAGGCGTGAAGTCTAGAGTGGCAGTATGGAGAAGGGAACAGATAAGAAGATTTATCCATGGAGCGGAGTGCACGGGAAGGGGTGTAGGGAAGGACGAGTGTGGAGAGATACAGAATGAGTACATTTATAGTTAGTAGAAAGTTGAATAGGATGCCGAAAACGGATATGGAGCCAGTGAAGCGACTTGAGGAGGGGGTAGTAGAGTAAAGCGACCCTGGCGGAAGACAAGACGGGTAGCAGAGTTTTGAACCAATTGGAGAGGGGAGAGGTGACTAAGTGGGGAGGCCAGCAAGAAGCAGATTGCAGTAGTCTAAACGAGAGGTGACAAGGTGTGGATGAGGTTTTTGTAGAGTGCTCGAAAGAAAAGGGGCGAGAAGAAACTACAGTCGTTGGCGATCTGCTGGATATGACAGAGAGGAGAGAGAAAGTCAAAGATGACCCAAGGCTTCGGCTGAGGAGACAGGGCGAATGAGAGAGCCATCAACAGAAATAGAAAACGGGGGGAGTGGGAAGGTGGGTTGGGGGCCTTCATCTTGAAGGCCATGTCGAGCAGTGAAAGAAACTTCTTCAAGATTCCACCGTCAGTGGATTGAGGTCCCTCTGACATCCACTCGCAATCACACAGTCACCTCAAAGGCACCATCCATTGGAATAGATCTTCTAAAGCAATATGATATTTAATGAGACTTTTAAGACAGGCAAAACAATTACTTGTAAGTATTTCAAGTGTTATGGCAGAAAGGATCTTCACACTCACTGAGCTGAATAGTCAATTCCTTATCTCTCCCAGTAATCTCCAGCCTTTCTGATGCCTTCTTGGGTCTTGGCACTGCTCAAGGATCAGTAGTAATAGAAAACAAATCTTGCTTCCACATTCTAAGGCTTATGGAATATGTTTTATACCCTAATTCCTACTACTTGGAAAATAATTCTTTATTTGTCCATAAACTACCTTGACCCTATGATGGCCTTTCCAGAGTGCAAGCAATTTGGCCCAGCCACTCTGCCAGAATGGCAGAAAGATTTAGAAGAAAAATCCAGCCTCTTCCCCCTTCCCCCCAAACAAGGCTTTCTAAAGATATCATCAATACAGTTTATAAATACACCTATTAACATCCACAGCTTTCTAGAGACTGAGGGGTCTCTAAACTGTTCCGTAAACTGATGTAACCAAGTCTAGATTGATCTCTGGAGCTATTCATGCATCAGTAAATTTAGAACACTGTTACATATACATTTAGTTCACCAGGGCAGGCAAGCATTTTGCAAGCATTGTTATCCTTGGTCCTCTTTCCCTCTAGTCCTTTGATCCAATTCCCAGTCCTTTTTCACTCTCTCCCCATTTCCATCTCAACATGGATGATAGGAGGAGAGCTACAATGTCAGCTATACTTTTCTGGTTAGCAGCTGCTGACCCAACTATCATTGATAGTGTATCTAGATCATTCTATAAGGGTATTCCTCATCATGATGTTGCTTCGTTGTTGAGGGCCACGTGGAGGGGCATAATCGAACAAAAACGTCTATCTCCATGGGCGTTTATCTCCGAGAACGGGTCCGTGAAGGGGCGGACCGAACCGTATTTTCGCAAAAAATAGACGTCCATGTTTTATTCGACAATTTGTGAGCTGGGCGTTTTTGTTTTTCAGCGATAATAGGAAAATGAAAGCGCCCAGCTCAAAAACGAATAAATCCAAGGCATTTATTCGTGGGAGGGGCCAGGATTCGTAGTGCACTGGTCCCCCTCACATGCCAGGACACCAACCGGGCACCCTAGGGGGCACTTTTACAAAAACAAAAAAAAGGTAAAAGAGCTCCCAGGTGCATAGCACCCTTCCCTTGTGTGTTGAGCCCCCCAAATCCCCCTCAAAACCCACTGCCTACAAGTCTACACCATACTATAGCCCTAAGGGGTGAAGGGGGGCACCTACTTGTGGGTACAGTGGGTTTGGGGGGTTGGACGACTATAAGCATTAAGCAGCACAATTGTAATAGGTAGGGGGGGATGGGCCTGGGTCCACCTGCCTGAAGTCCACTGCACCCCCTAACAACTGCTCCAGGACCTGCATACTGCTGCCAGGGAGGTGGGTATGACATTGATGGTGAAAATAAAAAGTTGTGAAACATCATTTTTTTGTGGTGGGAGGGGGTTAGTGACCACTGGGGGAGTCAGGGAGGTCATCCCCGATTCCCTCTGGGGGTAATTTGGTCATTTAGGGCACTTTTTGGGGCCTTAGTCGTGGAAAAAACAGGGTCCAGGAAAAGTGCCCTAAATTTTCGCTATAAAACGCATACTTTTTCCATTATCGGCGAAAGGCGCCCATCTCTGATCGCCCGTATAACCACGCCCCCAGTTCCGCCTTCACACACCGCCGACATGCCCCCGTCAACTTTGTACACTTCCGCGATGGAGTGCAGTTGAAAATGTCCAGTTCGGCTTTCGATTATACCGCTTGATTCGTTTTTGTGAGATAAACGTCTATCTCCCGATTTGGGTCAGAATATAGGCGTTTTTCTATTTCGATTATAAGCAGATTAGTGGGATGTGGTGGTATTAGCCTGATTTAAAGATTTTATAGTTTACTTGAACTGTTGTTCTGTTTATTATTGTTTTTTTTTTGTTTATTTTCTTTTTTCTTTCTATTCTCTTTAAAGTGAACTTCTCACTAGCATATCCTACATTGGTTTTCATAGGGTTCAATATTCAAAGGAAGTTATACATTTATCAGAATGCGGTAAAATTATAACTTTCTTATCCATGTATTTTGAAAGACTATATGGAGAGTAAAAGGCCGAAAACTCTTGTAACCAGACCTATACTATCTTTAGAATGAGGAAGCAGAGGGAGGGCAGAGAATGGTATTATCAGGATAGTGGTGTTTTCAGCTGTTATCTGGAAAATCTATACTACAAGCCCTACATATAATGTAAGAACATAAGAATCACCATACTAGGTCAGATCAATAATCCATCTAGCCCAGTAGCCTGTTTCCAGCAGTGGCCAATCCAGGTCAAAAGTACCTGGCAGAATACCAAATAGTGAGGGAGCAGAGGGAGGGTGGAGCAAGGGCAGGGAGGCAGCATTATCTGGATAGCTGTGTTTTTCAGCTGCTATCTGGATAATCTATGGTGGCAATTCTATAAATTAATGCCAAGATGTAAGACACCCCAATTCCATGCGCTTAGCACTAATGGTATAATGGCATTGGGCACCAAGATTCCTTGGTGGAGTGGTTAGTGCAGCGGACTTTGATCCTGGGGAACTGGGTTTCGATTCCCACTGCAGCTCCGTGTGACTGTGGGCAAGTCACTTAACCCTCCATTGCCCCTGGTATAAAATAAGTACCTTTATATATGTAAACTGCTTTGAATGTAGCTGCAAAATACCACAGAAAGCCGGTATATCAAGTCCCATTTCCTTCCCTTTATAGAATACTAGTGTAAACCACCATTGGTGTGCCTAAAAGTTAGACGCCAACAGTTTATGCCAAGTCAATGGTGGTTGTAACAGTTGGTGCATCATTGTGCCCTAATGGGATGAGTTCTATATATGGTGCTGAAAAAAATCATTATCAAAAAAAGCACTAATCTAATAGTCGGCTTAAAAGTTAGGCCCAGTTTATAGAATAGCGCTTACACCCAGGAATCACATTTAACTTTAGGTATGGCTGTTTGCACCAACTGAAATGTAGTGCAAATGTATGCACCTACATTAAGGTGCATATTCCCCCTCTTTCTATAACAATACACATAAATGTTAAGAATGCCCTTATTCCACCCATGACCCATTTCTGCATTCCCTTTTACTCATGCATAAATTTAGGGGCGGATCCCATGCCTAAATTTATGCACTTAAATTCAAATGAAGACTAATTAGTTCCAATATTATTTGTTAAAAAAAGCCAATTATTGGCACTAATTAGCTTAATTAATTGTACACACAAATTTGGGCAAGCAATTTATGACAACCTTATAGAATTAGGGGGAATGTGTGCATAACTTATTGTATTCTACAACTTATGTATGTACCTCAGAGGACATGCCCTGACCAGCCCATTCTCTGACCATGTTTACAACCCCTCGCACTTTATGCGCTAAGGGCCATATTCTGTATATGGCGCTTAAAAAATTCAAATGGAAAACATTTCTGCCTAAGTTTATTCTATAAGATTTAGGCGCTGTGTATAGAATTTGCCAGTTGATATCCCTTTGCTAAAACTACATGCCTCCATTTATACCAATGAAAATATGGCGTAAATCCCTGCACATAGATTTACTTGGACTGGGCCATATTCTATAATAACGGGCGTAAATTGGGAACACCCATGAAATGCCCATTCTACACCAATCACATGCCCCTTTTGCACTGCGCACTTTTAAATTTATGCGCAGTTCATTACAGAATATGTTTAGCAAGTTATATGCGTAAATTCTAATTATTGCCAATTAGTGCTCATTATTAATTGCTTAACTTATTATAAAATTATGTTGCACACATTTTTATAGAATATGCTTGGATTTCAGCATGGAATGCTAGGCACGATATATAGAATCTGGCAGTTAACGATTTTATGCTGGCTTACACTAGTATTCTTAATGTACCTATGATAGAATAGCGCTTAGCACTTACATGTGTAATTATCAATTAGTGGCACAGTCCTGCACATAATGGCTATTATTGCGTAACTATGCACCACAATAGGTGTCTATCTCCAGGCACCAAGTATAGAATAGCCCTTCACGTATTTAGTACAGGCCTGCTGACACCATGTTTAAATTAAACCACTTTCCACCACCACAGAAAAGTTCCCGCAATAGTTTAATTTCTTTTCTTTGTGATATTATTTTGAATTATGCAACAATTTTCTTGGCAGTTTTACTGTAGGATGGGACAGGTAAATATGGGACAGTTATATATGCCTTCACACTGTCCACAGAAGAAAAACTCAAATTAACCCTACAGATGAAAGTCCAGCACAGCGAAAGTAGGGATGGACAAATAGCCTTCCAAAACCGACTCAAAAGACATGCTTGGAATTGGATATATGATCAGCTTATTGATGTTCCCCAATTATGTCAGGACGCTATATACAAGCAGACTTGACACGGACTCATGTTTCAGCGACTAATCGCCTGCATCAGAAGTCATTCAATCTTATAAAAATCTTGTTGTTATTACTGTATATTGTAAAAAGCATGAATAAAGGAGCTTCAGTTACAGTAATATAGAATATCAGCAACTTTATCCTCAGAATCTCTCGTACATCTACATTCTGTGCTACCACACGAAACAGGATTAGTTGGGTACGCAATCAATTTGTAGTGTCTAGGGCCAAATATACATCTTGTTTCCTCTTAACTTTAATTTGTGGCACAGAGACTGTAAAGGGTTTCTTCCTTAGTTAATAAGGTTACTATGACTTGACCACACCTCACAGGTCTGATCCCCTTTCAGATCTCCTCTCCTGAGGTCTGATCCTCCTCCAGCCCTACCTGCAATGTATATCTCAGTCAATAGTGGTCCCAAGCTGCAGTGGTTCCCCTCCACTGTTGACCAGGGAAGACACCAAGATCCAACATGCCACCTCTGCCTTCCAGCACTGCTAGAAGGCACAAGCACCAGGATCCAAGATGGCACTTGTGGGTGGGTGAGGTAGGGCTCGGGGTGTCCCTGCCTCCTTTATTGACTTTATTCAGGGCAGGATTGGGAATCTAACCTTGGGGGGGGGGGGACTTCCAGGGGGGATCAGACCTGAGGAAGGGAGGTCAGGAAGGAATTGGACCTCAGGGGGTTCAAGTGGGGCATTAGACTCTAGTGGGGATCAGGAGGTGGATGAGAACTGTTGATGGGGCTGATGGGATTGAGTTTAGTCCTGCCTGGGGGGGTCTGGAAGGAGATACATAGGTTTTGGAGGATACTCTAACAATTACTGGAGAATTCAAACTCTAAATAAAATATTCCAACCTAATATGTGGAGCTTGATATACAATATAGTAAGTTTGAAGGTGTCCCTTTAAAATAATGGAGAAAACTCCAACCTTTGCAGAATTTATCTAACAAATGGAACCTCAAACCTCCAAACAAGGGACCATACCCAAGTACTCATAACACCTTGTATATACTGGAGTAGATTAACTATCATAGGTTCCTACTAGGAGGAAGAAGAGGATACTACCATGATGTGTGTGGATTCTGGGGACTGTACATGGCTTGTGCAGTACATGTAGGGCAGTTGCTGGGCACATTCTCTGCATGTACCACATAGTCTTTGCACTTACTCTTTGTTATGTTTTACAGATATACAGGGTAAGTGCAAACAGTTACTGACCCATCCAACAAGAGTGCCTTGGATGTTTCAGGTGGCAGGTCTAAAACAAGATGCCCATCCTTTTAGACATGGTATTCCTTCCCGTTCTGTAATGGGGGAATGGATGTCCATGTTTTAAGCCTGCCCACATTCCACCCCAAACACACCCAGAATCACGTCCCATTGCCGTATGGACATACTGCAATTTTAGATACCCATATCCTGGCTTAATAAAATCTGCATTAGGACATCCATGTTTTCAGATATACAAAACCGAATACGGCTTCTAACTAAACACTATAGCCACTTACTCATTAATAAGAGAATTCCAAGCCTCTGCTCAGTTAAAATTGCTTGTGTGAGGTCATTCACTGATATTTAGCGACTCTTAAATCAGCTAATGCTGAATACCACACTAACCACCCAAACTTGAAGCCAGAGATTTTGTGGTCTGTCCAGAGGTGGAGTTGGCACTTATATGGTTATGTGCCGATATTCAGCACTTTACTGCCTAAGTTAACTAGATAAATCAAACCATATAAACACAGTCCTATCTATGTCTGTTTAACTTAGATGCTTAAGTGCTGAATATCGCATTAACTGGATAAGAGATAGCCAGCCGTTCAAAACCCAGACAGTCAATGCCGCTGCCCAGACAGTGGCCTGGCAATGAATATCTGAGTATAACGCCGTCACTGGCCAAAAAATTGCTCACCACTATCAGCTGAATATTTACCCCTCTGTATCTCTTTTCCTCTTTGTATGGTAGTATCTTTCTTGAGATGTTTTGGGCTCTCTAAGTGCTAGAATCTTGCCTTGTGAATAGGTTAAAGATAAAACCCTGGGCGGGTGAATTACCTCCTGACACTGATAGGAAGTTGGCACTCACTGATTCCATTGCTTTAAGCCTTCAAGCCCTTCCCTATTTGGGATTTAAGATGCCAGCAGCTGCAGCCTTTGCTCTTCTCTGACAAGATTAGGATCCAGTCTCTCCATGACCAGACCCCTATCTTAGTTGCCTGCCTCAGAGGGAAAGCTGTGACTCAGACTGACCTGTCTGAACAGTTTATTACAACCAGGGGAGTAGCCAGAAGTGCATTTAGGTGGGGGGCAAAGGTGGAATGGTGGGGGGAGGTATTCTCTCCCTTCCCCCACCCCCACCCTACCACCACCACAACAACAACCACATCCGCAACATTGAGGCATTCCATTGCTGGTGTGGATGCCAAGCTCCGTCAGCCAAAGAGGTCTCCTCCGTGAGTCCCACCTGTGCTGCCAGAGCAGCGCTCAAGTTCGCAGTGCACTTCAGTTGCCAATGTCAGCACTCCCGTACATGTTCAATTCAGCCACTGGACTGAGCATTCAGCAGAGAGCTGGCATCATAGGCTGATGTACGCCTGCTGACTTAAGTGCTACTCAGACAGCATAGGTGGGATTCGCAGAGGAGACCTCTTCGGCTGATAGAGCGCCAGCCATTAATGCAGAGGAGGAACGACTTCCCTATGAGGAAAGTCTAAAGCATCTAGGGCTCTTCAGCTTGGAGAAAAGACAGCTGAGGGGAGATATGATAGAGGTCTATAAAATAATGAGTGGAGTGGAACGGGTAGAAGTGAATCTCTTTACTTTTTCCAAAAATACAACAAATAGGGGACATGCAATGAAGCTACAAAGTAATAAATTTAAAACAATTGGAGAAAATATTTCTTCATTAAACATGTAATTAAACTCATTGCCAGAGAATGTGTAAAAGTATTTAGCTTAGCGGGGTTTAAAAAAGATTTGGATAACTTCCTAAAAGAAAAGTCCATAAGCTATTATAAAATGGACTTGAGGAAAATCCACTGCTTATTTCTAGAATTAGCAGCATAAAATGTATTGTACTGTTTTGGGATCTTGCCAGATACTTGTAACCTGGTTTGGCCACTGTTGGAAACAGGATACTGGGATTGATGGACATTCGGTCTGTCTCAGTATGGCAATGCTTACGTTCTTAGCTGGATTTCCTCTAGAAGAGGAAACACATGGCTCATCTCTTATATTGATTTTATACTTCTCTCCAATAGCTCATAAATGGATCCTACTGGATTAGATTGTCTGAAGTACTTCCTACTGTTATTCTTTGATTGGTGTTATCTACAGCAGGGCCAGAACATTCTGTCTGCAACTGTAATCATTTAGCAATTGGCAGCCTGTTACAAATGTAAATATATATAATAAATAAATAGGCCAGATGGAACCAGTTCTACACTTCTACAAATTATCCCTTTCTCAAGTCTCTACTTTTATGGTGGTTGGCAAAATATCCTCAAATCCACTGAAAAACTTTCGCACTTACGATAGTGTCCACTCTCTTATTAGAAACATCACAGCCCTTTCTCTTCTGCCTTCCTAGATGCCTTCTAAGACCTAAATGCCCCCAAAGATCAAAGTACTTTTGGGAGCAATTTTCAAACTGAGTGCATTGATGCAAGATCTGTGAGTACATTTACCTATGGACTTGGCACCAGTTCTCAAAATGAAAGTCTGAGCATATATTCCTCCTTGAAAATTCCCCAAAATTCCCTGGAAAGAAATACCCATTTGTATCTGCCTTTTTACAAATACTTGTTCCCCTGAATAAAGCACAGGAGATTTTCAGAAAGATGATTTTTTTTACCTAAGTGCCTTCTGAAATGGCCTCCTATTGCCTTATCCCTAGGGGGGGGGGGGGGGCTCTGATTTTGAGCAGAAAAAGCAGAGAAGTCCATCTAGCCCTGCTAAATGCAACCTGTTCCCAAAAGTAATGTTCTGAAACTGCGAAAAAAGAAATGTTTTTCCCAAAGCTTATTTTCTGGTTTTTTATTATCATCCATATACTTCTTCATACATTTGCTTTGGGTTCATGTAAAGCAGTTTTATTTTTTCTTTCACTGCCTCAGAGCACCAAAAATGCCTTTTGCATTGGCCACTCGTCTCCTGCTGTCAGACAATACCTAGTGAGTTAGAAAATTGGTTAATATTTCTCCCTGCATTTCCCTGGAGAAACACTGGCCCTCCCTGCTTCCATTCATCAGGGCTACTGGCCCCCCCTTTCTCATGCCCCCTTCTTTCATGCATCTTTTATCTGTTGAAAACCAATCACTTGTCCCTCTTCTTTCTCCCTGCTTGACAAAAGGAATCAGAATTTAATAACAATTCACTCTGAAATATCAGCGCTAATCCCCTAGGCCTCCTGGGAACTGCACCGTGAATCGTGGGAGTCTCCTCTATCAGCGACAAACTCTCACTCTTCTTTCATCCTAAATACCTATCACACAGGTGTCTGCAGCTGACAAGATAATGAATTATCAATCATAAATTTTCAGAGTTATGCAAAGGTGCCTCCTTTCTATTAGTTTCGCTCAGTGGAGAGGGCGCAGGCAGAGGGAGGGTAGTGTGGAATTAAGTCTTGCTCTTTTCTCGATGAAAGGTATGATTGTTTTGCTCCATTTTTGACAACTTTGTGCCGGAAGAATAGGTCGGCTGGCTGACCCAAGACCATACATCTGCTGATGCTGTGACTCACGCAACCAGAAATCACAAACACAACTCAAGCCTGCAGACAGAACCCACCCCCAGGCGGGAAAAGGCTCACTTCTAAACACAAATCGGCGAAGACTAAATATTCTAAGATGGAAGTGTTTCATGTTTGTGGTGTTTATGGCAGAGGTACCATAACATAACATCTGGTCTTATATCCCGCTTATACCTTATGGTTCAAAGTGGATAACAGTAACATCAAATGCTAGAACAATCCTCTGGGAGGACAGTTAAAAAAGAGCAACAATTAAAATTAAAACTATGGTTAAAAATCTTTTTGTAGTACACATTTCTGAAAGAGCAGAGTCTTAATATTCTTCCTAAACAACAGATAAGAATAAGATAACGGAAATGTCCTGGCAAACTCTTTCCAATGACTTGTGGCTTGAAATGCCAGTGTTGTTTCAAACATTTTTAGTCTTTTCCTTCTTCTTGGCGAAGGAAAGGAAAACACAGTTGGACAATGTAGCCTTCTGTCTCTTAAGGAGACCGCAAATTGGAAATGGGAGTATAAATACTTTGGTGCCAGTCCATGTAATATCTTATATAATAAACAGGCCAATTTAAAAAGAACTCTAGCCTCAATGGGCAACCAATGAAGTTTAACATAAAATACAGAAATTCTGTCATATTAAGTTAAATCATAAATCAGGGATACTGCTGTGCTCTGTATGGTCTGTAGGATTTGTGTGTTTGTGGTATGTTTTTGAAAAGTGGTAGCTCATATAGGAAAAAAACTAAACTGGAACAAAATTGCTTCGCTAAATGGTCTGCTTAAAGGTGAAATCCATGTTAGCTGAAAGACAGCCATTTTTATTTGGCCTACTTTCAAAAGAAAGAAAGGGTTATAAGATTGCAATGCCTGTATATGCATTCCAATAACATTATGTTTAGTGTCCTATATAGACTACATTTTCAGAACAAATGTGAACCGTGGACCTGTGTACATCCTGGAAAATCGGTTCCTTTTTGTTTTAGTGGAACATTTTGTTAATTTTGGCAAGAAAAGAAGGTTTTCCTTGGGTGTAGAAAGGAAAGTGGCAGAAAAAAAAAATCTTCCTTTGCTGTTTAAAGGGAAGCAACAAGTTTCTTCTACGCAGTTAATTTTTGGTGTTGGGAAAGTAAGGAGAGTCTTCCTTAAAACAGGAGTATTCATGAACTCCTATTAGGGAAAGAAAGAATAAACCATTTATATAAGAATCCAGTGTGTTGCTAGCTTTAGGACCACACCAGTAGTCAGAGAGCTATGCACCATTCTGATAATGCATCCCCTTCTGGGATGAACGTAATGGTTCCTTCCTATCCCCATATACACCAGAGACCCTAGGGTGTGGTGCAGATTGTTTTATGGATTTACTTTGTAATTGTTGCTCAAGGCTTATCCCTTGAGCCTAGTCAGTTTGTGTCTACTGTGAAGCTTCCTCAATTTTTAGAACCTTGGTGTGAAGTGAATGCAAAAGCTAGAGCTTTTGCCCACCCCTGTGCCTAACTGCTAATGCAAGGAGCAACCCTGAGAGCTTGAACCTTAAGCCACAAAAGGAGTCCCAACTCAGAGCTAAGTACCGGAGACAGTATTGTGGAGAAAAGATTTCATAGTAAAAGAAGATACCCTAGATGAGAGAAGAAGCTTTTGGAATACAGTCAGAAGGAAGAAGGTTTGGCCAGGACTCAGGAACCTCCAAGCCCAATCAACTGAACATTCATAAAAGAGACTAGAGACAGATATAAAACAAGTAACTATACAGTGTTTACTTAAGACTATACAACCTGAGGAAAAAGACTACTTCAAAGTCATATTTGTTTTGTACCCATCGTCAGTAAAATTAGATGGAGTACTCCATATCTAGCTTTTGTGGTAAAGAGAGAAATATGTGCATGGGCTTTTAAAAGAAATCCCTTCCTCCATGAGAAAACCCCCTTGGAAAAAAGAGAAGACCTGGAGAAAATAAATATTCTGGACTGCCGAGTCAAAGTACCCCTTATGCTTGCCTACAGCTGAAAGGAAAGTGACAGAAGAGATTCTGTTGGGAGTCTCTTCACAAGTTATGTTGGAAAATCTGTTCCTGAAACTTATAAACAGACTGGGTTAAAATTTTGCTGAAGAAAAAGAAGAGAGAAAAATTTCAAAAGTTGGAAAGAGAACAAGAACTGGTGTAAGGATGGCAGCAACAGAAACAACATTGGACTATATGGATTGAAGCCTTCAGGGTAGCAAATCAGCTGGACACTGGTCTTGTTAGTGAAATTTGCGGTGAATTCAATAGAGATCGCTAAAAGGTAAGGGCCAAAATATGGGACATTAAGCTAGTATTTTATAATAGCAGAGTTGTGCATAAAATTATTCTAAGGTATCAGTTTTGCGCTACTTTAGGGTGAGCACTTATGCCATGTCTATGGCTGGCATATATGGTGGCACCTAAATGAAGCAGATAGGCATTTAAATGCATTTATTCCATAAAATGCGCCTATGACTAGTCAGAACACCCTTGGCACATCCATGCCCCTCCCATATTAATGTTCCCTTTGCATGTGAGAAACGTTAGGCACGCTGGGGCCGATATTCATACCATAGGATAGAGCCAGGCTAACTGGGGCTGTTTCCGGTGACCAGCGTTGAACATCTGTTTATTTTTAGCTGGTTTAAAGGTAACCGGCTAAGTCGATATTCAAAGATAACCAGTTAACTTTAAACTGGCTAAAGATATACCAGGCCGATGTGGCTGCTTACAATAGCCAGATATAAATTGAATATTCTGGGATAGCTGGCTATATCGCATGATATAGCCAGTTATCTGCTAGGCGGTAACCGGGAATATTCAGTGAGGAATAACTGGCTATCTCTCATTGGAAATAGCTGGATAGCCGGATAAGGGGTCCTTTTACTAAGGTTCACTGAAAAATGGGCTGTGCTAGTGTATGCACATGTTTTGGTGCGCGATCCATTTTTCAGCACCCCTGTAAAAAATGCCTTTTAAAAATGTTTGCCAAAAATGGACGTGCGGCAAAATAAATATTGGCGCGTGTCCATTTTGGGTCTGAGACCTTACCATCAGCCATTGACTTAGTGGTAAAGTCTCTTGTGTTAACCATGCGGTAATCACCTACGTGAATCAAGTTGGAGTTACTGCCCGATATTTTCTGTCGCACATAGCAGACACGCATAAAAATTAAAATTACTGCAGGGGCCACGCGGTAACTGGGCTGTAATTCCAAATTGATGTGTGTTGGGCGCGCTTAGGTGCCTACATGGCTTAGTAAAAGGGCCCCTAAGTGTCATTTAACTGGCCAGGAGCTGTTCCTGGCCAGTTAAATGGTTTTGAATATCTGGGGGACTGTTTATAGAATAGGGGAATGTCTGTTATATGCACAACTGCAAATTACTGCTAATTAGTGTTTGTTAACACCAATTATTGGTATTTATCATCTATTATTTGCCAATTTAATGTTAATTAGTTAATTACATTATGCACATAACTGATTCTGTTTTATAACTGAATGCCCAATGCCCTTCTAACTTTGGGTACCATTTATAGAATTTAGGTTCAATGTACAATCAAATATTTCAAATCAGCCCAGAGTTATGATCATAAGGGTAGAAAAACAAGATCCCAGAACAATAAAACATATTTTATGCTGCTTATGCTAGAAATAAGCAGTGGATTTTCCCCAAGTCAATCTTCATAATGACTTATGGACTTTTTTTGTAGGGAATTAGCCAAACCTTTTTTTAAACCCTGCTAAGCTAACTACTTTTACCACATTCTCTAGCAATGAATTCCAGAGTTTAATTGCACATTGAGTGAACAAATATTTTCTGATTCGTTTTAAATTTACTACTTGGTAGCTTTGTTGCAGGACCCTTAGTTCTAGTATTTTTGGAAAGAGTAAGCAAGAGTAACTGTGTAGATGGGATCTCAAGGCAAAACCTATTTGTTGGCATAAACTACAGTATTGGCTCAGTATGTCTGAAGATATATAAAATGAACCTAGCTTTGTCATTAATTTTCTACTGTTCAATATTGAGTTTATTAATGAGAACAGAACAGAATGTCAATATAGATTGCCTGTCATGAGCAAGAAATGAGCAGAGCAAAAAAAGATGGTATTATTGAAAACTGTTCAACTGGCTTGGTTGAAAAATGTTGTTACAGTTGTTTGATTCACATTAAAATTTGTGGGACCGCTGGCTGTATTGGTCTACCATTTTTGCAACCTTAAACATCAGGGAACTTATGTGTGAGACTTCAGTAACTGAACACTGTAAAATCAAAGTAAAGTGTTTTCTCTGACACCAAGCCTCTAGTTCACAGTGCTGAACTGAAATTTGCTTAGAAGTACAGATGGCAGGTAGACTTACCCTATTAGTAAAGGCCAACATAGAATCAGCTTTCCAATTGCTGTCCATACACCCCCAAGTGATTCTCACTATTTGGTTTCACCTTCAAAGGCAAATATTATTATAACAAATGTGTGCCTATGGGATGCTTATTATTGTGTTCCCTGTTTGAGACATTTAGGTGAGGAAGTTATCAATGTAGGCTACCGTTAAGATATGTTATTAAACAACTACTTCATGCTATTTTAGCACAGGTACCATTATTACACGTAGTTACTAATTATAGTAAAATATCCCTTCTTAACGGTAGCCCACATTGATAACTTAGAGGCCCTTCTACTAGGGCGTGCCCAAAAGTGACCTGTGCGGGTGTAGGTGTGTGTTTTGAATGTGTGCTGGTCCATTTCCTGGAAAAAAGGGATTTTTTTAATGTGCCTGAAAATGGACGTGCAGCAAAATGAAAACCAGCGCACGTCCATTTTCGGCCTGAGACCTTAACGCCACCCATTGACTTACTGGTAAGGTCTCACGCGCTAACCAGGCAGTAAGCATCCAGCATGCGCCAACTGCCGATTACCGCCAGGTAAGCGCCCCACTGTAGAAAATAGAAAATATTTTCTACCGCGTGTTTTGGGTGTGTGCCAAAAATGGAATTGCCACCCGGGGCACGTGGTAGCCGGGTGGTAGTGCCAATTTGATGCACATTGGACATGTGTAGGCACCTATGCGCCTTTGTAAAAGGGCACCTCACTTCCTTCTTTCACTGACTTCTGCACCAAAAAGACCAACATATTAGAATTCCTTGGATAAGACATTATGCATCGCCACACTGGGACAGACCAAAGGTCTATCTAGCCCAGCACCCTGTCTCCGACAGTGGCCAATCCAGGTCACAATCACCCGACAAGATCCACGGAGCAAAGCATTTTGTACTGCTTGTCCCAGGAATAGTGGATTTTTCCCTAAGTCCATTTAATAACATTCTATGGCATTTTCCTTCAGGAAGCCATCCAAACCTTTCTTAAACTCTGCTAAGCTAACCACTTTAACCACATTCTCCGGCAATGAATTCCAGAGTCGAATTACACGCTGAGTAAAGAAACATTTTCTCTTTTTGTTTTAAACTTACTGCACTCCAGCTTCATCGCATGCCCCCTTGTCTTAGTATTTTTGGAAAGCGTAAACAGACGCTCCATATCTATCTTTTCCACTCCACTCATTATTTTATATACCTCTATCATATCACCCTTCAGCCACCTTTTCTCCAAGCTGAAGAGCCCCAGCCACTTTAGCCTTTCCTCATAGGAAAGTCGTCCCATTCCCGTAATCATCTTTGTCGCCCTTCTCTGCACCTTTTCTAATTCCACTATATCTTTTTTGAGGTGTGGCGACCAGAATTGATGATTTTTCATTCATCGGTCTGGCCCACTCTGATACATTTGGTGAATCTCTTCATAAGAGAAGTTAATAAATCCCAATAAATAGATAAATTTGGACATAGATGTTCCTTCCACTTTTGAAATCAGACGTGGACGTCCATATTTTGACACCTCCCTTATGCTACCCACAACATGCCCAGAGAAAGTCCCCTTGCCGTAAGGACATACTTATGTTTTAGACTCCCTTATCCTGGCTTTATAAAATCAGGATCTGGACATGTTTGCAGTATAAATTTCTAAATGTTGATTTTCTGATGTCCAAAATACGAATAGAGCTTTGAAAATAAAGGCCATAATATGGGAGTGGCTAATTTAGGGTACTGAGATACTGCAGGTTAGTCATTCCCATAGTAAATTAATGTGTGGTAAAAGCCCAACTTCTACCACACCTTAACAACTACCCCACTAAGGGGCCCTTTTACTAAGCCGCGTAGGCGCCAACGTGCACCCAGCATACGCCAATTCAGATCTACCGCCCAGCTACCACATGACCCGGGCAGTTATTTCATGTTTTTACACACGCCCACTACATACGCTGGAAAATATGTTTTATTTTCCAGCGCGCGGTGCTAACCAGGCTGTATTTGGCATTGTACGCAGGCTGATGATTACCACCTGGTTAATGCATGAGACCTTGCCCCTAAGTGAATGGGTGGCAGTAAGATCTCAGGCCCAAAAAAGGACGTGCGCCAGTTTTCATTTTGCCACATGTCCATTTTCGGCCATAAAAAAAGAGGCCTTTTTTGCAGGTGCGCTGAAAAATGGACCTGTGCACGTCCAATATGTGCATCTTCACCAGTGCAGACCACTTTTCAGTGCACCTTAGTAAAAGGACCCCTAAATAATACTTTAGTGAAGTGCATCAATGTGTTAAGGTGCATTAACTGCCTCTGTTAGTTAATGCAAGCTTTACATTTGTGAACTCATCATTAACTTGCTTGTTTCCAGGGGAGGACTGACAGTGATCTTGGCCCCCAGGCAGAAATGGTCATTGGGCCCTCCTACTGCTTCCCTGCTGCCACAACCCCCTTTCTTTCCAACACCCTCCTGCACACTATAGCCCCCCCCCCCCCCCCCGGGACTACCATGAAGAGCCTTAGTGGTCTAGTGGCCTCTTTGAGGGGCAGGAAGGAGTTTTAGGTGCTGGGATATCAACTAAGTGTATCTATATACTGCTCGTAAATCTTATAGAATACACTTAGGCTGAAATGTGTTCCTTGCGGATATTTTAGGCTCCATATATAGAATTTGGCCCATAATGTCCCAGGAAATGCCTAGATATGGCATATAATTTTTATAAAATGCATTTTCCGCATATGAAACCAGCTTTGCATGCAAATAAACTTTTATAAAATTACTCCCATAAATCTCTACAAGTGATTACATTTCAGATGAGAAAGGGTGCGCTTTTAGATGTACATACTACTCAGACTATTTCTTGATCATCAAAGCACTTATGCCATTAGTAGATTAGGGGAAGATCTCTAAAATATCTGATCCTGCTGGCATTTCTTTAAGTTTAAGTTGGGAAGGAATATATTTTTATGTTCTAATCCAATGCTCTAACTGCAGGCTTCTGAAGAGTCTAGATTTGGTAGATCAAGTTAACAAGACAATTGTGTAATATTTTTGAAGTAATGAATTCATGTGAGATGTCACATGCTATTAGACGGGATGCTTTTAAAGAAATTCCTAGGAGAGTGATTATAAACTTCAGTGATGAAAAGCATAGGCTAAGGAAGCAGGAATAGAACAATTTGGAAACAGAAATCAAACATGTAGAGAACCAAGACATCGACTGGAAAGATAACACTTTATTGTTTCACGCTCAGAAACTTAATCTAAAAGGTAATTTTTCAACCGTCATATAAGTGGATGCGACTAATGTATATATTTTTAACTCTCTATTTGAATGTGAAACCAGTGGTAGCAGGCACATGTGTATATATATCTGTCTGCTCCACTGTTCCCTGTAAGCTGAGCAGGAGTCCTCCAACTACATTGCTGCCAGTGGGGGGTGGTATTTCAATATTTTGATTTCAGTCGCTAGAGACAAGCAGGTTCCTTGGAGTCCTGAAGAGATTAAATGTCCCTCACTGTTGAAAATGTGATAGTGAAACAGCTTCCCCCAGTGGCAGGACTGTAGGTGGAGGGCTCCTGCTCAGCTTACAGGGAACAATGGGCTTTGCTCCAGAGTAGCATGTAAATAAGTACATGTGTGACAGCTGTGGCATGCGAGTATACTTTTCATTTTACAAAGTACACATGCAAACCCTAAATTCCACCCAACTCCACCCCTTAGAGTCATCTCCTTTCATATGTGTAAAAGTATACGCAGGATTTTATTTATTTATTTGTTGGAATTGATTGAGCTTATGAAGAGATTCACCCAAGGCCGTGTACAGCTTAATATAAAACTTACAATTTTGTTAAAAGCATAATAATAGTAAAATGACCAAATATAAACATAAATATAATCAATGGTGTAACCTTGGAAAAGGCAAACTGAAACCTAGTAATACGGTTTCAGAAATAAACGCATTTAACAGGACTACGTAACAATCATATAACAGAAATATGATAAATGTCAGTACAATACAAATGATACCATAATGGACAGCATGGAAAAACATTTAAATGACACTGATATGATGTGATGTCAGCACAAAACAAATGAAATACCTTAGCAGACATGCATTAGAACAGTCAAATAACATGCTAATGCTATTTATATAATACAATGAAACATCTTATTATGTAACTGAGGAGGCAAGTACTGTTGAGATATATAGAGAGGGACAGGATGGGTAGAACAAAGTCAATTGGAATAAATAGATGGGTGGCCAAACTAAAGGCAAATAATTTATAAAGTTGAGTAAAATATTAGGAACTGATTTAAGTTACAGGGTGTGCAGCTGCAGAGTAACTGCATAGTTACCGTTCACTTGTCTATTAGATTGTAAGCTCTTTGAGCAGGGACTGTCTCTCTTTGTTAAATTGTACAGCGCTGCATAACCCTAGTAGCGCTCTAGAAATATTAAGTAGTAGTAGTAGAGAAGAGCCAGGTTTTCACCTGCTTCCTCAAGTAGAGATAGTGTTAAGTTAAATGTAGCGCCTTTGGGAGTAACTTCCAAGTGTGGGAGCTACTCCTGAGAAGACTCTGCATACATGGCTACTCAGATAACATTCTGAATGAGACCACTGAAAAGCTTTGATTGGGAAAGTAACAGAACCGCATTGTTCTTAGATCTGTCTCCCACCATCTTACAGAAATGCAGGGAATTAAAGAAGATGACTGCAAAGCATCAGAAAGACAATACACAATACAATCTTCGTTTTAGAAAAGGTTTGGGAAAGTTACTGGAGGAAAAGTCCGTAAACTGCTATTATGGTAGACATGAAGAAAGACACTACTTATCCTTGAGGTCAGTAGCATGGAATCTTGCTACTCTGAAGTACTTGTGATCTGGATTGGCCACTGATGGAAGTGGTATACTGGGCTAGGTGGACCATAGGTCTGACCCAGTGGGCCCGATATTCAAAAGTATTTAACTGGCTAGGAACGGCTCCTGGCCGGTTAAATGGCATTTTTGTACCTAACCATGGATATTCAGTGGGAGATAACTGGTTATCTCCTGTTGGATATCAGCGGTTAGCGGCTAGCCACTAACACCCGGATTCTATATAGTACGCCTAGAGATCTGCGCTGAAATCGGCACGGATTCTATAACAATGCATGCAAGTTAACAAGCTTAACAAACATTAGTTACCAGCACTCATTATGGTAACAGCTCTTAACAAGCAATAATGAGCATTAATTGGCACTGAATAGAATTTAGGCGCACAACTCGCTAAGGGACCTGTTTACTAAGGTGTGTTAGCATTTTTAACAAGCCTACAATTAGCTCATGCGCTAACTGTTTAGGTGCCTATAGGGATATTGTAGACGTGTACACTGTTAACACTCGTACACGGTTAACGCATGTTATAAGCTCTAACGCGTCTATAACGCGGCTTAGTAAACAGGGCCCTAAGTGCATTCTGTAACGATGTGTGCTGAACTTCTAATGCACACAGGGAAAAAGGGGGTGATTATAGGTGGGGAAATGGGTGTTTGGTGGACATTGTAAAATTTATGCACCTAGTTATAGAATATGGCCTAGTGCGTCTAAATTTACGCGCAGGGATTTATACTCCTTTTTCATTGGTGTAAATGGATTTGCATAGATTTAGGCGCCTAAATCTAGGTACCAATTATAGAATACGCTTAGTTGGCATTGATTTCAGTGGTGAGTTTTTTAGGTACCAAATATAGAATCTCCTCCTAATTTTATTTATTTAGATTTTGCTCACACCTTTTTCAGTAAAAGCTCAAGGTGAGTTACATTCAGGTACACTGGATATTTTTCTGTCCCAGGAGGGCTCACAATCTAAGTTTGTACCTGAGATAATGGAAGGTTAAGTGACTTGCCCAAGATCACAAGGAGCAGCAGCGGGATTTGAGCTGGCCACCACTGAATTGCAAGACCAGTGCTCTAACCACTAGGCCATTCTTCCACTCTATGATAATTGGCTATATCATGCGACGTGGAGGGGAATAATCGAACGGCGCTGGCAAAATACATGGCCGGCGATGTATTTTTGCGGTGCCACAAACAGCTGGCCAGACCTGTATTTTCGAAAAAGATGGCCGGCCATCTTTTGTTTCGATAATACGGTTCCGGCCAGCCAAATGCCTTGGATTTGGCTGGGGTTTGAGATGGCCGGCGTCGTTTTTTAGCGATAATGGAAAGTTATGTCGGCCATCTCAAACCCCGGCCAAATCCAAGGCATTTGGCTGTGGGAGGAGCCAGCATTTTTAGTGCATTGGCACCCCTGACATGGCAGGACACCAACCGGGCTCCCTAGGGGTCACTGCGGTGGACTTCAGAAAAGCTCCCACGTGCATAGCTCCCTTACTTTGGGAGCTGAGCCCCCCCAACCCCCCCCCCCCCAAACCCACTACCCACAAATGTACTGCACCCACTAAAACTGCTCCAGGGACCTGCATACAGCCTCTAGGACTTATTGCTGCTGTATAAATTTGGCACACCTGTTGACACCTGAAGACTAATCTCTTTGAAAAAGTCCTTTATTTGAATAAGCACGTTTACTCACAGTTAACTGCAGATCAGAGGTTGTGCCCCACTGGCAAAGAGTCCCCTGGTACTAAGATTAGCAGTAGGTCAGAGCTGGCACAATGGTGTACAATGCCCTCTTTCAGCACCATTCAAGGTCAGAACTACGTTCTCTAACGTGGGTAACACAGGAAAGGGAACTAAAACTGGCTTACAAAAATGGCCACTACCGCATGGACTACAACAGGAAACAAAACAGGGCACACTCTGACCCAGTAAGCAGGGGGAAAGCACCAGGGGAGTAGAGCCTACCAACTACCAATACCTACACCCACCACAATGCATTGCTGATGTGACTCTGCAGTGCAAATAACAGAAACCGTGTCACACTCACCCCAGAGCCACAGCACAAGCAGGAAATGGCTGTCGGAGGACATAACACATTCTGCTGTCATGGAGGTGGGTACGGCATTTGAGGCTGGCATACAGGCTGGAAAAAAAAGTGTTTAAAGTGGGGTTTTTTTGGTGGGAGGGGGTTAGTGACCACTGGGGGAGTATGGGAGGCCATCTCCGCTTTCTTCCGGTGGTCATGTGGTCAGTTTGGGCACCTTTTTGAGGCTTGGTCGTGAAAATAAAAGGACCAAGTAAACCCAGCGAAATACTGCTTAACGCTGTATTTTTTTTCCATTATCGGTGAAAGCCAGCTATCTGGTAGCCACGCCCATACCCGCCCATGTCCCGCCTTCGCTTCACCACCGACACGCCCCTTTGAACTTTCGATGGCGAGGCGACGGGAAAGCGGCGATGCTGTCAAAAAAAGCAGCTTTCGATTATACCGATTTTGCCGCTTTTCTGAGATCGCCGGCCATCTCCCGATTTGTGTCTGGAAATGGCCGGCGATCACTTTCGGTTCTGAGCTGGATAGCCGGTTAGGTGCAGATATTCAGCACCAAAACAGTTATGTTTAGTGGTTAAAATAGGCCACATTAAATAGCAAGCTTACTTTAACTGCTAAGCACTTAACCGGTTAGCGCCGAATATTGGCTTAACCAGTTAAGCTGCTGCGGTCGACAATGAAAGTGGATATTCAATGCCAGTCAACAGAAACAGCCCGGCATTGACTATCCAGGTTTAATGCTGGAAGTGGATAGCAAAAGTGCTGCCTGAATATTGGGGGGGGGGGGGGGGGGTATTGCTGTTTTTATGTTCTGCATATTTCCATTTGATCTGGTCTTCCAGTTACCTAGCATCACCTACAAGGTCTGAACAGTGAGTGACCAGTGGCATAGCTAGGGGGCGCCAGAGGAGCGGCCGCTCCCCCAAACGGAGTTCTGCCAGCGCCGGTGCTTATTTTTTTCTCAATGTTTGTTGCATTGAAAATGTGTGCCGGCGCTGGTGGAAGTCCGCTATCGCACCGCTCTCACTCCCCCCGCGCCGTCAACCTGGCTCCGCTTCTGTGAGTGACATCAGGAGTGCTTTCAAGGAGGCAGGCATAGCTAGGATAGAAGAATGGTGGCCGAACAAGAAGATAGTCGAGTCAAATCTGCCAAATGTTAGAAAATACCTATGCAAGAGCAATGGAGGGCAAGGCAGAGATGTAGGGAAAGTGAAGGCTCTGCAAGAATGGCTGAACTACAGGAGAGACCATGGGGATGCAGATTATGGGACTTTGCAAAAGATAAATATATGGGATTGGAGGAAGGGAGGTGTGCTGCCTGCGGGAGCAGGGACAAAAAGGGGGAAGGAAAATATGGAGGATGCTGTTTTAAAGTATGGCTGTTTGAGAGAGGAAAAAAGGAGTGAATACATTATATTATAAACGGACAGACAGGAGCATTATTAATCCTCTGGTAATATATTGGAAGTAAATCTTGAATTGCGAAGTGGAAGGGGGGAGGGGGAACAATGGGGAGAAGCTGCCTTTGGTGAAGATTTTATAAAGGGCAGAAGATAGAAGGGAGGAGGTTAATGTTTTTTTTATGGAAAACGGAGAGAAGATTAAAATTTGTTATCCTGTATGTTTATGTGTTAAATTCTAGAGCGAAAAAGCCAAAAGAACGTCAAATAGGTTAGATGGTTGGATATTGATGTGAGGTCCTTATAAAAAAGAAGAATGAGCTCTTGATGCATAACAAATAGTATCCACATAAATTTAAGGGATGGAACACCATGGAATTTAGGCAAGGGGGCTGGGAATCTTAATTTCTAAAAACTGTAAAATGTAAAGAATACAGATGGATAATGCAGGATGATATACTGTATAATATTACAGGCGGACATCAACAAATGTAAATTTACATTAGAAGTGGTTTATGCACCCAATAAACAACAGGATCAACTCTGAGTTGGAGAAGGTACTAAGCGTGTTCTCAAAAAGGTATTTAGGGGCCCTCTTACAAAGCGGCGGTAGAACTACCGCCGCTTTGTCGTATGCCAATCCGACACTACCGCCAGCTCACAGCGGGAACTGGCGGTAGTGCTGCCCCCAGCTTGTGCCATTTCTAGTTTGAACATTTTATTTTTACTGCCGGGGGGGTTATGTGACGGTGATTGGGTAGTGCCGCACGCTGCCTCGTTACCGCCGAGTTAGTGTAGGAGCCCCTACCACCTCCCAAATAGGTAGCAGTAAGGGCTCCCCCCCCACACACACACACAGAAATGGCCTCACAGCAAGTGTTTACGTACCACAAAGCCATTTCCTTTTTTTGTTGTTGTATTTTACCCACTGCAGTAAAATCAAATCCATACGTTACCACAGGGCCCCTTATACCACAGCTTTGTAAAAGGGGCCCTTAGTGAACAGTGAGATATCAATCGCACTATGAATAAGAAATGAGATAATTCAAGCAGTGGCGTAGCCACAGGTGGGCCAGGGTTCACCCATTTAGGGCTCAGGCCCATCCAACAGTAGCACACATTTAGCGGTAGCTGGTGGGGATCCCAAGCTCGGCCAGCTGAAGACTTCCCCCTGATGGTAATGAAAACACTACTGTCTACGATACCAGCATCTGTGCTTTCTCAGTTTTCAGCGCATGCCTGCTGTAGACTACCAAGGTAGAAAGAAGCATTTTCCCGCCAGCTGAGATATTTTTTTGGTGGTGGTTGGGGGGAGGGAGAACACTTGGTGCCCACCCACTTCTTGTCTAGGCCCACCTAAAATCTGTTGTCTGGCTATGCCCCTGAATTCAAGGAAGGAGGGAGGAGAGGGAAACAGAAAAACTGAACATATATAAGGAGCTACTTTTCTTGTTTTTCTTTTTTTTTTTCTTTTTTTTTTTGGTAGCTTTAAATAAAATATATTGTGCAATATAATTATCTTCTGGATGAGGTAATGTTATCATAATATAGCAATTTAATTTACTGCCGTTTATTTTTTTTTTTGCGGTGTCAGTCAAGGCCAGATACAGAAAAAAAAAGCATCTTATATCCATAACAGAAAAAATATCATTCAATGATTGCCACAAAGTAACCGTGCAATTTAATTTAATTTAACATTTATATTCCACCTACTCAAGGGACTGGCTGAGTTCAAGGCGGATCACAATTTATTCAATCTAAACAAACATCAATTCGCTTCTAAAACACACATACCATTTAGGGAGGTCATTTCAGAAGCTTTGCACAGCATCTACATCTGTAAATAGAGGAATTTATGCATGTAAATGGCATGCACAGCTAAATACTGATTTTACAATACTGTTGTTTACAGATGGAGATGCCACAGATATGACATTTAAATCTGTCTTTGGACGTTTTTCTCAAAACATCTAAAATTCAAATGGCGAATATAAAGATTTTTGAAAACAAAAACCATTTATCTTATGCTTTGAAAATGGTCTTTTTCTAGATGTTGCTGTACTCAGTGCATTTATCTTTTTGGAGCATTTGGGGGGGGGGGGGGGGAAAGTCCAAGTGAAAAACGCATAAAATCAAGCCATTGGGATGTAAGAGGAGCCAGCATTTTTAGTAGACTGGCCATACAGACATCCAGCAGAGCTGTGGAACACCCTAGAGGGTACTGCAGTGCACTTCAGATAAAAGCTTCCAGTTATATATATCTCACCCTTGCTCCCTTATATAGTATAGTGAGCGCCCAACAACCTACTGTACCCAGCTTTACACCACTGCAATAGCCCTTATGTCTCCAGGTGTTACCAACATATGGATACAGTAGGTTTTGGGGGGGGGGCTCACACTTTCCACCACAAGTGTAACAGTTAGAGTGGATTATAAGCCTGTGTCCCATTCTCTATAGTGCACTGCACTGACCACTAGGCTATTCCAGGGACCTGCTACCTGCTTGCTGATCTAATAGGACTGGCTAGATCATCTGAAGCTGTTATAGAGGCTGGTATGTACTTTTCTTTCACATCTTTGGGGGGGTGGGAGGAGATCAGTGACCACTGGGGGAGTAAGGGGGGGGGGGGTCATTCAGGGCCTCTGGTTGTCATTTAGGGCACTTTTTGTGGCTTAGTTGTTATTAAAACAGATGTTCCATTATGGCAAAAAAAAAAAAAAAAGTCCAACTGTTAGGAATGTCCAAATCCTGCCCTTAACATGCCCCCAACACACTCCCTTGTAATTCCCCTTCCCTCTCCGTGCCATTACACTGAAGCAAAGGTATTTATAATCCCTGGACAGGAATTCCAGGAGCTGGAGCCTTAAAAGCAGGAAACTCTAAAGTAAAGGCAGCTGTAACCTGGACTGGATCACCATAAATTCGAGACTTAGGAACAGATGACTTTGAAACACAGCTTAACGTCACATATTTAGGAATCTTTGGAGCAGGTGAGGCCACCCCAAAGCTGAGGTTAATGACAGTTATAAAGCCTTTCAGACTGCAGAAAAGTGGGCTGTTCCAACAGAGAAGTAACCCAGCATAAGCATTTTCCTTTGAAGAGCTGGCAAATGAAGCCCACCTGTACCTCTCTGGAACCTTCTGTGGGGTGCTAAGACCTACTGGAAATACTTCAGTTCCAGGAGGGAGACTTTGGGACCAATCCTGGTTTTGAACTTACACTCCACAGCAGAGTGGGATTCGTAGTTCTTGATTCTACCCATTGAAATCCATGCTGCTGGTCCCATAATGCATCGCTTGTCAGAAAGCCGAGACTGACCTAAAATGCCACTTTTGGAACTGGTTAACTTGAAAGCTCTGCTAATGGGTGCCAACAAACTGTATAGGAAAAGGCTCAGAAGATTCCTAAAACGTTTTAACAGTTTCCAGGCAAAAGGACTAATTGCAGCCTTTATTTTCTTAGAGATGGTTTCAAGGATTTCTGAACTACAGCACTAATTGGACAACCAGGATGTGGAATAAGCTGGGAAAAATCTCTGAAATAGTGAATTTCACACTGTAACCAGGTGCCCCTAGGTGCAGCCAAGGATAGAACAATCTCCTCCAGCCACAGGCTCCCGGCACAATGAAGAAATAGATGTCCACCAGTAACTTCAATCTTAAGGACTTTTATTCCATGCAGGGTTTCTAGTACACAGTTCCAACAGCAGCATAGAACATACCAGGATTCAATACAGGCTTACAGGCTTCAGTCTGGGCTCTTTATCCAGTGCACAATAAACAGTAATTCAATTCCCAAGACAAACAGTTCTTTCAGTTCATCATCACAGTTCAGTCACCAAGCTGCAGTTTCTACCTTCTATCCTCTTTATCTTCAGGAGAGTTCAATATTTTAGGGACTCCTTCTACCCAAGGGTTTTCCCCTGCATCAGCTTCACAGTGAATTCAATACTTTTGGGACTTCCTCTCACCCAAGGAATCTCAGCCTGCTTCAGTACATTAGGAACCTCCCTGCCCAAGGATTCTCAGCCTGCAAATACTTTAGGGACCTCCCTGCCCAAGGGTTTTCAGCCTGCAACTCCTTCTCTCCTTCTGCTTCTCTCTCTTGAACAGAACTGAACTCCTGGGACTCCTTCCCACCTGCCTAATCAATCCCTGGCTTCAGCTACCACCACCAATCATTCTCCTTCCATTAGCTTCCTCACACCCAAACCAACTGAGTTAAGCATTAGACTAATGAGACCAATGATGAGCTCCTGCACACAGGGTTTCCTAACTCTCTTTCCGCCTATTGGCAGCCACTCTACACAACCTGCCAGCTTACCCCCATGTCTTCCCTGATTGCAGCTAGGAGTCCAGTCCGGGTTCTTCATCTCCCCCTCTGGCTCCTTGTCTGCAATGCCTTCTGGGACTTGTATTTCAGACTGGAACTGTCTTAACCCAACTATCCTGGATGTGACTTTATCACAACACATAGATTCAGGAATGTAAGTGCAAGAATTCAGCTGTGGGCACTCAAATTTAGCTGAGTCCTTCTATCAGTTTTTTTTTTATTTAGGTTATGTACCAATCTATCAGTACCTTTACTTTGGCTTGTTCATTCTGTCACAGAGCCCCTAGCTGGGGTATAGGTAGCTACTAGACAAGGACTTACAAGGCTTTTATACTGGACAAGAACAAGATGAGAACTAGTATTGCTCGAGAGAAGTTTTAATTTCACTGTACCTCTAAGATGTGCATCTAACACATAAGAGCAACAGGATTACTGAAAGCAAACAGCTTGACAAGAAGCTAGTATACTTAAGCATCAGGAAGCAAGGAAAAACAGGAACCAGTTTCAAATACTTTTGTATTTTCTAGCGCTGGAGGCGTACCCAGCGGTATGAGGCAGCACCTGCCCAGTTACCACCAAGCTACTGCCAGAGCCCTTACCGCCTCCTAAATAGGAGTTGGTAAGGGCTCCTCCAGGAATGGCTGCAAGACAAGTGTTTCACTTGCCACACGGTCATTTCCATTCTCCATCCGGAATGTCCTTTTTCTGTGTGGCAGTAAAAGGGGGCCTCGGCCTACAGCAAACCCACGCTCTGTCACCAAAGGAAACCTTTTACCTCCACTTGGTAAAAGGGGCCCTAAAAAACTAACCAAGTATTCTTCTTTTTGCAAATTGTGTTCTTCACAGAAAGGTCTTCTTAAACTACCTGGCTTGGACACTGTTAGGTTGATGTCAACTGGGAAGCAAGCTTTTTCATATATTGGACCATGTTTCTGGAATTCATGGCTGCATTGTTTTTCTGATTTTTTTCTTATTATTATAGCTTTTGAAAAGCTTTGAAGACCTTATTGTTTCAAAAATATTTTAGCTAAGTCATGAATATTTTCAAATAGTTACTCTCTATAGTTTATATATTTTGTATGATGTATGTTTATGATTTTGTTGTAAACTGCTTAGACATGACAGTATGTGACAGTATATCAAATCAATAAATCCAATCCAAAACAAAACTGAGGCGGGGCTAAAATACTGAAGCTTGCCCTGGTTTGGTCCCTGCTGGGCCAATCGGGTAACATGAATTAAGGTTACCAGAAATACAAGACACAACTTGGAAGGGGCTAGCTACAACTTGAATCTCAAGGGACAGAATAGCTCACCCTGGAAGATAGGTGTTTTCCATCCCAAGGATCACTCGTTTTATACTGGTTCATGACAAGCAGCTATTAACAGTACTGGGGGGAAAAAGGCAGAAATGATAATGACAGTGGGGAAAAAAACCTGAATTGTTTCCTGTTATTTCTGGTTAGAAAGGATATGAAAAGACATGGGAAATGCTGTTTACTTTTCCCATGTCTTTTCAAATGAATACACAGATCCATAGTTTTATTTATGTATTTTTAGGTATCTATGCATGCATATAAATTGAGGGAGAAAATTATACAAAGTAATGAATTAACAAGAAAACTGGTAATCTGCAAACAGCAAAACTTTCAAAGTAGATCAATTCTGGCATTTTTCATATTAGGTCAAAATGGAAAGAGTAAAGGAATGTCATGCATGTCCTGAGAGAGAGTGTTATTTGTGTATGTCCAGAGACTGTTCTTATATAACTATTATTTCTATCATTATATGGCTGTCTTCTTTCAAGTCCAGGAGTTTTCTCAGCAGTTGAATTGAGGTGCCAGGCCCTGTTCCTGATCCAGCGGGTGCCTCATTTTGACTTCAATGGCCTCGTTGTTTGGTGACTATCCACCATCTTTATCATCAGAATAATCTCTTGTCTACCCAGTGACCTGGCACAATAGTCACAATTGTCAGGCTTATTTACATGGTAGATGGCCTCATAAACCAATAATTGTAGCACTGTCTTTATTTAATTTTAATATTCAATTACTTTTAAAACAGGTTTTAACTGCAAAATGAACTGGTTCCAGGCATTGCAGATTGCATTTGAACTACTTTGAAGCTGTTTTTAAAGGCACAGTGAGGACGAGAGCTCCACATTAAAACTACATTGCCAGCCACCCTCATTAATAACAGTTTTGAACCCCTAACTAATTGTCATTTGGCTATTTACAAAAAGACATTGTATTACAGGGACATAAATAAGGACCTATTCAGAGCCAGATGAGAGAAATGATAGGCATTGCCTAGGCAGTGCACATCAGATTTACAGATATTAAATAAGGAAGACAGAAGGAAGCTTCTGCTCATGGTTGTTATTTCAGGATTGTGACTCCCAGTTCTCTGTCTATAATTAGTCATATGCAGAAATGTGACTGAAGTGGGATTTCTTAACCTGGGAGCATTTCAGATTAAGAGACCTTCACCTTTTTTTTCCCACTATTTATTTATAACATTTAAAAAATATAACATCAACAAAGTACAACAATATAAAGAATATCAAACATAGGATCCAAAGCTGTACTAAGGAGAATAACATTGGGTAAACCAAAGCAGTATACTTCAAATACCGTAAAATAAGATGATATAATTAGGGTCAATCATGTAGTCTCACGAGTGAGCAGGTAGGGAAAAATGGCTGTCAATAGAAGCCCATTTTTTGAAAAGAGGACACATGACCTCTTTTGAAAGCTGCTACTTCTTCGTATTTTCGATAAGCGCATAAGGTATTCCATTCTTCAAAATATGATACATTATTATTATTTTTCCAATGGAGAGCTATTTTGTGAAGTGCTAAGGATATCATCAAATGAAATGGCTTGGAGAATAAGAGTTCAAAGGAGAGTCCAGGAGTAGATGAAGACATTTTTTTCCCAACCTTGAGATCAAAATGCTGAAAGGTTGGAACAATAAAATAACAGATGAGAAAGTTCTTTGGTCTCGGAGGCATGACCAGCATTTGTCAGAGGAGGATCTAGATAATTTAGATATTTTAGAGGGCATCCAATATGCTTTATGCATGATGAAATATGATGACTGTAGTACAGCTGCTGAGAGGGAAGAACTTAGGAGATAAGGTGATACCAATATCTGATTCCTGTATCAGAGACTTATTAGATGAGGAAGTAGAATAGAATTCTGCTGATCAAAGTGATTTATATATTTTTGAAGCTGATTTCATTGATTGACGCAAACCTTGGCAGAAGGTTGGGACATCCGAGGAGTCATTTGAAGCAGCAGATGCAAGAGGGGAGGCAAAATCGTTTATAATGTAATTTGAAGATTGAGACCAGTACATCTCCATATCAGGTTGTGAAGGAAAATCAAATTTCAAACAAATCTCTTGGAGAGATAGTAATTTACCATCTGAAACAAGTTGTTATAGTGACTTTAGATTAGCTTTGCACCACTTCTTGTGAACTGTACAAGGAAGCTTACAAGGTTGAAATAAGGAGTTATGCAGAGCAGGTGGGGGAAGAGGGGTTGGGAGGCGAGGATAGTGGAGGGCAGACTTATAAGGTCTGTGCCAGAGCCGGTGATGGGCGGCGGGACTGGTGGTTGGGAGGCAGGAAATACTGCTGGGCAGACTTGTACGGTCTGTGCCCTGAAAAAGGCAGGTACAAATCAAGGTAAGGTATACACATATGAGTATATCTTGTTGGGCAGACTGGATGGACCATGCAGGTCTTTTTCTGCCGTCATCTACTATGTTACTATAAGGAGATTTCAAGGAGTCAGACCATTTAAAATGAAGGCTTGACATGGCTGTGGGGATGGAGCGAGAAGCATGTTTTAAAACATATACATCTTCTTTAAATTTAAACCTATTCATTGATGGAAGAATGTTGAGGAGAATGGGTGCAACTTTATCTCTTTCAAATAAGAGCCACCTTGGAGTACTGGAGTCATGGAGGGGCATAATTGAAAGGGACGCCCAAGTTTTGCTGAGGACGTCCTCGCAAAACATCCCAGTGAAGGGGAGGGAAAACCCGTATTATCGAAACAAGATGGACGTCCATCTTTCATTTCGATAATACGGTCAGGGACTCCCAACTCTTGAAATTTTGGTTGTCCTTAGAGATGGTCGTCCCTAGACTTAGTCATTTCTGATTTTCGGCGATAATAGAAACCGAGGACGCCCATCTCAGAAACGACCAAATGCAAGCCCTTTGATTGTGGGAGGAGCCAGCATTCATAGTGCACTGGTCCCCCTGACATGCCAGGACACCAACCGGGCACCCTAGGGGGCACTGCAGTGGACATCAGAAATTGCTCCCAGGTACATAGCTCCCTTACATTGTGTGCTGAGCCCCCCCCAAACCCACTACCCACAACTGTACACCACTACCATAGCCCTAAGGGGTGAAGGGGGGCACCTAGATGTGGGTACAGTGGGTTTCTGGTGGGTTTCGGAAAGCTCACATTTACCACCACAAGTGTAACAGGTAGGGGGGGATGGGCCTGGGTCCGCCTGCCTGAAGTGCACTGCACCCACTAAAACTGCTCCAGGGACCTGCATACTGCTGCGATGGACCTGAGTGTGACATTTGAGGCTGACATAGAGGCTGGCACAAAATATTTTTAAAGATACTTTTTGAGGGTGGGAGGGGGTTAGTAACCACTGGGGGAGTAAGGGGAGGTCATCTCCGATTCCCTCCAGTGGTCATCTAGTCAGTTCGGGCACCTTTCTGTGCCTTGGTCGTAAGAAAAACAGGACCAGATAAATTCGTCCAAGTGCTAGTCAGGGACGCCCTTTTTTTTCCATTATAGGTTGAGGATGCTCAAGTGTTAGGCATGCCCACCTTCGCTATGCCTTCGACACACCCCCATGAACTTTAGTCATCCCCGTGACGGAAAGCAGTTGGGGACGCCCAAAATCGGCTTTCGATTATGCTGATTTGTACGACCCTGTGAGTAGGACGCCCATCTTCTGATTTGTGTCGAAAGATGGGTGTCCTTCTCTTTCAAAAATGAGCCTGATAGTGTTCCAAAAGACACATTTTAGTGTGAGATAATTGGAAGGTGGTATGATATCATTTAAGGTCAGAAAGGTTGAGGTCTGTCATTGAGCGAGGTTGCCTTAATTTTTTTAAGGCTATGTGAGGAGTATGATTTTCATATAAAATTGCAGAGTAAGGTATCTAATTTTTTTGTAAAAGAAATTTGAGAACGAGAGAGGGATCATACTAAAGAAGTTAGTACAACCCACCATGACATAAATAAAGGAGAGCAGGATTGCAGGAGTTCAGAGGAGAGTTTTAGGATTGTTTCTGCATTAATTTGAATGGTATTATTAGGGGTAGTGCTATACCAGATGCCCCAGTCTTTTAATTTGGAAGGTTCCCAAACAGAGATCTTCATTTTTGAAGTTTAGATATTGAGATCCTGGAAAATGAGATGATGTGGATCCTGGTTTAAGTATCGTGCTGTTTATCAACAGAGGTATATTTTGGTATGCTCTGTAATACAGTCTTTATTTAAGTTTCTTTTAAGTAGGGCTTTTTTTCAAGCAGTATGCATCAGTAGAGAGTACAGGAAGCTTTTCTGCTGCCTGCTAAAAATGTCTAGTGGTGCACTGTGCATTTACATGCCACTGTCAGCACTTCAGCAGGTCTTTGAGCATCAGTGAAAGGTATGATTGTATTCTAGGGACTGGTGTAATATATGCAATGCTGATTTGAGGGCAGAGCCAGACAGTCATCCTTCCCCCTAATGTTACTCTTATATGAGTATTGGCACCTTTCATCCTGAAAAACAAGCACAGCTTTTAAGTGAATTTCAAACAATTTCAATTTAAGTTGTAAACACTTTTCATTAACTGTTAAAGAAAGTAATACACAGGACCTACAAGTCGGATCCAAGATGGCTGCTCTACATACCTTACGTACAGAGATTTTTTTTTTCTCCTGGTAAAGGGCCACTAAAACAGACAGCATGTTATGTGAATCAGGTGCTCGACATTCAAAGTTTCTGTCTAGCGATTTACTTATTTATGACATTTATATCCCACATTAAACATGAACTAAGTTGAAACTTGGGAGCATTTAAATTTGTTTTCCTGTGCGTTCCATCGAAAGAAAAAGAGTGGAGTTGAACGGGTAGATGTGAAGCGTCTGTTCACACTTTCCAAAAATACTAGGACTAGGGGGCATGCGATGAAGCTACAATGTAGTAAATTTAAAACGATTCGGAGAAAATTTTTCTTCACTCAACATGTAATTAAACTCTGGAATTCATTGCCAGAGAATGTGGTAAAGGTGGTTAGCTTAGCGGAGTTTAAAAAAGGTTTGGATGGCTTCCTAAAGGAAAAGTCCATAGACCGCTATTAAATGGACTTGGGGAAAATCCACTATTTCTGGGATAAGCAGTATAAAATGTTTTGTACATTTTTGGGATCTTGCCGGATATCTGTGACCTGGATTGGCCACTGTTGGAAACAGGATGCTGGGCTCGATGGACCTTTGGTCTTTCCCAGTATGGCAATACTTATGTACTTATGTGAGAGTATCCTCTGTGATCCTTGATGTTTGCCGCAATGCCGAAGAGAAGGGGATGAGCCACTGTGGTTGCCTCTCAATGGCAGAGTTGTCCTACTGCTGCTGGCCTGATTAATTTGTATTTGCAGAGGACCGAGATTCCTGTTGCATCGGAGGGCAGCCTGCAGGAGAAGCTTGGGGCAAATAGAGGTCCTGGATTGCACCATGGGCTAGAGGTTTCACTCAGCCCCGATGTGAGAGCCCCTCCCCCTCAACCACAAGGCAGCAGCTCCCTGATGTTAGCATCTTCTACCCTGCATATGGAATGTTCCACAGGGGTTGAACGACGAGAGGCATTGAGTCAACCCGAGGGAGTTCTGGGGAGCTGAGGGATGCCGACTTCACCAGCGGGGGCTGCCATGGTTTTATCCATTGCTAAGGGGGAGTTGGAAGCAGTGAGTAAGAAGAGCAATAATACTTTCAGAATGGAATCTAAGGTACTGTCTACACTGTTTACTTTATCTTTTACCAAACCAGCTGAGGTTACCCTGGATAGTTTGTGGTCTTTAATAGTAGACCTGGGTAGAGCTTTGGGCCCCCCAGGGCCAAAAATTGACCCAAGACCTGATCGCCGCCAGCTGAATATTGGGCCTGGACACGTACACCAGCCATTGACATGATATAAGCAGCCGCATATAGCTGTGGCCTTATGCTAGTATTCTATAATGGCAATCATACATGTAATTGCTGATATAGAATTTGGTTTATTGTGCAGCACTGTAGCACTTAAGTTTAGGCAACCTGTACAGAATTTACCCATAAATGGTTTACTGCACATTAGAATGGTTACAGCACACTAAAAACACAGCAATAAAAATAGATTTTCCTATAGGAAATGGAATGGGGTAGGCCACACAGGGGCCTTAGCACAACCAATATTTTGTCCAATATATTACCAACTAGGGGGTCCTTTTACTAAGGTGTGCTGAAAAATGGCCTGTGCTGGTGTAGACGAATGTATTGGACGTATGCAGGTCCATTTTTTCAGTGCTCCTGCAAAAAAGGCCTTTTTTTTGGCTGAAAATAGATGTGCGGCAAAATAAAAATTGGTGGGCATCCAGTTTGGGTCTGAGACCTTACTGCCACCCATTGATTTAGCAGTAAAGTCTCACGCGTTAACCGGGCAGGAATCATCAGCGTGTGTACACTGCCAATTACCGCCTGGTTAGCACCGTGCTCTGGAAATTTTCCAGCACGCGTAGTGAACGCGCGTAAAAAATGAAATTACCGCCCAGACCACATGGTAGCTGGGTGGTAATTCCAAATTGGCATGCGTTGGGCACACACAGGAGCCTACGCAACTTTGTAAAAGGGCCCTTAGGAAACTTAGGGCCAGGGCCAGAGATTGATTTGTTTGGCTTCTCCAACCAAAAGAAATTCTGCTGCCCCTGGATTTTCCCATAAGTGGTAGTAAGCACATATCTGTTTTTCAGAACCTTTGGTGATCATGACCCATCTTTGTGAGTGTGATATTTTTGCCAGGACAGTACAGTATCCTCACAGCAACTCATTCATTAAGGGTTAAGGAGAGGTGAATTGAAACTGAAGGATGAGTGATTGATAGTTGCAGCCCAGGACAGCGGATTATGGACAAGATGGTTTACAGCAAGCACAGAAAAAACCTGGCGCCAGAGACAGAGCTGGAAATGTTTACTCATTTTGGCTATGAAGTTCTGATCACAGCAAATCTCTGTACAGAAAGGCACAACATGGTGGCATGTCTCATCTGGTGAAAACATTGTAAACACAGCCACATTGCTAGGCCGGAAAATCACTGGGATAATGACCCTAAGAGAATCATGGAGAATGAAGAGGTTGTGATCACCTGGGACATCCCCATTCCGACAGATAGAAAGTTGAATGCCAGAAAACTAGACATATTCATGAAAAAGAAAGACACCAGAACAGCAGAGGTAATCAGTCCCAAGCAAATACTTTGTGAAATTGTATAGAGAGAAAAAGGCTCTTCAAGTATCAGGAAATGCAGTCCGATACCAAGAAATGTGTGGCAGAAGAATACAGAAATATTTCCCATTGTTTTGGATGCCACAGGCCTCATTATAAAGCATTTCCAAATGCACTTGGACAAATTACCCATGCTTGTAACATCTTGTGTCCTCCAGAAGGAAGCTCTCTTTGGCACAAGGTAAGTTCTACAGTGAGTGTTAGCAGTAAATGTGAGAGACTATGATCATACTCTACATACCCTGGCTTATGAGTGAGGTTAATTAGCGTCATGGTATGCACAAAGATAAACAAAAAGAACAGCACCAGGGGCCTCAAAAAAAGGGGACAGAGTTCTTTAGTTGTACACTTTTAGAAAACAATCTTCAAAAAGACCTCTTTTTGAAGATTGTTTTCTAAAAGTGTACAACTAAAAAACTGTGCCCCCTTTTTTTGAGGCCCCTGGTGCTGTTCTTTTTGTTTGGCTTTTTTGTACTTTGCTCCCACTCTCTGCTGTACTACTATGCTCAAAGATAATCCATTTGGACATATTGAATTAGATTCTATAAATGGCATTGAAAAATCGGTGCTACAAATTTTAAAGGCTTGAGGATTAGTCTTTAACTGATCTGCATCTTTTATAGAATAGCACTAAGCAGATAAATGGCGCCTAAGTTAGATGCCAATCAAGTCTATTCTGTATCAATGAAACACCCCTGTCCCCACCTCCTTGAAATTACGTGCTACAGGAGTTCCCTGCACATCGTTATAGAACAGGATGTGCATCTAACTCCCAATTCAAGCCAATTAACACCAATAATTGGTTGTTTGCAGCCAATTATTTGTACTGATTGGCTCATTACTCAATTAAGTTCCGTGCGCAAATCGGCAATGTGCACTGATTTCCACGCGCAACTTTAGTCATCATACATAGAATCCCATCAATACAAACAAATGGAAAATCAGCCATTTTACAGTTTAAATTTGTGCTGTCATCTCCACATGCAGAATTTTAAAAATATTTTTATTTTTTTATTTTTCCCACATTGCTACCTGGAAGACAAAGATTCCTGGCTGTGACAATGCATGAAATATTTCCAGCAAAGTATAGCTAAGGAGATATTCAAGCCCAGAGCTCATTTGCATCTTGCAACTATATTTTGAAAATTTGGTACACAAATATTTTCATGAATTAGTACATAGCCCTGTTAGTCTTCCCAAGGAGTTCCCCAACCATGTGATAGCCAGGTCTAACCTTATCTTCCAAGTTATGAGCTTGCTTATGGAGAAGGGGCATATAAAATTGATCATGATTTTTTAAACTTTGTCCAATAAACTGGTATCACCCACTACTTGGGTTTATTGACCTTCTTTTGTATGGTAAACAGGGCTTTTAGTTTGTAGCAAAAAAGGAAGTGGAACTGTGAAGCTAGGGGAACGAGTAGGGGAACAAGAGGCCAAAGCAATAGGAAAAGAAGGGCTGGATTAGGGAGTGGACTGACTGACCTTTGCTCTGACCCAGGTTCATCCCCTCCAGTGGCATACCAAGGGGGGGCAGTGGGTGCGGTCCGCCCTGGGTACACGCCACTGGGGGGGGGGGGTGCCGCGCGCCTGTCCGCTACGTTCGTTCTTGCTCCCTCTGCCCCGGAACAGGTTTCTTCCTGTTCTGGGGCAGAGGGAGCATGGAAACGAATGAAGCGGAAAGGTGCGCAGCACCCCCCCCCCAGCGGCGTGCACCCGGGGGGGGGGGGTTCTTTCACCGGGGGGGTCGCACTGCACCCGGGGGGCGGGGCGCATCAGCGATCCACCCCGGGTGTCAGCCCCCCTAGGAACGCCATTGATCCCCTCTCCTCTTCCCTGAAGGCTACCTGGAAAGTAAGGGCTGAAGCAGAACACTCCTGCTGCTCCGGAGGCTGAAAATAAGTGTCAGAATTATGGCCAATCACGGTCCTCGAAGGCCACAACCTAGTTGGGTTTCCAAGATTTCCACAATGAATACGCATGAGATCTATTTACATACAGTGGAAACAGTACATGCAAATTATGCGTATTCATTGTGGAAATCTTGAAAACTCAACTGGGTTGTGCTCCTCAAGAACTGTGGCTGCCCACCCCTGTTCTAGGCCATTCCTCCAGACTTGATGGTAAATATTAGAAACTCAGCTGGAATGCATTCAATACTCATATATGGCAAAGACAAATATGAGGATTCTACTGTAGATACAACTGATCAAAAAACAACAAAAACCTTAAGATACAGCAGGTTGGCTAGATTGTTAGATCGTGTAGAAAGACAGATTGTATGACAGGTACTTAACTGGACATACAAAAAGTCCCATAGGTGTACAAACTTACTCTGTAGATGTACAGTACATTAAGGAGATTATGTGCAGCTTGTTGCTGCAGATCAGTTCTTTGCCGTGTTATTCTTTGAATCTGTGCATTTATTTCTGTGAGTGATATGTGTCCTGTGGGATCCAGATTTTCACGTGATCATTGCTTGTTTTCCTCTTCTGTTCTGAGATTTGCGAGTCATGCTTGCAGTTCGAGGCAAGAACAGTCGGTGCGGAAAACAGCTCAGAGCATTTCAGAAAGAAACATTATTTAAAAACGTGAAAACCCCCCAACTATGTAGCAAAAACAGAATATGTAATGACAATGGGGAGAAATAAAGCTTGAATTTTCATTTGTGAGAGCAACACTCCCTCTCAGCAGTGCCAGTTGCATAATGCACTCATCCACGACAAATGATAATAAAGGCTTTACGGCATGTACTTTGGCCAGTGTGTTGTTAGCAGTGAAGTCTGCACTGCCAAGAAAAAGAAGTAGGTTTAACAAGATTATTGTGAATTGCTGGGTTGTAACTTTATACTATAATGGACAGTATATTAAGTGATAAAAAATATGTTTGTACATACATACATACTGAGTCAGGATTCTGGTCCTTATATAGGCCTGGGCTAGAAGTCTTGTTGCTCTGAGTAGCAGTTACAACCCCTGATAAAGAGGGGGGATAACCTATTTCTCTCTAGTAACATCTAGCAGTGGAAGGGATTATAATGCAAACTGTATGTTGCGATGAAACTCATTAAGGGGGAGGAGTATGATCATGTTCCTCCCCCTACTTTGACAAGCCCATTGACTGCCAGTATCACATCATATCACCTACAAAACACTACTCATTCCTGCCCTGTGCTGTTGCTCCGATGCAATGGCTGCTAAGACTTCTGTGGGAGGTCCTGGCAACCATTTTGTGATTGGAACTAGCAGTCACAGGATCACAAAGTGCCTGCCAAGACCTTCCATGGCAGCAGCCATTGCACTGGAGCAGTGGCATGGGGCAGGAATGAGTCGGGTTCGTTCCTGCCCCCAAAGAAGCCAATAGATCACCAGGGCTTCCTAAGGTAGGATTGGAGAAGGCCTACAGGTGGACGGTTGGGATGGGGGTAGAGAGTGATTGGTGGTGGTGGGGGGAGTGAGTTTTGGGTTTCAACCACAAATGCACAGGTAATTTGATCCAGTTTCAGTGTCAAATCCAAAACCAAAATCAACATTTGGTTGGCCTCTATATTCTGTAAATTTACATAGAAACATAGAAAAATGTAGGCAGCTAAAGACCATATGGCCTATCCAGTCTGCTCACACATGCCATCTACTCTCCCTATCACTCTCTTAGAGATCCTATGTACTTGTCCCAAACTCTCTTGAATTCAGATACTGTTTTTGTCTCCACCATTTCCACCGGGAGGCCGTTCCACAAATTCACCACCCTTTCCATGAAGAAGTATGTCCTCAGGTTACCTCTGAGTCTATCCCCTTTCACCTTCATCCTATGCCTTCTCATTCCAGATTTTCCTTTCAGTTGAAAGAGATTCATCTCCTGTGCATTTATGCTGCATAGGTAATTAAATGTCTCATATCTCCCCTCTCCCATCTTTCTTCAAAAAAATACAAATTCAGATCTTTAAGTCTGTCCTCATACACTTTATAATGAAGACCACTGACCATTTTAGTAGCCACCCTCTGGATCAACTCCATCCTGCTTATATCTTTTTGAAGGTGTGGTCTCCAGAATTGTGCACTATATTCTAGATGAGGTCTCACCAGAGTTTTATACAGGGGCATCATCATCTCCTTTTTCCTACTGGCTATTCCTCTCCCTGTGCACCCAAGCATTCTTCTAGCTTCCACTGTTGCCTTTTCTACTTCTTCATCCAGCTTAAGATCATCACATACGATCACATACATGTCCCGCTCCTCTTCACCCCCTAAACGGTACCATTCCCTTGGGTTTTTTCAGCCCAAATGCATGACCTTGCATTTTTTGGCCTTAAATCTAAACTGCCAAATTCGAAAAACATTCCTCATGTCATCCACACCATCAAGGCTGTCTACCCTATTGCAGATTCTGGTATTATCCACAAAAAGACAAACCTTACTAGACAGCCCTTCAGCAATATCACTCACAAAAATGTTAAAAAGAACCAGCCTAAGAACCGAACCTTGTGAAACACCACTGATAACGTCCTTTTCCTCAGAATGAGCTCCATTTACCATTACTCCCTGTCACCTTCAGCTCAACTAGTTCCTAACCCAGTCAGTCACTTTAGGGTTCTTACCGAGAGCACTCAGTTTATTTACTAGTTGTCTACATGAACCATGTAAAAGGCTTTGCTAAAATCTAAATACACCACATCTAGCACTTTCCCTTGATCCAACTCTCTGGTCACCCAGTCAAAGAAATTAATCAGATTTGTCTGACAAGACCTGCCTCTAGTGAAACCATGTTGCCTCAGGTCCTATAATCTATTGAATTCCAACAACTTTGCTATTCTCTGTTTTTAAAAGCATCTCCATTAATTTACTTACCACAGAAGTCAGACTTACCAGCCTGTAGTTCCTAACCTCTTCCTTACTTCCGCTTTTGTGGAGAGGGGCCACATCTGCTCTTCTCCAGTCCACCGGGACCACCCCCAACTCTAGAGAAGCATTGAAAAGGTCAACCAGTGAAGCTGCTAGAATTTCCCTAATTTACATGCACAAGAGGTGCGTAAATGCAGGTGCCCAGTTATAGGTGGGTTAAAAAGAAACCAACTGTATTGTGGGACAATGGATTTTGAAAAGTTTTTGAAAATTGGCTTGCAAATTGACCTCATTAGAAAAGGTTAGAGAGGAAGGCCTTGCACGGGAGGATAGACAAGAAAAAAGAACAATAATCAAAACTGGTGATGTTGGTGCAAACTCTGTGGCAGTGGCATAGCAAGGGCGGGGCGGTAGGGGCGGTCCGCCCAGGCTGTCAACGGGTGGGGGGGGGGGTGCTCTGCTGGCGAGTCCCTACCAGCTCCATCCATCCGGCAGCTGTGTGGTGCGGTGCTTCGCGTCTGCACTGCTGTAAGAGAAGAAAATCGCCTCGTCGGCCCTTCCCTCACTCTATCCCGCCTTCGAGGAAATAGGACGTTACATCAGAGGGTGGGACGGGATACAGTGAGAGAAGGGCCGACGAGGCGATTTTCTTCTTTTACAGCAGCACAGTCACGCGAGGTGCCGGGTGGACGGAGCTGGTAGACAGGTGGGGACTGGGTCGGGGGGGGGGTGCCGTGTCGCCGTGTAACGCTGGGAGGGGGGGTGCCATGTTGCCCTGCAGCCGGGGGTGGGGTGCACGCAGCAGCGATCCGCTCCGGATGGCAGTGAACCACAGAACACCACTGCTCTGTGGCTAGTTTTACACCGTTTCTTGTTTTGATTATCACTCTTAAAAACTTACCCACAGAAATTGAGACAGCTTTCTCTGTACATGTTTTTCACCTTAAGTAACACACATGAGTTTGCATATATAGAACTACTTACATTGTTCAATCACCTGCCCTTTCTGGGACATGTATTCATTTGAAACAACATGGAAATAATTAGGGTATTTTCCTGTGTCATCAACAGTGTACCAATGCATGGGCTTCAGCGGCTTCATGAACTTAGTGTAACATAATTATTGTTTTTGTATTTTAATGGTTGTTTAAAATGTTTTTATTATTTAGGGGCCCTTTTACTAAGCTGCATAGGCGCCTACGCACGCCCAATGCGCGCCAAATTGGAGTTGCCGCCCAGTTACCGCATGGCCCTTGTGGTAATTTCAATTTTGGCGTGCGGCAGCTACGCATGTAGACCATTACCGCTTGGTTACCACGTGAGACTTTAGCACTAGGTCAATGGCTTGTGGTAAGGTCTCAGACCCAAAATGGACGCGTGGCAATTTTCATTTTGCTGCACGTCTGTTTTTGGCAAAAAAAAGGCATTTTTTGTAGGTGCACTAAAAAATAATTCTGCACGCACCCAAAACACGTATCTACACTACCTCAGGCCATTTTTCAACGCACCTTAGTAAAAGGACCCCTTACAGCCTGTCTTTATCCAAGGAGGATAACAAATCAACATACACAGCTAAAAATACATTTAACAAACAACTTTGATTTCTTTTCTGTTACTTCGAAAACTATCTATGTGCAAAAAACAAAACAAAAACTTTTTGATATCAAATTATGGGGCTCCTTTACTATGCCATGTCAATATCTGGGATTAGCGAGTTGCTAACACAGAACTTTCCCAAGCACTATGCCCAGATTTAAGGATTTTTCCAATTTGTTTTTACAGGTCCAGCATTAATATTTTCATTAGTGTGCAGGACTTGCAAAAAAATTAAGTGGGAGCACTTACTGCCTCCTATTTTGGAGGTGCTAAGTGTTCCCACATTATGTCCATTGTATCCAGTTAGCCCACCCTAATGTGAACACGCTAGCTGAATAAGGCTTTCATGCCCATTCCCCACCCACTTCACACCCCCTCCCTAAAAAAATTCCCCACAAATTAAATATTGTGCAATTAGCATACGGAGACAGAAAAATTACTGCAAAATACTTTATCATGTTTTACAGTAAGCATTTTCCCATGTTACACATGCATTAGAGCTTAATGCAGTTTAATAAAAGGTCCCCTATATTATTAAAATATTGTTATGCTCCAAACAAGTGTAATGTGACATGGGATACTACTGTGAATTGTCAAGTAACATGTGGTCACTGTCACCGTGTTATAATGTCTCAAATAGCTTCCAGGAAAACGGTAACAGAATTCAAACATGCGTGGGATAAACATAAAGGAATCCTGTTCCGAGGGAATAGATCCTCAGAAGCTTAGCTGAGATCAGGTGGCAGAGCCGGTGGTGGGAGGCAAGGCTGGTGGTTGGGAGGCAAGGATATTGCGGGGCAGACTTATACGGTCTGTCCCAGAGCCGGTGGTTGGGAGGCAGGGGTAGTGCTGGGCAGACTTATACGGTCTGTGCCCTGAAAATGACAGATACAAATCAAGGTAATGTATACACAAAAAGTAGCACATATGAGTTTACTAGTAAAAAAGGCCCGTTTCCCAAAAAGGCCCAATGAAACGGGCGCTAGCATGTGGCTTTTTTTTGTGTGTGTGTATGTGTCACAGAGTTTTCGTGTGTGTGTGTGTGAGTGTGTGAGGGTGGGGTGTGTGTGCAGGTTGTTGATGTGTGTCTTTTTTTTTATTTGTTTTTTGGGTGGGGGGTTGGGGGATGTGCTGTGCTGTGCTGGCAAAGTGGGATGGATTGGTGTGTGACTTTGAGGGTGTGTTTCTGTTGTATTGTGTGTGTGTGGTTTTGTCTTTCAAGGAGGTTTGTGGAGGGGGTCTTTCTGTTGGTGAAATGTAAATGTGGTTGTAGGGGGGTCAGCCTTTGCTGAGTGGTGGATTGTTTTTTCCGGGTTGGTTTTTTTTTGTGTTGTGCTGAGGCAGCAGTGTTGTTTTAGATGGGCAGAAGGTAGAGGAGCACGTTCTTTGTCTGTCGGTATTTTTTGGCCGTTTCAGGGCTGCTGTAGGGGAATGCTGGAAGTGAAATGTGCTGTGGGAAGCAGCGCCGTCTTTTCTGTTGGGCTGGGGTTCTGGGCATCCTGGAGGTGGGAGACGGCTTGCCTGAGGACGCGGATGGTTGTTTTAAGTTGGCGGAAGGGAGAGGAGCACGGTCTCGGGCCATCGGGGGGGGTGATCCAGTATGTTCGGTCCATTTCAGGCCTGCTGCAGGGGAATGCTGGAACATTTATGCACTGCGGGAAGCAGCGCCATCTTTTTCCGGGTGCTTGGGGAATCCCCGAGGTGGGAGATGACTTGCCTGAGGCTGGGGATGGTTGGGCACGTCCTTGGCCGCTTCGGCAAAAGGGGAAGAGGAAGGGCGTGGGGAGTTACCTGCAGCCGTGTGAGAAACCATGTATTCTTTGTTTGTTTTGTATTATTAGTTTGCATTTCTGTTGTAGAAAGAGTGGATGCCTTTCGAATGATGGAGGTGGTGTGTCGGTGTGCGGTTGTTTCGTTAGTTTTGCAGCCAGTCTCCAGCGATTCCTAGGCAGGGAAGGAGTAGGGAAATTTGCTGCTGGCTGGGTCGCGGGTAATCCTTCCAGCTGGGCCACAGCTTGCCCTGTTCGCCCACGTTCCAGATGGTGAGGGGCACACTGTTCTCCGGCTCCACCGACTCCACGTCTAGCGAACCCAAATATAGTCTGTGCTATAGGCCCTCCGGCACTCTTCAGTACCGGCATTAGGCATTTAAAAATTTCTTCTCCCCCCCCCCCCCCCCCCCTTCCGGTCTATTTTTGCACATACCCACAGCAGGAATATTCCTCTCTCGTTCAAGCGGTGGTTCTGTGCTCTCCGTGCTGCACAGATAATGAGCCATTCTGCTGGTGAATGCTCCTCCCTTATTGCCACGTAGTTTCCTCTGATAGGTCCGTCTTACGTTGCCTAGCGTTGCCTGGGAACGGTTTTGTGATGGTCCTTTGTGTTTCAGAACATTGAGTGTGTTTTTTCTGATTGGTCCGTCATGCGAGGGCGGGGCTGAGAGACATGGTCAGTGTTGTGGCTTCACCACCATGAACTGATGAACCCTTCAGGGAGTGACTGAGTGACTTCAGAATGTTGTCTTCAGAACGTTGAGGGTGAGTTTTATTATAGTAGATCTTGTTGGGCAGACTGGATGGACCATACAGGTCTTTTTCTGCCATCATCTACTATGTTACTATGTTACAGTTGACAGAATTAAAGCAAAGGTACCATAAGTACATAAGTATTGTCATACTGGGAAAGACCAAAGGTCCATCAAGCCCAGCATCCTGTTTCCAACATTGGCCAATCCAGGTCACAAATGCCTGGCAAGATCCCAAAAAAGTACAAAACAATCTATACTGCTTATCCCAGAAATAGTGGATTTTCCCCAAGTCCATTTAATAATGGTCTATGGACTTTTCCTTTAGGAAGCCTTCCAAACCTTTTTAAAACTCTGCTAAGCTAACCGCCTTTACCACATTCTCTGGCAATGAATTCCAGAGTTTAATTACATGTTGAGTGAAGAAAGATTTTTTCTGATTCGTTTTAAATTTACTACATTGCAGCTTTATCGCATGCCCCCTAGTCCTAGTATTTTTGGAAAGCGTAAACCGACGCTTCACATCTAACCGTTCAACTCCGCTCATTATTTTATAGACCTCTATCATATCTCCTCTCAGCCACCTTTTCTCTAAGCTGAAGAGCCCTAGCCACTTTAGCCTTTCCTCATAGGGAAGTCATCCCATCCCCTTTATCATTTTCGTCGCCCTTCTCTGTACCTTTTCTAATTCCACTATATCTTTTTTGAGATGCGGCGACCAGAATTGAACACAATATTCGAGGTGCGGTCATTATGATTATCAACATCTTTGTGTACATTGGTTTATGGGGAATTGTAAGTATAATTCATAACTCTGAGCCCCCTAAAAACACTTATTTCTTCCATATCCTTTCCTTTATTTACTCTCAGCAATCACACTGTTTTCCAAAGGAAATGGTTCCCGCCTTTTGATGTGTGTGTGTGGGAGGGAGGGACACTTTCCCTTCAAGGTCCTGGCATAGAGTTCCCTTCAAAGAATCACTCGAGACTGACATGGGGTATTGCAACTCCATTTTCGGTTTTGGTGTGAGCCTATTCCTTCTGAGTCAAACACCCAGGCTCTCCTTTCAAGGATCCATTTCCACACACATTCTTCCCAATCAGAGTATCTTTAAACTGTACCTTCTCTGGTTATCCAGTTCCTGAGTGGGGCTTCTCTTCCTTCTCCCTGTGGCTTGATGGCCAAGCTGCTGCTCTCCTCCTCAGTTAAATAGCAGGCAGAAGGGTGGACTGGGCACAACTCAAAAGTCAAAGGAGAATTCACACCAGGGACCTAGCCATGGGTGGACCTCAGCCCATCTAATTTTGACTCAGGCTCACATAACAGCAGAGTACCATTGATATAGCTGGCAAGGTTTCCCAAGCCCTGCCAGCTAAAGATATCCTCAGCCCGCAGAACCCCTGGGCCATTAGAAACCACGGCAGTTAGCAGCAGCACAGTAAGTCACCAATGCCGGCACCCTGATAACTGAGCATGCATGGGTCATCCCCCCTACCTGTTACGTTTGTGGAGGAAACAGCGAGCTCTCCAAAACCCACCAGAAATCCACTGTTCCCACATCTAGGTAGGTGCCCCCTTTACCCGTAAGGGCTATGGTGGTGGTACACAGTTGGAGGTAGTGGGTTTTGAGGGGCTCAGCACACAAGGTAAGGGAGCTAAGTACCTGGGAGCATTTTATGAAGTCCACTGCAGTGCCCCCTAGGGTGCCCGGTTGGTGTCCTGCCATTTCAGAGGGACCAGTGCACTACAAATGCTGGCTCCTCCCACAACCAAATGGCTTGCATTTGGCCGTTTTTGACATGGACGCCTTTGGTTTCAAAAATCGCCAAAAGTCAGAAACGTCCATGTCTATGGACATCCAAATCTAGGGACGGTCAAATTTAAGGCTTTGGACGTCTCTGATGGTATTTTCGAAATGAAAGATGGACGTCCATCTTGTTTCGAAAATACAGGTTTCTCCACCCCTGGATTTCGCCATTTTGCAAGGATGTCCAAATCGCAACTTGGACGTACCTTTCGAAAATGCCCCTCCAGATGACCACTGGAAGGAATCAGGGATGACCCCCCCCCCAAATACTCACCCCAGTGGTCACTGACCCCCTCCCACCCCCCAAAAAATGTGAATAAAAATATGACAGCCTCTATGACTGCCTCATATGTTATAGCCAGGTCTATTACAGCAGCATGCGGATCCCTGGAGTAGTACAGTGGTTGGTGCAGTGCACTATGGAGTGAGGATCTCATTTCCTATCTCCCTCTACCTGTCACATATGAGGTGGAAACTGTGACCCCCCTCCCAAAGTCACCAGAACCCCTTGTAGTGGTGTACACAGTGGGGGACAGTATGCTTTGGGTGGGTTTTGGAGATCTCAGGGGAAAAGACAAGTGAGCAAAGGTGAGATGTGTACCTGGGAGCATTTTTATGAAATGCACAGAAGTGCCCCCTAGGGTGCCCCATTGCTCTCCTGGGATGTCTGGGGCACCAGTCTGCTAAAACTCCTGAAAACCCGACTGGCTGGATGTGTCCCAAGGACTAGGTTGAGAACCCATGCCCTAGATGATCACCCACTATGATATCAAATACACTTTCCCAATTGATAAGTACAAAGTCCAGTTTCGCTCCCTCCCTCTTGGGTTCTGGTACCAGTTGCCAGAATGGTTCTTGCTACAAAGAATCCAGGATCTTCCAACTTTTAGAGACACTGCAAAAGGGACATTCTAATTAACATACATCAAATTGAAACTATTTAGCAACCTCGACATCTGGTATAAGAGGCTTAATCTTACCGAAACCAAAGCTGATATACAGAAGCAAGGGCTGGATCATGGAACACTGATCATTTAGGTGGAGAAAAGGGCAGTCACTGGGATGGTGAGCAAAGCAGGAAATACTTTCTTCAGCTCCTACAGTAGCAAGAGATGAAAGTGCAAAAGAGTGCAATGTGGAGGGGGAGGGGGTAGGAAGAGGATAGAGCAAGTTAGTCAGAATGGACCCACAAGACAGCAGAAAGTAGAAGATTGTGAAAGTCTGAGAGTTCCCTTGGAGGATACAGAAAGAGAGAAAATCTGTGCATCCCAGGGTTATTTTCCCTCCCCACCCACAACTTTTCAATATCCCCAGGCAAGTGAGTCACCAGCCTCCAATACACTTTCCATTTCATAGCACTTTTGTGAATGTCTTCAATTAAGTCTCTATTTCTCCTGCCTGTGAATGAGGTCTGTACATCACACCAATATAAATAGATGTTCCATTCCCTTTCCAGATTAACCTACAGTACCTCCTCCTTGCTTCATAAACCCTGCAATTTTGTTGCTTTCATATTATTTTTTATGTATATACTACATTCCTCTTCCCTTTCTTACTACATTGTCCTTCGGGAATGGATTATAGCCCTGTATAAACTCAGTCCTGAACATCTTTATGCCTTTAGGCCCTCACACACCTGCTGAACCTTTCTTCCTCCCAATAGGGATGTGCATTTGTTTGGAATGGCATAGGAAATGTCCACAACGTTTCACATGTTGTTTCCAAACAAAAATGAGCAGAAACCCCCTGCAAGATTTATGTTTTTCATGTGCCATCAATAGTGCACACTCTTCTGAAACAGCATGCATTATTTGCAAAGATTGTGTGGTCTTAAAAAAAAAGTGTTTTATTTACAAAGAATGAGAGCCCATTCAAAAAAGTGTGCACTATTTACAAAGAATGTGTACACTTTCAAAAGTGTGCACTATTTATAATAATATGCACTCTTTCAAAAAAGAATGTGTATTTACAAAGAATGTGCACTCATTCGAGTGTGCACTATTTATAAAGAATGTGCGCTCTTTCAAAAGAATGTGTACTATTTCCAAAGAGTGCAAACAATTTACAAAGAATGTGTGCTCTTTCAAAAGAATGCAAACAATTTACAAAAAATGTGTGCTCTTTCAAAAAAGAGTATTTACAAAGAATGAGCACTCGTTCAAAAGAATGTGCACTCTTTCTCAGACCCTTCTTTCTTCAATACCTCACCAAGAGGCCCTTTTACTAAGCAGCGGTAAGCACTAACGCATACTTACTGCATGCGGAAAGGCACTACCGTGGGACGCACTCAGGAATTCCGTGGTAGTTCTGGGATCGATGTGAGTCAATCCTGTGCTAAAAAATATATTTTTGTATGTGAGGGGCATGTTCGGGAGCAGAGAATAGGCGTGCCCTGCAGTAATTGGTTACTCCTGGCAAATCATCACATGTTGCTGATTAGCGCAGGATTAGTGCATGAGCCCTTACTGCCTGCAAAATAGGTGGCAGTAAGGGCTCACACAGTATTGGTCGCGCAAATTGCAAAATTAGCTTGTGGCCATTAATGGAAAAAAAGAAATTGCCACCATTTTATAGTCATGCTAAAAGTGGCCTCAGTGTGTGGGAAACCCACATGCTAAAAATAGCACAGGCCACTTTTTAGCGCAGCTCTGTAAAAGGGCTCCTTAAGTATGTAACCAGAATCTCCCGCTGTGGGTACTGTCTTTACTCTTTCTCTTCCTTTCTAGCTTCACTCTGCTCTCGATAGATAAACAGCTTCAGGCGCTCAGGACAGTTTACCTCTTCTTTCTGCTTCTCCTTCCCTCCTCTATCTCTAAATCTATCTGACTCTTCCTTTTCAAACAGGAGAAAGTACCACACAGGTCTCTCCAATAGGGAGGCACCTCTTTTGGTTTTACATACCCCACTAATGTTTTTTTCTCACCGTGCCCAGAGCCGCTAAGGGGGGGGGGGGCAGGGGAGGCAAAATTCCCCGGGCCTGGGCCTCCAAGGGGGCCCAGTGCCAGGGTCTCTCTCTCCTGTTCCTGACGGGCCCCACTTGGAGGCTGGGGAGGACCTGGAGCTTCCTCCAGTGCTGCTCTTCTGCCCATTGCTGAGCGGCTGTTTTTCCTCTCAGGGACTCACGCTCGGTTTTGAAACCGAGCATGCCCTGAGAGGAAATGCAGCCGCAGGGTCAGGCAGTCGACGCTGGAGGAAGACGTCTTCTGCTGGTGTGCTCGCAGGATCACTGCCAGCCAAGGTATTTCAATTCTGTTGTGGCATCATGGGGGGGGGGGGGCAGCGGCAGCGAGGGGGGTTGCGGTGGCACCGCCCCGGGCTCGGTTCAGTTTCTCAGCAGCCCTAGCCATGCCCCAGATGGGAGAGGCAGAGGCACATTGCTACTAAGGTTAATCAGTGAATCTTCTTAATATTCAACTTTTTTTTTTTTTTTAACAAGAAAGCTGTCTCTTTTCTCCAGAAGGACAAATTTACAATGACTGAGGAGAGAGTTTTTAATTGTGTGATTCCTATTGTGTGGAGTCAACTACCTTTCAAACCAAAGCAAAGTGTATGAAGAAAGAATGGGACTTGGGGGTGATTGTGTCTGATGACTTTAAAGCTTCCAAACAGGTAGAAAAAGCGAGGGTCAAAGCCAGAAGGATGCTTGGGTGGATAAAGAGAGGCATGACCAGCAGGAAAAAGGAGGTGATAGTGCCGTTGTATAAGTCTCTGGTGAGGCCTCATTTGGAGTACTGCGTGCAGTTCTGGAGACCGTACCTATGGAAAGATATAAACAGGATGGAGTCGGTCCAGAGGGCGGCTATGAAATTAGTAAGCAGTCTTGAATACAAAAATTGTAGGGACAGGCTTATCAACCTCAACATGTATACGCTGGAAGAGAGGAGGGAGAGAGGAGACATGATAGAAATGTTTAAATATCTCAAGGGCATTTATGTACAGGAAGAGAGCCTTTTTCAAATGAAGAAGAGCTCTGGAATGAGGGGGCATATGACAAAGTTAAGAGAGAATAGGCTTAGGAGTAACCTAAGGAAGTATTATTTCACAGAAAGGGTGGTGGAGGCATGGAATGGCCTCCCGGTGGAGGTGGTGGAGTCGAGGACTGTTCCAGAATTTTAAAAGGCATGGGATAAGCACATGGGATCGCTTAGGAACAGAAAGAATTAGGGATTACAGAGGATGGGCAGACTGGATGGGTCATATGGCCTTTATCTGCCGTCAGGTATCGGCCTGCTTATCCGACATTGCTGCCTGGATGTCCAACCGCCACCTGAAGCTGAACATGTCCAAAACCGAGCTCCTCGTCTTTCCACCAAAACCCACTTCTCCTCTTCCTCCACTCTCTATCTCAGTTGATAACACCCTCATCCTCCCCGTCCCATCTGCCCGCAACCTCGGAGTCATCTTCGACTCCTCCCTCTCCTTCTCTGCGCATATCCAGCAAATAGCCAAGACCTGTCGCTTCTTCCTCTATAACATTAGCAAAATTCGCCCTTTCCTCTCTGAGCACACCACCTGAACTCTCATCCACTCTCTCATTACCTCTCGCCTTGACTACTGCAACTTACTCCTCACCGGCCTCCCACTTAGCCATCTATCCCCCCTTCAATCCGTTCAGAACGCTGTCACACGTCTTATATTCCGCCAGAACCAATATACTCATATCACCCCTCTCCTCAAGTCACTTCACTGGCTTCCAATCAGTTACCGCATACAATTCAAGCTTCTCCTCCTTACCTACAAATGCACCCGGTCTGCTGCTCCTCACTACCTCTCTACCCTCATCTCCCCCTATGTTCCCACCCGTAACCTCCGCTCACAGGACAAATCCCTCCTTTCTGTACCCTTCTCCACCACTGCCAACTCCAGGCTCCGCTCATTCTGCCTTGCCTCACCCTATGCCTGGAACAATCTTCCTCAACCCCTACGCCAAGCCCCCTCCCTACCCATCTTCAAATCTCTGCTTAAAACTCACCTCTTCAATGCTGCTTTCGGCACCTAACCTTTCAAGAAATATAGTATTTCTCTACACTTGTCTTTTAGATTGTACACTTGTCTTTAGATTGTACATCTGTTTTTTAGATTGTAAGCTCCTTGAGCAGGGACTGTCCTTCCATGTTAAATTGTACAGCGCTGCGTAACCCTAGTAGTGCTTTAGAAATGTTAAGTAGTAGTAGTAGTAGTAGTAGTAGTAGTAGTAGTAGTAGTCATGTTTCTATGTTTCTTGTTTCTAATACAGAGACTACCCAGTCTTCCAAAGGTTGATTAAGAAACAGCTTTTTCCAAACAGCTAGTGGAGGGTGGTAGGTTTAGGGGTTTGCTGTTCCCTTATAGGCAATCTTCTGTTTTTGTATTGTTATTAATATTATTTTTAGTTTAAATTGTGTTGTTGTTTATTTGATGGTTTTATTGTGTATGTTGGATGTGAACTGCATTGATCAGACTGGTTCTGTGCTTGTGGCACATAAGTATTTTAAATAAATACAAAAGTGAAATGATCAAATCCTTACCTTTTGATAATGTGTTTGTAAAAATATATATTTTATGACTCAACCCTCAAGCTGACAATTGTTAGGTTCAATTTTTAGGATCAGGCTCTTGCCTTTAATTTGTATGGTTCTGCTGTAAAGATAGGGATCCAATATACTTATGAGAGGATCACTGGATTTTATCGCTGATTGAGGAACTATACTACATCCTAGTTCTTTGTTATTTTATTGTGTTTTATTGTATCAATTGTGGTATTTTTAATTGCTGTAACAAGCCAGGAGAAAAATATTACATTGCATATAGGGTAAAATTAGAAGTCATTAAATAAAAGTTGTGAAGTATGACAAATAATGTCTTGGCTAGTAATGCTTGAGGAACAGAGGACTATGAAAAATGACTGTAGGAATTAAAAACTTGGCTGTGCAAAGTGCTTTTACCACCAACTAATATGAAAACCAATAGTTGACATTTTTTTGAACTGCAGAGGCATTTTGCATGAATCCACTGCCAGATTTCCTTAAGTGTTGAGCTTTTTATAGGTACATCCACATACTGTAGCCCACCAGATTATATCATTTATTAAATATTATATATTGATTGCCTCAGTGGTGCAATTCACTGAACTTTACTGCAATCAGTGAGATTTCCAGCACCCACCTCTTCATCGGCAACACAATATAATATTGTTACTAAATTTACATTTCATAATAATTCTTTACTGATATCTTTAAAAAAAAGATTAATTCAATGTCTCTCATTCACTTACCTTTTAAATAATCTATCATCTGATGATGAAAAAGCTGCCGGTTGGGGACTCAATATCCAACATGCATGTTTTGTTAAACCAAGCCGTCTCAAGGACTGTTCCCCTTTTGCAGAGGTGGCCAGTTCAAATCCCACTGCTGCTCCTTGTGATCTTGGGCAAGTCACTTAACCCTCCATTGCCTCAGGTACAGACTTAGATTGTGAGCCCTCCTGGGACAGAGAAATATCCAGAGTACCTGAATGTAACTCACCTTGAGCTACTACTGAAAAAGGTGTGAGCAAAATCTAAATAAATAAAAATAAATATGTATTTGGTCTAAATTTATAATCTGCCATATCTATATTCTGCAAGAAATAGCAACATTCAAATGTTAAAAATCAGATACAGAATGTAAACACACAATATTGAACAACATAAAACTTAATAAAATATGAAGGTTAAACAATTCTATATAGTAAAGGCTTTTTCCTGCTCAGTACTTCATTTCAAATCCTGTGCAGAGAGGTGTGGCAGCCGTGTTAGTCCACTCTTAAGGTTATCAATAGAAATCAAACAAAATAAAACATGGAAAAGAAAATAAGATGATACCTTTTTTTATTGGACATGTATTAAGTTATGTCCAATAAAAAAAGGTATCATCGTATTTTCTTTTCCATGTTTTATTTTGTTTGATTTCTATTGAAATCCTGTGCATAATCAATGGGGCAGTTGCTCAGGAGGAGCGCAAGGTTCAAAGTAAGGTATCTTAAAAAGACACTTCAAAAATATTAAAGCTAGAATATGCTGTCAGAGAGGTTGTGGTACAGGGTGAGGCAGACCTGCTGCATTTAAGTAAAAAACAGACAGAGATCAATTATTCCAAATTACCCAGTCAACTGATAGGAAGATTGGGAATATAAATGTTTAAAAATCTCCAAAAATAGGGTTGACCAAAATGCAAAAAAATCTTGTAACCCTAACAAATCTCAAAAAGACTTCAATGGGCAAAAAACTGTCCTTTATTACAGAAATATTCTTATCAAATATTCTTAAATGTAAAAACATAAGCGTTGCCATACTGGGACAGACCGAAGGTCCATCAAGCCCAGTATCCTGTTTTCAAGTGTCCAATCCAAGTTACAAGTACCTGGCAAGACCCTAAAACAGTACAATATATTTTATGCTGCTTATCCTAGAAATGAGCAGTAGATTTTCCAAAGTCTATCTTAATAATGGCTTATGGATTTTTCTTTTAGGAAGTTATCCAAACCTTTTTTAAACCCTATTAAGCTAACTGCTTTTACCACATTCTCTGGCAACAAATTCCAGAGGTTAATTACATGCTGTTTTAAATTTACTATTTTGTAGCTTCATTGCATGCTCCCTAGTCTTAGTAGTTTTGGAAAGAGTAAACAAGCGATTCACGTCTACCCATTCTTCTCCGCTCATTATTTTATAGACCTCCATCATAGCTCCCCTCAGCCGTCTTTTCTCCAAGTTGAAGAGCCCTAGCCACTTTAGCATTTCCTCGTATGGAAGTCATCCTATCCCCTTTATCATTTTTGTCGCCCTTCTCTGTACCTTTTCTAATTTCACTATATCTTTTTTGAGATACGGTGACCAGAATAGCACATAGTATTCGAGGTGCAGTCACACCATAGAGCACTACAAAAGCATTATTACATCCTCATTTTTGTCTTCCATTCCTTTCCTAAGAATTCCTAACATTCTATTTGCTTTTTTAGCCACAGCTGCACACTAAGCAGAGGGTTTCAACATATCATCAGCGATGACACCTAGATCCCTTTCCTGGTTGGTGACTCCTAATGTGGAACCTTGCATCACGTAGCTATAGTTTGGGTTCCTCTTTCCTACATGCTCACATTAGACATCATCTGCCATTTGGATGCCCAGTCTCTTAAGGTCCTCTTGTAATTTTTCACAATCCTCTTGCAATTTAACTACTTTGAATAACTTTGTATTCTCAGCAAATTTAATTACCTCACCAGTTACTCCCATCTCTAGATCACATATAAATATGTTAAAAAGCAGCTGCCCCAGCACAGATGCCTGGGGAACCCCACTATCTACCCTTCTCCATTAAGAATATTGACCATTTAACCCTACTCTCTGTTTTCTGTCTTTTAACCAGTTTTTAATCCACAATAGAACACTACTTCCTATCCCATGACTCTCCAGCTTCATAATGTTCTCTTTCATCAGACCTGCACATTAATACAGATCAAGTGTGCATCATAAACATTCATTCATTATCCACAAGAACCAAATTACTAGCTGTCAGGGGCAGCCCCAGTGCATTTTTTCTTGCAAAAAAGGTGCCAGTACTCAAATGCTAGGCTGCCCTTCAGGAGTGGGGTGATCACTGAGGGACCCACCCCACAATAGCCAGATCGCCTGCACCAGTTATAGAATCTATGACAAGGCAGAATTGGTGTGTAGAGCCTGAGCTCTTTCATTAAAACTTGGGATCCATGGGTCAATTTTAGCAGACCATGAAAAAGGTGCCGGTACTCAGTACCCCCAAGTACCCCCTCAAAAAAAGCCCTGGGCAGCCCTATAATGAAGCCAACTGAGGCGGAGGCCTCAGGCAGCACTTTTGAAAGAACGGCATCAGAAAGCCCACCCATCAGGCGGTCTAAAAAATATTTTCCCCCTCTCTCTGAAACCCCTCCCCCCAGTTTATTTGCATTTGATGCCTGCCACAGGCCTCTTCTTCTCTTTACCACCCTGTGTCTCTCAAACCCATCTCCCTCCCCCCCCCCCCCCCCCCCTCAGTTTACCTCTGCTTGCTTGGCTGAGCTTTCAGGCTGTGGCAGCGATTCACATTCGCTGCCTGCTGCCAGCCTCTGAGTCTTCTTTGTAGCACATCCTGTTCCTGAGGAATCAGGAATTTACATCATCAAGGGCAGGATGCAGAGAGAAGACTTGTAGGCTGGCAGCTCTGTGGAAGTAAATGGGGTGGGGGTGGAATTGGTTTGAGAGAAACAGGGCAGGATGTGGTAAGGAAAAGAAGAGGCTAGTGGAAGGCAGCAAATGTAAATAAACTAGGAGGGAGGGGTTTGAGAGAGAGGGGGGAATAAGTCGGACCACCTGCAAGGGGGGAAAGGGTTTGAGAGAGAGAGGGAGGAAAACAAGGAGGCTGGATAAAAAACAGGAGATAGGATGAAGTCAAAAAGCTGAAGCCAATTAGGTTCATCTCTGTTTCCCCTCCCCCACACAGCTATCATCCCCATACACTCAAAACAAAGCACTGCATCCACGTTTTCGTTCTTTATTATTGATGGTAGCATTTTTATTTAATCTCACTTATATTACAGAATAGCTTTTCATAGGTAGAGTAGTAATTTGTTATAAATTGTAATCAGTGTGTCATTTAGAGGGCCTGGTTATAGGGACACCCTAGCATCTGTTATATTTGCACAGAGATTTTTTTTCTCCTGGTAAAGAGCCACTAAAACGGACATTATGGTTATGAGAATTAGGTGCTCAACATTTAGAGTTTCTATTTATTTATTTACTTATTTATGACATTTATATCCCACATCAAACATGAATTAGGTTGAAACCTGGGAGCTTTTAAAATCTTTTTTTTCTTGTGCCTAGATCAAAAGGCATGTGGAAACTTGCTCCTTTTGTTTTGTGGATTGGAATGGTATATTATAAAAATGTACTTGATATTTTTATTATTACTATTTACTACTGGTTGATATACAGCAGAAGTTAACCAAGTCAACTTTATTCTTTCTAATATAAGTTTTAACAGCATTTTCTTAGCTATTACTCAAATGCAAACACAATTATAATGTTAATTAATAAGTTTTGGATGTTACTGAATTCTATTATTCTGTATTTCCAGTTTTGGTACAGTATAAGTCATCACAAGGACAAAATATTAAAAAAAAACAACAACAATGGACTACATTAGGGATTTACAATGCATTTAGTTATGTTTAAACAAATGAGAGATCTGCGTGAAAGAAAATATTTATTTTTATGATTTTGACGTATGAAAACCACTTGTCCCTGAAACATGCTCAAAATAGAATAATCCATTTGTACAAAAGACTTGAGGTGAAGATGTAATTCCATGTGAAAGAAGAGTTTAATTTTACTTCCAATCTTTATAACATCAGGCTTCCCAAGGCAGATTACAGCAACAGTTAAGATGAACCCATCTGTAAACAGGATATCCTGACTGAAAATTGGCCATGTATTACTGTATTGTATAGAACAGTGTAGAAAAATGAGCACAAACTATAACCTTTATTAGTGCTGTTTCTACCAGCTACAATAATTTTTGAAGCTGCTTTAGTGATATTCAGTTTTTATTTGATGACATTTATATCTACATATGGGAAGCTTTCAAATAAGTTAAAAAGCTGCCTAACAAGTTAAAAAAAAATATTTTGTCCTCCACCTTTTAAGGCACTGCCTATCGAAGTGGAACAGTCTTTGACTTTTTACAGATGGACCACGCATAGGCAGTCCCTTATTTCTAATAATCTTTTTGCTAGTGTTTTCAATAACATTTGCTATTGTTTTGGATGAACCAGTATGGCAGCAAGTTCCGCCTACTGGCTTCAGCCCACATAACGGGCTAGATAGGCTCACCCCGTCTCCTGTTTTATCTAACCTCCTTGCAGGAAAAGATGTTGGACTGCATGTAGGGGGGGGGGGGGTGGATAGACTGGTGCATGCTGGACTGCTTGTGGAGGGTGGAGGAAGAAAAAAGGTACTGGACTGCTGGTGGAGGAAAGCAAAAGGAAAGACGCAGGGTGAGGATTAGAAGGTGAGAAGCTAGAATGGAAGGGGTTTAGAGGGAAAGAAAGGGAAACATGTTGGCCTCAGGAGCAGAAGAGAGGGAGGAAGAGATGGACCTCAAGAGACAGAAAAGGAGAGAAGGAGAGATTTTTGAATGGGTTGGGAGAGAGGGAGAAATGCTGGACAGCAGGACGTAGGAAAGGAAACCAGAGGGAGATGTGTTTGGGGGAGGGGGTTGGAGGAGAAGGAGGGAGAAATGCTGGACAACATGAGGCAGTAAGGAAAGTGAGAAGAAAAGATGTTTGAAAGGGGGGGTTGAGGAGAAGGAGGGAGGGAGAGGAGCTGGACAATAGGAGGCAGGAAGGGAAGCAAGAAAGAGGGATATATGAAGGAGGGTTGGGAGAGGGAGACAGGCTGGACAAAAGGAGGCAGGAAGGGAAGCCAGAGAGAGGGATGTTTGGAGGAGAGGGAGGGATAGATGCTGGATAACAGTAAGGGAAGCAAGAGGGTGAGATGTTTGAATCAGGAGCAGGCAGGTGGCTGGGTGGAGGAGAGGGAAGAGATGCTGGATAACTGGAGGGAGGGATGTTGGGCATCCACTGTCTCTCCATTCCTCCTCTCTGTCCGAACAGGAGGCAGAAAGGGAAGAGAGAGAGTGACACCTTGGAATTAGGAGGTAGAGGGGAGGGAATAATAGATGCTGGAAAATGGGATGGAGGAAAGAAAGCGGGAGAGATATTGGAGTCAAAGGAGGGAAGAGAAAGGGAGAGATGCTGGACTATGGGGAGGATGACAGAGTTGCTGGACCATGAGGGACATGTCAGGCTTCAAGGGTGTGGGGAGGGAGGAGATGCTGGATTACAAGAGTGGATAGAGGCAGAAAAAAAAAAGAAGAAGGAAAGAGCTAAGAAGGAAACATCAATATGCCAGAGACAGATGTATTGAAGGAATGAGCCAGGAGAAGAGAGGAGAAATGAAAACTGGACAGCAGCCACTGGAAACAGAAGATCAGACAGAAAAGCAGACAAGAGAAACTGGGACTTACGTAATGGAACATGAAACCGTCCAGAACATAAAGGTAGAAAAAAAGAGTGTTATTTTTATATTTATTAATTGAAATATGTTAGCTTTGGGAAATGTTCATTCCAGATGTATTCAGTACAAAATATAAAGATTTATGTTTTATTTATCCAGTGTTGCAATACATATTGAGTTTGACTTCTTGGAGTTTGCAATTCAATTTCTGTCTTCATATTTCCATTTATAATTGGTGATCACTTGTTCTGTGCTTTGTGAGAGTCTGTGTTTTGCATATGACTGAGGTGTAGTATTCTCATGTATTGAGATCTGTAGCATTCTTACTTGTTCTGTTTTACCTGTAGTGGTGTTTTAAGGCCCACAGTAATATTTGTAGTGCTGCCTGTTTATAGGTAGGGTTCTAGTTGTTTGAATCATAGGACTAGTGACACTTTTGAATGATGTGTTTGGTACTTGTATGTTGAATTAGGATTTATTTTCAGGTATTTCACATTGTGCCTGGTAGTGGTGAGATTTGTGTTGTTATTGCTCAGATGACATTAAAATCAGGATTTTTTATTAAATTTAAATTAATTAATTTTTTGGGGTATGGTGACTTCCATGGAGAAATATTCTAGCTTTGATCTGTACTTGTTGTGGGGAAGTTGGATTTTTGTGGATGCAGAGCGTGTTTATATTTAACTCATAAGAACTGCTATACTGTGTCTCACCAAAAGTCTGTGAGGGTCATTAATGCAGTGTGTTACTCATGCAAGCATTGTCCATCAAGTATGTCCCAACTGAAAAAAGATTGATAGTCATTGCCCTCAGCAGCATTTAGAATTCCAAATTTATACCCCAGATGCATGGCTGGAAAACCTCACTCATTGGCCTTCAATCTCACTCTTTGGGATGGGCCACCCTTGGTGTCTCTGATTTGGGAGAGAGGAGGAGCACACAGATACTATCCCTGGCCTGCTGGCCCCTGCCCATCAAATTTGTGCCAGCTGATCCTTTCTACTACCTGCCTGTCCTGGTGCCACTAAATCCACTGTAGAATGAGGAGCTCTTTTTATTTTTGGCTGCAGCCACTATGGCTGTCGGCACCGTATAGCTGCCAAAATTAGAGAATCTACTTCCTGTTTTGTGTGTAATACAGTAAGTACTTGTTCTCTGCTTTCAACTCCTACATGGTTCTATCAGTCAGAGTGGCTGGAGTGAAGAAAAGAGCTCCTCACTCTACAGCAGATAGAATGGTACTGGGCAGGTGGTGATGAGACCAGTCTGATTTGGGGATGGGAAAAGGGGACTGGGGTTGATAAAGGAGCAGGTGGGAGACAGGAGCTGGAACGAGGTGGTAATTTGATGAAAATCATAGCACCTTCAGCAGTTACTATGTCATTATGAAAATAGAATATAATGAATTTTTTACTTTTCTTAATAATTGTTGAAAAATCACAATGAAATGTTGATAATAGAAATGCTGTCAGTGCTCAGATGATTTCAAAAAAATCCTCGTTCCAGGAAATGTTCAGTGCAGATACGAAATTGGCCCCTGAGCTGGTCCAAATCCACCAAGTTTCAGAATTCAGACATCAAAACCACCTCATACCGCTGTTCTCAAGGAGAAAAAACCCACTAAAATTGTTCACACAAAAAAATTGAGATGAATCTCCAATTTATTAATCCCGCTCCTTTGAGTCTTTAAATACCTCCTGCGCTGTGAAAACCATATATATACAACCAGAGATCTATATCCTAGTCTCTATCAGTCCCAGATTGCGCAGAGAAAAAACTCCATGAACAAAATCACTCTGGGGCCCTTTTATTAAGCCGCATAAGCATCTATGCGCACCTTATGTGTGCCAAAATGGAGTTACCGCACAGCTACTGCATGGATCTTGTGGCAATTTCATTTTTGGTGCATGTCCAATACATGCATCAGAAAAATAATGTTTATTTTCGGACACATGCCAAGTGGCATTACCGTATGAGTCTTTACTGCTAGGTCAATGGCTGGCGGTAAGGTCTCAGACCCAAAATGGACACACAGCAATTTTGATTTTGCCACACATCCATTTTTGGCAAAAATGTTAAAAAGGCCTTTTTTACAGGTGCACTGGAAAATGGATCAGCGCACACCCAAAACCTGCGCCTACACTACCGCAAGCCATTTTTCAGGACACCTCTGTAAACGGACCACTCTGTCTTCCACATACGTTTTCAGTCACATTGAATTCGATGGGGATATCCTGAAAACCCTGATTGGATGGGTGTGCCCTGAGGACTGGAATGCCATAAAATTCAAAGGATAAACCTAACTCATTCATTCCAGAGAAAAAAAGGAAAATAAATAAATATGTACACAAGTGTACTACAGGATTACTGGTTATTATTACTGCACTTCATCCTCCTATACATTAATAGATTTTACATTCTCCCGCACTCTGAACATCAAATGTCAGTGTGAAAAATATGTTTTTAATAAAACCTTAACGCTTTTTAAAGTAATTTTGGCAAGTTGGGTGTGCAACTCAGGTATTCTATAATACTGCACCTAAAATTTTGGAATGCCTCTGACCCACCCATGCTCCTCCCATGGCCGCGCCCCCTTTTAGGTTGCACACAAGAAACTTTGAGCATCAATGTTATAGAATAGCATTTAGGCAGATGTGTGCTTATTAACGGATAATTAACTAATTAATTTTTATATGCATCTATCCAGTGTGCCAGGGATGGGAGCAACTTGGCTTTGGTTTCAGCCAAAACCAAACAGTGAATTTTGGCCACAAATTCAGTTGCAGGTGAAACTGAAAACTTCTAGTTTCTGGGAATCTAATTTAAGTGGAGCTGGGGCACATATTTTATAAAGTATATGTGTACTTGGCTGGGGTAATTTATAAATATTTTTCCAAGTGTAAAGCCAGTTTTATTCATAGAAAAGGCCTTTTATAACATAGTGTAGACATTTACGCATGTATTTATATACATTCTCATGGGCATTGGTTTTGATGTACACACATATTTCATAAAATACCTCCACAGAGTACACACACACACACACACACGTACAGACACACATTCACACCAATTTTGATGAAATGAATAAAGAGAAAACTCAATGCCTAATCCTTTCATCCCAACACTCTGTGCTCCTCCCAACTAATTTTAACATCTTCGGCACCACAATCCCCATATCTGATAACTTAAAAATCCTTGGAGTGACGTTAGATAACCATCTCTCGCTTGAAAATCACGCAAACTCCACTAAAAAGAAAATGTTCAACATGATGTGGATACTGAAATGCATAAAACCATATCTCCCCCTGAAAACATTCCGGATCTTGGTGCAATCCACAGTACTCACCCACGCCGACTACTGTAACAGTATCTTCTTAGGCTGTAAGACCCATATCCTGAAAAAACTTCCGACTGCCCAAAATACAGCAGCAAGACTCATTTTTGACAAATCGCGATTTGAAAGTGCAGCACCTCTTCATGAAAAACTTCCCTGGCTCCCTATCAGAGAACGAATCAACTTCAAGGTCCATACATTAATCCACAAGATTATCCACAGTGAATCTCCGGGCTATTTGTGCTCAATCTGATTGACCTTCTCACCAGAAACATGTCTGTAACCTCACAAACTTACCTCAACCTACATTACCCCAATTGCAAAGGACTCAAGTACAAAACCTATTATGGATCCAACTTCTCCTTCTTAGGCAGCCAACTCTGGAATGCCTTCCCCAGGCTTATCCAATCAATCAGTGACTATCTACCCTTCTGGAAATCACTGAAAACCAATCTGTTCAAGCAAGCCTACCCTAATAACCAAGACTAATCCTATGAACCAATCTACCCATCACATATCCAGGAGACAACGACAACGACCTAGACCACTTCTCCCACCTAATTTCCCTATGCTTATCCCATGTTCCATCCCCCTTCCACCTCCTCTACCCCTTCTCCAATGCTCACCTACCCTTGCTCATACCTTTCCTAATCCCTTCACTCTTCCCCATCTCTACCTACTTTTTTCTTTTATTATTCTGATATACTTAACTTATTTTTTTCTTCATCAATACTCTGTAATCTCTGTTACTATGTAAGCGCATTGAACCTGCTCTGAGTGGGAAAGAGTGGGGTACAAATATAATAATAAATAAATAAATAAATTCCTATGGGCATCATGGCGCTTACTACCAGCTGATTTCTACCGTGAGCTAAAAACGCTATCGTGGCTTAGTAAAAGTCCCCTATAGTAACCTATGGAACTTTTTAAGTCTAAGTGCTTTGAAAATGATACCCGTGTTGCCTATGTTGACTTCTAAATAGCCTTAAATTAGGCATCTTTTATTGACTTCTGACATAGGCACCCTGTTATAAAATCAGGGCCATAGAATGCATGCATACATATACAACTTCTTTGCAGCAGGTGCAAATTTATGCAAGAGCATTTGTGAGCTCTGGGGTGTCATTTTTGAGCCCATTTTATAAAGGCTCATAGGTGCCTATGTTGCTTTTATAAATGTCCATAGTGCAAAAGAGAGTGAGCCCTTAGGCTGACAACAAAAACCAGTGACTAGTGGATGACTACACCCTTGGGGTCTTCACCTAGACCAACAGCTGTTGTCTACAGGTTGGACCCTTGGGTGCAGGCGGCTGGAAAGACTTGGAGGGTCCTCAAGTGAGACAGCCAAGTCGGGTTGTACAGAATAGGGCAAGGAAGTGAGAAAAATCAAGACCAGCACAGGACTAAGTCCAAGTTCCCGGCAAAGTCAGGTCTGGCAACAAGAAGACGTAAAACTGGGTTCCAGGCAAGGTCAGGTCAGGCAGCAAGCAGAGGTAATCTGGGTTCCAGCAAGGTCAGGTCAGGCAGCGAGCAGAAGTAATCTGGGTTCCAGGCAAGGTCAGATCAGGCAGCGAGCAGATGTAATCTAAGTTCTAGGCAAGGTCAGGTAGGACAGGCAAAGGGCGATCGTAACCGGCAGACAGAAGCTAGACTAGAGAACCTGTTGCTAAGGCAACTTTCTGAGGAGTGAGCCCATCTTAAATCCCCAGTGGGTGGGGTGTCTCAGGCTGTCGTCCTGGAAGTTCTGGGTGCTGGCCCTTTAAGGTCAGTTCCAAGGTGCGAGCCAACGACGTGCTCCCTCCTTAAGTACGCAGTCTGAGTGCTGCCAGCTGAACTACACGGCGGGTAGGAACGTCACCACCCCAGGCAACCCGCTCAGTGCCAGAAGCGAGTCAGGCTCCGGTGCCGGCCGATGGTCGTTGGCCAAGGTGAGTCGGGTTCTGGGCACGGTTGTGCTGGCAGGCGGGAGTAGGTCATGGCAGGAGCCATGACAATAAAATAGGTGTCTATTTTGGGCTTTCACATAGGTGTCCTGTATGCATGTTGGCACTTACAGTTGCATAGGTAGCCAGTTCCTTCTGTGTCTCCTTAGGCAGTGAAAGCACTGCTAGAAAGCTTTTCAGATCTTTTTTTTGGAGGCCTATGGCTTATACAGGAATCTAGAAGGCAACTAGGGGTGAATTCTATATATGGTGCCGAAAAAATCAGCACTGAAAAAAGTGCTATTCTATAAGCCATGCTTAAATTTAGGCACAGTTTATAAAATAGAGCTTAAGCCTGGGAATCGTGTCTAACTTTAGGCGCAGCCATTTGCACCAACTGAAATGTGGTGCAAATGTATGTGCCTAAATTAGGCATGTATCCCCCTTATTCTATAATAATGTACATAAATGCTAGGATCGCCCTGTTCCGCCCATGACCCTCCCATTTCTGCACCCCCCTTTTTTTACTCTCGCGTAAATTCCAATTAAGTCTAATTAATGCCAATAATTACTTGTTAATAACAATTATTGGCGCTAATTAGCTCATTGCTTAATTAAATTACGTGCACAATTTTTGACGACTTTTAGAGAATTAGGGGACAAATGGATTCTGCAGTTCTGAACATGCTGAAATTCTGGCAAAACAGAGAATCAAAATGTTGCAGATACTAGCAAGATAGAGGCTGCTTGGGCTAAATGCTGGAGACATTTTACTAGGAGAATGGAAGGAGAGAGAGAGAATGAATCAGTGACAGCTCTTTTAGGTGATTATCCATGAACCTGCCTGTTTTTTTTTTTTAACAGTCTGCTAAGCACTATTCAGGGAACATAATAGCCATAATTAATTGGCTAACCTTAGTGACACCACTTTCTTTGTCATGATGCACCCTCGCAAACAGAGGAGCCAGCCCCCTTTGTAATTACAGGATCATTTGCCTTGAATGTCAAAGGGGCTGTTCCAAAGAAGAACTGAGAGTGACAAAGAGGTGAAGGGAAGTCAACTGAGATGTAGATACATCATGGATAGCTGGGCAGCCTGACAGACACCTAAAATTTGCACTGAATATTCAGTGCTGGCACCCGCACATGGCCCAGCACTGAGTATCTGGGGCTAACCTAGCTGGTGACCATAAGCATTAAAAAAAATGTTTACCGCTGCCGGCTGAATATCAGGGGGTATGTGTTTTTCCATTATCACATGGTTCTAATGCAAGCTAGTTCAGAATAAATGTAATCTGCTCTCACCTACAAGTTCAGTTCCCCTAAAAGACCAACAAAGAAATAAAATAATAAATAATGGCACCTAAACTAACCCTATATGTTTACTGTTTAACCCTTCCACCAAGTTTGGACCCGAGAGGTGAATATATGTGGAAGTTATTTCCCCAGATGGATGGAATAAGCCAAACTGCTAAGCACCTTCCTATATAAACTGAACAGTGCTAAAACCATACATGTCCCTAGTGACCCCCTTCTCACCCTTACACACACAATATAATTTAAGTGACACTTCCTGGAGAGATCCTGAAATAGAAAGCTTCAAACAATGGCAGAAAATACCTCTCATGGCAGCTTGAGGTACTTTACAGCTTTTGAGCTGTCCTAAACTCACCTGCTTAGCTATGTGGGTACTGGCACCTGCCTAACCCCAACTCCTCCCTAATGCTGCCCCCCCCCCCCCCCCCGCATCACTCCTGACCTGCCCACTTTTTTGTTGAATGGTCCATGGAGATATTCAATGGCATTGTCCAGTTAAGTGCTGTTGAATATCTACACTGAGGCAGCAGTATGCGACAGGGCCGGACTGAGTGGTCTGGACTCCTAGCACTGAGGGTGGTCTGGGACCCCCGCCAAGCCGCCGCCTAACACAGCCCTACTCTCACGCTGCTGCCCCCCTACTGCTGCAGCCGATGCCCCCACTGCTCCAGTCCTACTTGAAGGGCCCTGGTGGTCCATTCGTCTCTGCGAGGGTGGAGGGAGCATGTTCTTTCCTGCCTGCTGCGCTGCCGCTATTCCTCCACCTGCCGGTGCTGCCGTGTTTTCAAAATGGCAGCCAAAACTTCCCGCGGTAGACTCACGGGTCTCGACAGTCTCACGAGATATCCACAGGGAGTCTCGGCCGCCATTTTAAAAATACAGCGGTGCTGGGCAGGGGGAATAGCGGCAGCACAACGGGCAGGAAAGAACATGTTCTCCCCCTCACAGAGGCCACTAGATCACTAGCAGCACGCCTTTAAAGGTAGGATTGGGGAGAGCTGTAGTGTGCGGCAGGCATTTGGGCAGAGCCTCAGGGTCTCCTAGAGCCTCTGGGGTCTCAGTTGCACAAATGGTCAGTCTGTCCCTGGATGCCATTATTTATGTACAGAATAACATTCCAGTGCATGCACAGATGCAGTTAATTTCTGATCAGACCTGTATGCAGTGGTTACTGTTATGCTCACAGCAAAAAGAAGAAAAAGGCATTAAATCCTCACAGATGTTTCCACAGAAGAACACGCTAACCCTTCTGCACCTCTTCAGACCAGGTACTCAAGTTCTTGTGTTGTGCTCACCTTAAAGTCTTCTTCTCAGTTCTCTGCATTGGGCAGAATAGCTAATAGCCTCACTACCATTCATTTTAATATGCTGTTTGAGCAGGGTTATTTTTTTGTTACATTTGTACCCCACGCTTTCCCACTCATGGCAGGCTCAATGCGGTGGACAATGGAGGGTTAAGTGACTTGCCCAGAGTTACAAGGAGCTGCCTGTGCCGGGAATCGAACTCAGGTCCCCAGGACCAAAGCCCACCACCCTAACCACTAGGCCACTCCTCCACAGCTTCTGTGCAAAACTCTTTTCTGCACTGTACACCCAGAAAATTGTGTGCAGACGTTACACTAACCTTGTGCTTCTGTCTTTGCTAAGATTTCTGTATCAGCCCCCAATAAGCTTTTCTGCACATTTCAGTGGTTTGTAGGATTTGAGCTGCATCACAGATACATTTGCCTGCCTTTACTGGATCTCTTCCCTGTGTTCAAATTAGAGGGGCATATAATCGACGCTATTCTGCCACAACATTATATCGACCCCATAAAAAGCATCAAATTAAATTACCCATAAACAAGAACCTTCTTCCAAGAGTATGATATCGCATATGATGGCAAATGGCAGTCATCTGGGAATGGTTAAGAGAGCGATCAAGGAGATAACAGGAATCCTATTTCTGTGCATTCTATAATAATGACATTTAACCATGGAAAATATGCATCTGTTGCTTCTGACCAGATTTGATATAGTGCTAACTGGAAGATCAAACAACCTTTTTTCTATCTGTTTCCAAGCAGTCAAATAAGTCGTAGAGCAGCCATAGTTAAATGAGCCACCCCAGACCCCACATGAAATTAGTCTGGAGACTGGGCATCCAAATGGCAAATTATATTTAATGTCAGTAAGTGCAAAGTGATGCATGTAGGGAAGAGCAACCCAAACTATAGCTACATGCTGCAAATTTCCACAATAGGAGTCACCACCCAGGAAAGGGATCTGTGTATTGTTGTTGGTTCCCTGAAGTCCTCTGCTCAGTGTGGAGCAGCAGCCAAAAAATCAAGTAGAATGTTGGGAATTATTAGGAAAGGAATGGAGAATAACACAGTGCCTTTGTATCAATCCATGGTGTGACTGTATCTTGAATATTTTGTGTAATTCTGGTCACTGCATCTAATAAAATGAGAATTAGAAAAGATACAGAGAAGGGCAATAATGGGGATAGAACAGCTCCCCTATAAGGAAAGGCTAACAAGGCTAGGGATCTTCAGCTTAGAGAAAAAACAGCTGAAAGAAGACTTGATAGAGGTCTGTAAAATCGTGAAGTCACTGGAAGGGGCAAACGTGAATCACTTGTTTACTCTCTCCAAAAGTAAAAGCATTAGGGGGCACACAATCAAGTTACCTAAGTAGTACAATTAGAGCAAATCAGAGAAAATATTTCTTCCCTCAACGTGTAATTAAGCTCTAGGATTCATTACCACATTTTGTGGCAAAAGCGGTTAGCCTAGCAGGTTTTAAAACAGATTTGGACAAGTTTCTAAAAGAAAAGTCCATAAACCATTATTAAGATAGACTTGGAGAAATCCATTGTTTACTCGTGGGATAAGCAGCAGGAAATCTACTTTTGCTCTATTAGGATTGACAGGTACTTGTGACCTGGATTGGCCACTGCTGAAAACAGAATACTGGGTTAGATGGACCTTTGGTCTGCGCCAGTACAGCAATACTTATGTACTTGCAGGAGTCAGATCTCCTACTATCAAAATATAAAAATATCTGTTTCTAGCTGAGAAAGGGCTCAGAGGAAGAGGTCCAACTTAAATGCATGGCACAGTTGTTTTAAAAGTAATAAACTATAGCTATGGTTCTCAATAATTAAAAAAGAAACACTGTTTACAGGGAAAGGGCCAAATTCTATAAATAACACCTTAAAAATTGGCACCGAAAAACCACGCATTTAGCACAATTCTATAAAACTCGCCTAAAGTTGGGCATGGTTTATAGAATATGCTTAGTGATCATTCTTGCCACTAAAATTTAGGCATACTCATTTAGGCCACCTAAAACCAAGCCTAAATACCAGCACCTAACTTAGGCGCAGATCAGGTGTATTCTTTTTAGAAATGCCCACAACCTGCCCATTCCACGCCTCCTTTTCAGCTGTGTGCATTAGAATTGACGCACAGCACTTTATAGAATACAGCTAGAAAGTTTTGAATGTAAATTATAATTATTGCCAATTAGTGCTGCTAATTGGTTAAGAGCCAATTATTGGCGCTAATTGGCTTTTTAATCAATTAAGTTGTGCATGCAATGTGGCCGTGCAGCCAAATTAGCATGCACAACTTAAATCGCCATGTACAGAATTTGGGGGTATGTGTCATATTTCATTAGCAAGCCATCTTATTGACGCTTGCAAAATAAATTGTAGTAATTGTCATTAAGGGGCCCTTTTACTAACCCGCATAGGCGCCTATGTGCACCCAACGTGAGCCATTTTTCAGCTACCGCCCGGCTACCGTGTGGCCCTTGCGGTAATTTCATTTTTGACGCACGTATGCTACGCTTCCCGTAAAATATTTTTATTTTCTGGGGCGGGCGGTAATCGGCATTTTACATACATTACTGCGTGAGATTTTACCACTAGGTCAATGGCTGGTGGTAAGGTCTTAGACCCAAAATGGATGTGCAGCAATTTTCATTTTGCCGCACATCCATTTTCGGCAAAAATAAAAAAGGCGTTTTTCACAGGTGCGCTGAAAAATGATTCTGCGCGATCTCAAAACACATGTCTACACTACTGCAGCTCATTTTTCAGTGTGCCTTTGTAAACGAGCCCCTTGGTTAATGGAAATGTGTATTTTTAGATACAGAGATATCAACTAAGCTTATTCTAATTACTACTACTACTACCACGTGTGGGACAAACATAAAGGAATCCTGTTCAGAAGGAATGGATCCTAAGGAGCTTAGCCGAGATTGGGTGGCAGAGCCGGTGGCGGGAGGCAGGGATAGTGCTGGGCAGACTTATACGGTCTGTGCCAAAGCCGGTGGTGGGAGGAGGGGCTGGTGGTTGGGAGGCGGGGATAGTGCTGGGCAGACTTACATGGTCTGTGCCCTGAAAAGGACAGGTACAAATCAAGGTAAGGTATACACAAAAAGTAGCACATATGAGTTTATCTTGTTGGGCAGACTGGATGGACCATGCAGGTCTTTTTCTGCCGTCTACTATGTTACTATGTTATGTTACTTAACATTTCTAAAGCGCTACTAGGGTTATGCAGCGCTGTACAGTTTAACATAGAAGGACGGTCCCTGCTCAAGGAGCTTACAATCTAGGCGCCGATTATAGAATATGCTCAGTCGACACTGATTTCAGCGATGAATTTTGTAGGCGCCATATATAGAATCTCCCCCTAAGTGACTGTTCCCTATATTGGAGCTCTCTTTATTCAACAGCCCAAGATAATTTTGACTGCAGTCATGCTGTTTATGGTGAAACTAAACCACCAAGCTATCCCTATTATCTTTATGGTACTCCGGCAGCTAAAATAGCCCAGGAAAGGTAAAGAGTGCAGGGTTGTTTCTACTAATTAAGCCATGATTTCTTGACTGGATGGTGGGGGGACAGTTTGGTGTGAATCCTGTGGCTTCAGGGAGAGGGCTACAGTTGCCATCTGTTGCTGTAAGAAGTGAAATTGAACATGATGCATTTTATGATCTTTGTCTTCCAAGGCTCAATGAGTAGCAGGTGTCCACAGTAATCTGGGAGAATTAGCCTCTGACACAACAAAGGAAGGAAATTGATTCCCTGTTTACAGTCAGCATATAGTACAGTATACCATGAGGTTGTCTTAAAAAGCCTTAGGAACTTGGGTTTAAACAAAGATAAATTGTACCAACTGTGTTGTAGAAAAGTATTAGCATCCTATGATATTTGAATATTTCATTAGTATTATGCTGACATTGTATTGTATCTCTGCTATTTTGAATTTCAGTGTTGTTAAATGTGTATATTTTTGATATTGTTTCATGGTAGTCCTATTATTAGGTTTTAATTTGCTGTTTTCAAGTTTACCTCATTTAGGGGTCTTTTTACTAACATGCACTGAAAAATGGCCTCTGCTAGTGTAGGCGCGTGTGTTGGACGCACGCAGATCCATTTTTCAGTGCGCCTGTAAAAAAGGCCTTTTTTTGGCCGAAAATGGACTTGCGACAAAATAAAAATTGGCACGCATCCATTATGGGTCTGAGACCTTACCGCCACCCATTGACTTAGCGGTAAGGTCTCACATGTTAACCAGGCGGTAATCATCAGCACACATTCACTGCCAATTACCACCCGGTTAGCGCCGTGTGTTGGGAAATTTTAAAAAATTTCCGATGCGCATATTTGGACGCACGTAAAAAATGGAATTACCGCCGGTAGCCGGGCTGTTGTTCCATATTGGCACACGGACACATGTAGGCGCCTACGCAGCTTAGTAAAAGGGCCCCTTATTGTAATTATGTTTATATTTTGTCATTTTACTATTGTTATGCTGTTAACAAAATTGTAAGTTTTACGTGAAACTGTACCTTCTGTACACCACCTTTGGTGAATCCCTTCATAAAGGTGATTAATAAATCCCAATAAATAAATAAACATGTACTGTATGTACTGTATATTATTTTTAAAAATATACATAAGTACATAAGTAATGCCACACTGGGAAAAGACCAAGGGTCCATCGAGCCCAGCATCCTGTCCACGACAGCGGCCAATCCAGGCCAAGGGCACCTGGCGAGCTTCCCAAACGTACAAACATTCTATACATGTTATTCCTGGAATTGTGGATTTTTCCCAAGCCCATTTAGTAGTGGTTTATGGACTTGGTCTTTAAGAAACCGTCTAACCCCTATATGTAGGCATTAGTAATTCTGAGCCTTTATAAAGAAAAATTAATTCTTCAACCAAGGCCTCTTCCCTTCCACTTGAAATTCCTCTAAGTCCCTTGGGGCAGTGACATTAAGAAGAGTGTCACAGATGAGCTCCATGGGTACATCTTACCGATGCTCATTGGCATCACATGCATCAACTCGAGGCCACCTAGATGTACCATTGTGAATGGATTTTTGACACTAGGGGCTAGATTTACTAAGCGGCACTTTGGGCTCGTTAGTGTTTTTAACGTGTGTAAATAGTGTACGCATGTTAAATGCTAAGGCGCCCATAGAAATGTATAGGCACATTAGCATTTAACGCACCTTAGAATTACAGGCACGTTAAAAACACTAACGCACCTTAGTAAGCATACCCCTAACTCTATTAAAAAATACTCCTTCCAGAGCTGAAATGGAGCTGATGAAAAGGTTGATTATTTAACTTTAAAGTAAAATATTTAATTCTGAGAGGGATACAGTGTGCCTTGCACCTATTTGAAACTCTACAGTGAGGAGATGGGGGGAAAGGGGGCAAGTGTGGCTTAAACTAAACGTGCAATCATTGATTATTCACACCAAGTCACTACAATACTGATTTAACATTATATCATGATACATCATTTACTCATTATAAATGCTCCACTGGTTTTAGGAATTTATTGAGTGAGGAGATAGTACAAGAGGAGCTTATATTAGAGTTTTATAGCCACATGGGAATTTAATATGTTGGTTCAGGGAAGTAATTATTTTTCATGGCTTTGTGATTCACGTTAGAAAGACTGCTTTAATAATTGGACTTTGAAGAAGCAGACATGTGCTTTTCATGTTCGCTTGCTACTGTATTGCTAAAATCTGTGGAGTCTGTGCTTATGGTATTGTGCATTCATTCGCTGCTGAACTCCTAAAACCTCTGGGTTATTTATAAAGGATAAATGATGTGTCACACAATACAAATTTTAAGTCAATACTGCACTAATTTGGAGTGACTAATTATAGCTTGCACGGATACCCTTCTATATTCAAAGTTCCTGTATAAACTTCATCTTCCTAAATTCATATTAGATTAAGATAGCAGCTGCATTATATCAACTGAAGTGATTAAAGGGCAAAGCGCCTTTTAGTGTTAAGTGACATTTTTGATATGAGCTATGTGTTTTTGGATTTTTTGTTAGCACCTCAGGGGGTAATATTCATCCCTTGGTGGTCAGAGGTTTTTAAGCCGCTGACAGCCGCGAGCAGAACTGAGCCAGGATATTCAATCTCGGGTCATGACCATGTTCCAGCATTGAGGGGTCCTTTTACTAAGGTTCACCCCAAAATGGCCTGCGCTGTTGGAGGCGTGTGTATTGGATGCGCGCAGGTCCGTTTTTCAGCATGCCTCCAAAAAAGGCCTTTTTTAGCAAAAAATGGACATGCAGCAAAATTAAAAATGGTGTGTCCATTTTGGGCCTGAGACCTTACCGCCACCCATTGACTTAGTGGTAAGGTCTCACTCGTTAACTGGGCAGTAACCGTCAGTGCACATACACTGCCGATTACTGCCCAGTTAGCGCCATGTGTTAGAAAATAAAATAATATTTTCAGCCGTGCGTATCGGACGCACATAAAAAATGGAATAATCGCCCGGGGCAAGCGGTAGCCGATCAGTAGTTCCATATTGATACTCATAGGCACCTATGCGCCTTAATAAAAGGGCCCCTGAATATCTAGGTATCTGCGGTCACCGGGATGTTAACCAGGCCCTGGCTGATATTTAGAGAAAAGCCCAGTTAGTTCAGCAAATATAGAGGCCTTTTTATCAAGCAGCGCTAAAAAGTTGCTTGCGGTAGCACCAAGGCAGGTCTTTCCCGTGTGCTGAGGCCACTTTAGCACTGTCAGAAAAAGGCAGATTTTTCTATTTTCCAATAATGGCCACACGCTAATTTTCCCATTAGAACGTGGCCATTAGTGCTTGAGCTCTTACCAGCACCTATTTTGCAAGCAGTAAGGGTTCATGCACTAATCCTCACTTCAGAAACTTCTTTGGCTCCCAATAAACTTCCAAACGCAACTTAAGATCCTTCTTCTGATACATAAGGGTATAGAAGCAGTGTTCCCAATATAAATTTTGTGGAGTGGAGGAGTGGCCTAGTGGTTAGTGTGGTGGACTTTGGTCCTGGGGAACAGGGTTCGATTCCCACTGCAGGCACAGGCAGCTCCTTGTGACTCTGGGCAAGTCACTTAACCCTCCATTGCCCCAGGTACAAATAAGTACCTGTATATAATATGTAAGCCGCATTGAACCTGCTATGAGTGGGAAAGTGCGGGGTACAAATGTAACAAAAATAAATAAATAAAAGACAGTTCTAGAACTGTGTGCATGCACTTACGTGTATTATAAGAAGCAGCACTTAAGCATGTAAGTGCACTGTTCTATAAGGGAGCGTGTAACTGCATGGGGGGGTACATGTGGGCAGAGCATGGCGTGTCTCCTATTTACATATGTAGCTTAAAGAATACTGTAAGTTGTCTGCGTTGCTTGTGGCGCTTAGTTAAGCCCATTTATACCTGCAATTGGCCAAATTTTAAAGCACCGATTATGGGTTTATGCCACTATATAACAGAATCTGAGAGAAGAAAACCAAATCACATATGATTCAGAACCCTCTTAAAATCCTATATTTTTTACCCTGACTTCAAAGGGGACTTAACTTCCTTGGATGGAGCACATGCAAGGAGTGACAAGAGTAGCTTCCTTTCTCCTCTCTCCACCCTTTCTGCATTCTCTGCTTTATAGGGTTGTTGTATCCTCCTAATTATTTTCAGCATCTTTAATTTTTTTTAACTGAATGTTGTGTAGCCTACTTTGCTGCATTTACTGCCGGATTCTATACAGCAGGCGTAGCATTCTCAGCTGAAATCTAAGTGTATTCCATAACAACACGCATAACTTAATTGGCTTAACAAGATAATCAGTATTGATAACAGCACCTAAGAAACAATAATGAGCACTAATTGGCAATAATTAGAATTTACACGCACAATTTGTTAAGCGTATTCTACAATGAACTACACCTAAATTCTAATGTGCACAGTTCAAAAGGGGCGTGGTCATGGGCAGAGAAATGGGAATTTTGTGGGTGATCCCAAATTTACGCGCGTTGTTAGAGAATATGGCTCAGCGTGCATAAATCTACACCAGGGATTTACGCCACATTTTCATTGGTTTAAATGAAGGTGCATAGTTTTAGGTGCTGGGATATCAACTAAGTGTATTCTATATACCGTTCCTAAATCTTATAGAATCTGGCCCTTAATGCTTTGAAAGGTAGTAATTCAAGTGTTGAAATTAAAATAACTTGGTAAATGGTGCCTTTAGACAGCAACTCCTCTTGGAGCAGAGAAGGACTGTCCCCCAGATTCTATACAGCATGCCTAGAGATCTGTGCTGAAATCCGAGCGGATTCTATAACAACACACATAACTTAACAAGCTTAGGGGTCCTTTTACTAAGCCGCGTAAGCATCTACACGTGCCCAATGTGCGCCAATTTGGAGTCCTCGCCTGGCTACTGCATGGATCTTGCGGTAATTTCATTTTTGGCGCACATCCAATACGTGCGTCTGAAAAATATTTTTTATTTTCTGGCATGCATCCGCTATGTGTGCCAAGTGGCATTTGGCGTGCATCGATCATTACCACCTGGTTAACGTGTAAGACCTTACCGTTATGTCAATGGCTGGCGGTAAGGTCTCAGACCCAAAATGGGCGCGCGCCAGTTTTTATTTTGCCGCACGTCCATTTTCGGCAAAAATTTAAAAAAGGCATTTCTTTTACAGGCATGCAGAAAAATGGATGTACACATGCCTACACTACCACAGGCCATTTTTCAGGGCACCTTAGTAAAAGGACCCCTTAACAAGCTAATGAGCACTAATAACAACACAACAAACAATAATGAGTGCTAACTGGCACTAATAAGAATTTATGCACACAACTCACTAAGCGCATTCTGTAATGAATTGTGTCTGTCTTCTAATGTGCACAGGCAAAAAGGGGCATGGTTATAGGTGGGGAAATGGGCGTTCAGAAATGTATGCACATAGTTATAGAACATGGCCCAGTGCGCCTAAATCTATGGGCTGGGATTTACAACACTTTTTCATTGGTGTAAATGGATGTGCGTAGTTTTAGGCTCTGGAATATCAGCTAAAAATAATAAAACTTTATTTATAACCCGGTAAATCTCAACAATCTAAACGGGGAACATAGAATACATACATAATAAAATCCAAATTAACAAAAATAATTAGTTACAAAAATAGAAACAGACATAGTAATAAGTAATAAACTTACACAGGGCTGTGAAAATAAAAACATACATCAATCCCTAATAGATGAAACGTTATCATTCGTCTGATGATCCATATGCACAACTAAACATGTGGGGTCTTTAAATCCTTCTTAAACTGAGTAATTTCTTGCACACAATGAAGTTCCAAGGACAATGCATTCCACAACTTGGGGCCTTTACCATAGAATATAGAAGACCTATATTCTTCTAGGTAAATGTGCTTAAAAGAGTGAACCTCGAGCAATTGTTGTTGTGAGGATCTGGGAGAGCGTGATAGTTGGTAGTGTCGTAGTGTGGCACTGGGTGTTGGGGAAACATAGCCATTTAATAAAAATTAACAACAATACCTTAAACTCAATCCAGAATTTTACAGGCAACTAATGAATAGAGTTTAAGATAGGTGTCACATGATCACAGCATGACCCTCCTCTGATTACTCTTGCTATATAATATTGAGCAATTAGTAGAGCTCTCAGGGAACTACCTGTAATTCCTATTAACAGGTCATTACAGTAGTCTAATAGAGGACAAACTACTGATTGTACTAAGCCTATTCTATATACTGCACCTAAATCTAGACACCGCTTATAGAATACAATTAGTCAGCACTGATTTCTGTGCCGAATTTATAGGCACCATATATAGAATCTCCCCCTGTATGCTTTCAGCCGACCTGTACTCTGATAGTCAAGAAATATATTAATAATCTGCTTACCCTACTCACGTATCATAATACCCTAGTTAACTTGTGACATCACATGGAGGATCATAATCGAAAGGGACGCCCAAGTTTTCATGAGGACGTCCTCGCAAAACATCCCGATGGAGGGGCAGGGAAACCCGTATTATTGAAACATGATGGACGTCCATCTTTCATTTCGATAATACAGTCGAGGACGCCCAAATCTTAAAATTTAGGTCATCCTTAGAGATGGTCATCCCTAGGCTTGGACATTTCTGATTTTCGGCGATAATGGAAACCAAGGACGCCTATCTCAGAAACGACCAAATGCAAGCCCTTTGGTCGTGGGAGGAGCCAGCATTCGTAGTGCACTGGTCCCCCTGACATGCCAGGACACCAACTGGGCACTCTAGGGAGCACTGCAGTGGACTTCATAAATTGCTCCCAGGTACATAGCTCCCTTAGCTTGTGTGCTGAGCCCCCAACCCCCCCCCCCCAAAACCCACTACCCACAACTGTACACCACTACCATAGCCCTTACAGGTGAAGGGGGGCACCTAGATGTGGGTACAGTGGGTTTGTGATGGGTTTAGAGGGCTCACATTTACCACCACAAGTGTAACAGGTAGGGGGGGGGGCTGGGTTCGCCTGCCTGAAGTGCACTGCACCCACTAAAACTGCTTCAGGGACCTGCATACTGCTCTGATGGACCTGGGTATGACATCTGAGGCTGGCAAAAAATATTTTGAAAGATGGTTTTTGAGGGTGGGAGGGGGTTAGTGACCACTGGGGGAGTAAGGGGAGGTCATCCCCAGTTCTCTCAGGTGGTCACCTGGTCATTTCAGCCACCTTTTTGTGCCTCGGTTGTAAGAAAAATAGGACCAGGTAAAGTCATCCAAGTGCTTGTCAGGGATGCCCTTTTTTTCCATTATGGGTCGAGGACGTCCATGTGTTAGGCACGCCCAAGTCCTGCCTTCACTGCGCCTCCGATACGCCCCCTTGAATTTTGGCCATCCCTGCGACAGAAAGCAGTTGGGGATGTCCAAAATTGGGTTTCGATTATTCCGATTTGGACGACCTGTTAGAAGGACGCCCATCTTCCGATTTGTGTCGAAAGATGGGCGTCCTTATCTTTCAAAAATGAGCCTGATAGCATTTTCATAGAAGCGACTATGGTGTTACAAGCAGAAGATTGTGATTTCACTTACAGAAAACTCCAATAAGAGAAACTGTGTTGAATATGTAGTGACATATCAGCTTAGCTGTATCAAAGTGTTATGATTTTCAAATGTTCCTCAAAGCACAAATAACCTTTTAAATATACAGAATCTGTCTTTCTCACAAGATATTCTTAGTGCTGGAAACAAGATTATGAACTGATCGCTGTCTTTTGTAGCAGTTTTTATTTATGAAATGAAAACGGATCTTTTTGCTTTAGTGTCCAATGTTCCCATATGGCTTATTACGCGAACATTGGACATTAAGGGGACACTTCAAGGCACTGTAAGTCAAACACGTATGTCATGGGGTTTACTGCTTTATTCCTTTGATTTATTCTGGAAATGGATGTTCTATGCCGTGGAGGACTGCCCAGGTTTGTTAAGGTGATATTTTGTATGCAATACTGTGGAGAAAGCCATTACCTTCATTCATCAGCTGGTTCCTCTAGCTGAAAAATTCTTGTTTTCTCAGGGCCTCTTTTATCAAGCTGCGCTATTGGCTAACAGTGCGGTAATGCTAACAAAGCCAATTCACTTTGAAAGTGCTCAATTCGCATTGCCGCGTGGGAATCTGTAGCGCCGCTTGAAAAAAGAGGCCCTCAGTCCGCTCTATGCCTATATGTAGGCTCAAAATACAAAACAAAAATGGTAGAGGACTAACTGGGAGTGACTCTAGAACTCCTCCATATATTGGTTATCAGGGGAGAGTCTGATATAGTTATCATGGCAAGTTTCACTTCACCTGTAAGGTGAACCTCTGCTCGTGTCCGTTTTAATCATAGACTCAACCCCCACCCTTTCTAAATGTGTAGAACTCTATTGTTTAATATTTAATATTTTCTCCCGGTAATTACAAAACTATATGTTGCTTGTAATTCACATATCTGCCCCGCACATTACTACTATTAACATTAGTGGCTTAGTGATGAGAACACCACCTGTGCACTAATCGTTTCACCCTCTGTCCCAGAGCCATGAAGTCACATTTGATATGTTCAACGGGATATTTAGCAGTATCATTTATGCCAACATGGATGATCAGCATAAGATAGTGGTCAGTAGGTTTGATGAGTCTCAGTAAACTTTCTGCTACATCCTGAATTTTGGCACCAGGCTGACAGTACACCTCCCTGGACATAATGTATAGGCAGCAGATGGGCACGTCAGTACCCCTCAGAAGAGAATCACTAACTATGACTACCTTTCACTTCTTTTTGGCCACTGATCTAGTAGCTTTGAGATTGTTGAGCTTTGATTCCTCAATCCCAAAACTGCTGGATCAGTGGTCAATGATAAATGGCAAATGATAAAGAGTATCACCCAACCTGCCACCAATCCCCACTAGCACCAGCATTAGCCAATATATCACCCCCCCCCCCCCCCCCCCCCCCACTCCAAAGAGGCAGCCAATCATTCTGGCACTTACCAGGGGTCTTAGTACAGGCTTAGTGCATGAGCAATCCCCTTTTGCTCCCAGCCCATTCCACTGAACTAAAGAAAGCTATAGTTCCTGGACCGGAATTTTAGGACCTGAAGCAGGAAATGCTAAAGGAAAGGTAGGTGAAACCTGGGCTAGAATACCAGCAGTTGGAGTCTTGGACATAGGTGGCTTTGGATCACAGCTTAGTCACATATTTAGGAATCTTTGGAGCAAATGAGGCTGCCATTAGGATCATGGCAATTACAACGTATTTCAGACTGCAGAGAAGTAGGCTGTTCTCATCTAACAGGGAAGTAACCCAGCATAAGCTTTTTCCTTTGTGGAGGAGACAAATGAAGCCCACCTGTGCTGCTCTGCAAGAACCTCCTGTGGGTGTGCTAAGAACTACTGTAAACATTTCATAAGGAAGTACTCTAATGCAGAGATGTCAAGTTACCCAGTTCCAGAAGGGAGACTTATTGACCAATCCTGGTTTTGAATTTACACCCCAAAGCAATGTGCAATTTTGTCTCTGACTCTAACCACTGACATCAATGTTGTAGGTCCTATAATGCAGTGTTTCTCAAGTCCGGTCCTGGAGTACCCCTTGCCAGTCAGGTTATCAGGATATCCACAATGAAAATGCATGAAAGAGATTTGCATATAATGGAGGCAGTGTATGCAAACCAAGTTCATGCATATTCATTGTGGATATTCTGAAAACCTGACTGGCAAAGGGTACTCCAGGAATGGATTTGGGAAATACTGCTATAATATATCAGGATTGGCTTGTCAGAAAGCCAGGACTGTCCTGAAATCTCCCTCTTGGAACTGAGGGCCAGATGCACAAAGCTTACTATGCTATTAATGTTTGCTTTAGACTGGTTCTAGCCAGTCTAAAGCAAGCGATCAGATAGCTAATAATGCACAAAAGGGTTTTCCGTGGCTCTAACGAGTGCCGTTAGCAGCAACCGAGAACCCCATGTAAATGTATTACAATGAGCTCATTAGTATTCTAATGAGCTCATTCATTATCTAATATGTATACCTGTGGGATGCACAGCTCCAGAGCTGCATAATTTAATGAGAACATTTTACGGCTGCTCTGGAGTTGTCAGAGAGGAGGGAAGCACAAGTAGACAGCTGCAAAAGGCTGCCTGCTTGTGCTTCCTACCTCTCACCTCCAGGTGCACCCCCCCAGCCGAGCCCCATTGCGAACTCCCCCCCTCAAATTTTTAAAAAGTTTCTCTGATGTTCCAATGGACCTCGACATCCCCCCCAATCTTTTTTTTTATTTACATAGTGGTTCAGTGGACCGTGACCCCCCCAAGACCCCATGAATGTTTTTTTTTAAATTTCCCTGGTGGTCCAGTGGACCGCAACCCCCCCCCCCCCCCCACGTGTGCACACACCTACCCCCTCCTGACCTTGACCTCCACCCACACCCCTCCGTGTACCTTTACAAGGTGGAGGAAAGAGGGCAGGAGCAACAGCTCCTCCTTCCTGCCTCGAGCCCGCCCGGAACAAAGTGGCAGTGCCCAGGCCTTGCCCAGTGCATTCTGGGATGCACCAGATGGGGCTAAGCACCATTATTTATATTACATTTTAATTCCAAATGTGTGATTCCCTATGCTAGTACTTGATATGTTTTCTTTGACCCAGCAACTAAAGTTTTTTCCATGAGGGTAATAGAACACCCAATGCACTCAAATCCTAGGTAGCAAAATATATTATCTGTATATTTTATTTATTTTTGTTTATTTATTAGGATTTATTTGCCGCCTTTTTGCAGGAATTTATTCAAGGTGATATACTGCAAGAATTTGTCAAACATAAGCAATAGACTACTACAGCAGTAAAAATATTCAAATAACAATACAAAGTAATTCATAGTATACTACTTACAATGTCAACATAATATGTCATAAAGCACAGCATAGGGTATAAGCAAAAGTGGAATATATAGATATGTAAAAGGAGTTAAAAATAAGGGGACTAATTTAAAGAAAGTTGCATACGAAGTCAGAGAGGTGCTTAAATATTATCTCAGCTAGGGTAGGAGTGGATAAACATGTCCTACTACAATATGTGTGGCCAGTGCCACTCGTGTGTAAGTCTAGCAAGTTAGTTAGTTCTTCCATTAAAGGCCTAGTTGAAGAGCCAAGCTTCACCTGCTTCGTGAAGTAGAGATAGTCTCAAAGCCTTTCAGGGAGTGCATTCCAGAGTGTGGGGGCTCACTTGCGGCTATCACATCATGTAATGTCCTTTGGAGAGGGTGTGGTTAGGACCTTCCTGTCCTTGGAGATGTGTAGAGGGTGATCCTGTTCAAGTACGCTGGGCCATTTCCTTTAAGGGACTTGAAGATGAGACATATAGTTTTAAATTTAGCCCTATATTGTACTGGTATATTGGTGATGTTAGCTGGATATGTTATGCATTTGTATCTGATTTTTCTTTTCTTAATCTAATTATATTTTTCCATATTTTATGTGAGTTGCAATGCTCTCCCCTCCCCCTCCCGTTATTGAAATCTAATGAGGTACAGATAGTCTGCAAATTTTTCTTTTTTCCTTTTATATTTCTGTTTGAGATTTTGTTTATTTGATTGTCCGTATACTGCATTTCTAGTCATAAGGAGTTGTTCTTATAGGTTTCTTTGTATATTTCCACAAAGACAAATAAAAGAAAATTACACCTGCCATTCAGATGCCCAGTCTCTCTAGACTTCAAGGTCTTCCTGCAAAGCCTGACAATAAGCTAATGTTTTAACTATTGCGCTTTGAATAATTTTGTTTCATCTGCAGATTTGATTCCCTCGTCCACTTCTCCTTTTCTAGGTCATTAATGTTGTTAGACTGACCTTATTGCGGCAAAAACTCCTCTATGGAGTCATTTAACATTACAAATTGAAAAGGTACAAAGGAAAATTACTTATAATTTTGTAGAGCTCTATGAAAGGGTCTCTGAAACTCATCTACTGCAACATCTTTTTATGTTGATAAAAAAGAAGATATAGCAATCTGCTAAGATTCTTGTTTTGTGTGGTACTTGAGTACTATAACCATCTACTCCACCTCCTCTTTCCTCTTGTCTGTGTGGGATAGACACAAAGGATCCCAAAATCGAAAGAGGACAGTATCAAAACAAAACTTAATATCTCAATAGCTATATCTTTATTCATGATGGGCACATTGGAGCCGACTCTGAGGGTGCTGTGGGTGCTGGAGCACCCCCAATATTGAGAAAATTCCTTGTATGTGTCCAGGGAGGGGTCATTTCCATTGGGCTTAGCACCCCCAATAATTTTGAAAAGTTGGCTCCTATGATGGGCAGGAGCAGTGGTTAGATGGCAGCTCCAGCTGTGGAGAAGTGAGGTCTATGCTTGATGGACTTCTATGGTCTGTGTTCCGTATATAGCAAAACAAGATCAGGATGGGCTGGAGTGGGTTTTGATGATGTCCAGTAGCTGGGAAGTAGGGCCACTACAAGGCAGACATTTTATGATCTGAGCCCTCAAAATGTCAGGACGAATCAGGATTTAGAATACATTTTTTGTACCACATTCATATCATATGCTATGAATGTGGGTGTGGTATAGCTCAGTAGGGGAGGGGAACTTAGGGCCCTGTTTACAAAGTTGCGCTAGAGGCACATTAGTGCTTTTAGCACGCACTAACCGTTAGCGCGCGCTGTGTATCACCCA